>NC_139658.1:20348026-20363026 GCF_951799395.1 Argentina silus | reverse complement strand
CTTTGATCCAAGTAGGATCTTTGTCTGGACATCGTCTTTACACTGGAACGAGAGCCAGAGATAAGAGACAGACTGGCAGGTCTGCTCTGTAACAGAGTCACTGTGTGGTTATGTCATGATAGAAAACACACCTGTAGGTAACCTCCTGTAGCAAGGGAGGCTGGTGGAGGTAGACATTGGAGGACAAGCTCATTGTAATGCATGGAATGGAATGAGAAATGGTATCAAATGTGTGTACCAATTTCTACCTCTACCAGCCTCCCCTGACCTGTTGGTAACCCCACCAGTATCAACCCTAACTGTATCAACCCAAGCTCAGCCACAGGTCTACAATGTTGTCACAAATATGACATTACAGATGTAATCTGTAGGGCCCTGATTGGGCCCTGATTGGATGAGGAATTGTCTTGTTCTGTCTCTCCCATTGGCTGGGGTTTCTTTCTGTGAAGTATAATCACCTGGTCTTTGGCATGGTGTGTGTATGTGTGATGGGTGGGGTTTGAAAGCAGTTCTCCCACGCGGAAGACACAATCTTCTATGGTACCATTAGGCCGAGAGGACATCCTCAAGGTCCAGGGAGACACTTGGGTTAACATGTCCCAGGCAGGGCTACCTCATCACGAGAGCATGATTCCAACTCTTACCTCCTGCTCATGTGTGCATGGGGCCTGGTGTGTGTATGTGTGTATGGGCGTATGTGTGTGTGTGTGTGAGTGTGTGTGCGTGGGTGCGTGTGTATGGGTCTTTGGCCTTGTTCTACTTCGGAGGATAAACACATTCATTCAACCTAATAGCGATCTGGAACTGTTCCTATTGGCGATTAGACAGTTTCATGCTCCAAAAAGCTGGAACTATGTGTGAATTAGCACACAACAACCCTGGACTACAAGAAAACCAACATCCAGATTCCTATTCTGCTAGAGCGTTTCGGGTCCCCCTCGCCTGCTATAGGAGGATGTTTTCAGCGAGACACGTGAAGTCTGTGTGAGGACAGACAGGAGGGGAAGAATGTGAAGCAGAGATCAGTGGCAGCCAATCAGATCTCTAAACCAACCAGTAGTTTATAGAGACCGCTAAGACCCTGGAGAGCTAGGCCACAACCTGGCTCCTGCCAATACCCTTGGGGTAGAGGGGGGGTGGGGGGGTGGGGGAGTGGGGGATTCGGTGTTTGGGTGTGTGTTGGACCAGAACACAAAAACAAGTGCTCTGTCTCCTGACAGTGTACAACACACAATAGAATTCCTAGCCTGAATAACACAGTAGAATTCCTAGCCTGAAGAACACAGTAGAATTCCCAGCCTGAAGAACACAGTAGAATTCCCAGCCTAAATAACACAGTAGAATTCCCAGCCTGAATAACACAGTAGAATTCCCAGCCTGAAGAACACAGTAGAATTCCCAGCCTAAATAACACAGTAGAATTCCTAGCCTGAAGAACACAGTAGAATTCCTAGCCTGAAGAACAGCTCTCTGGTAGCTCAGGCTCAAGTGTGATCTGATAACTCCAGCTGCTCCCAAATTTGAGATGCTTATCAAAAAAACCAAAAAAATCCCTGTCTGAAGTCTCCAATGAAACACCTGCTCTGGATCATCTCCACACCCAATCCCTCAGGCCAGAGTCAGCAAATAAATATATTGTAGCTACACTCAGCTGGAACTAGAGAGAGAGAGAGAGAGAGAGAGAGAGAGAGAGAGAGAGAGAGAGAGAGAGAGAGAGAATAGACAGGTTCTCTGTCTCACACAGGCAGACATAAAGATAGACAGACAGATAGACCTGCAGACAGACAGACAGAGACAGACAGACAGACAGACAGACAGATAGACCTACAGATGGACAGACAGGCAGGCAGACAGACAGACAGACAGAGACAGACAGACAGACAGACAGACAGACAGATAGACCTACAGATGGCCAGACAGGCAGGCAGACAGACAGACAGACAAATAGACATATAGACATGCAGACAGACAGACAGAGACAGACAGACAGACAGATAGACCTACAGATGGACAGACAGGCAGGCAGACAGACAGACAGACAGAGACAGACAGACAGACAGACAGACAGATAGACCTACAGATGGACAGACAGACAGACAGACAGACAGGCAGACAGACAGACAGACAGACAGACAGACAGACAGACAGACAGGGGGTGTGTCCTACCTTGTCCCAGGCGTCCTCCAGACAGACAGGCAGACAGACAGACAGACACACAGACAGATAGGCAGACAGACAGACAGACACACAGACAGACAGGCAGACAGACAGACAGACAGGCAGGCAGGCAGACAGACAGGCAGACAGACAGACAGACAGACAGACAGACAGGCAGGGGGTGTGTCCTACCTTGTCCCAGGCGTCCTCCAGACAGGGCTTCCTTGGCGCTGCCGTAGCCCAGCTCCCGACACACCACCGTGGCCGCCTGCAGGTTCCACCTGTCGTCACACACCGTCCCCCACTCTCCGTTCTTCAACACCTCCACCCGCCCCTCCCCGATGTTGGCCCCGCCCCGCAGACGCACCAGCGGTTGCTACGGAAACGGATAGATAGACGAAATACACGCTGTTTAAAAAAAAAAAACAGTCGACTTTTTTTATTATTAGTCTTTTTTTATTTTTTTTATCCGGGTCCACTTAGGCGACGTTCAAATGTGTGAAATACTTAACACTACCTAACACATTACCTAACACTACCTAACACATTACCTAACACTACCTAACACATTACCTAACACTACCTAACACATTACCTAACACTACCTAACACATTACCTAACACTACCTAACACTACCTAACACATTACCTAACACATTACCTAACACTACCTAACACATTACCTAACACATTACCTAACACTACCTAACACTACCTAACACATTACCTAACACATTACCTAACACTACCTAACAACACTACCTAACAACACTACTTAACACATTACCTAACACACTACCTAACAACACTACCTAACACATTACCTAACACTACCTAACACATTACCTAACACACTACCTAACACATTACCTAACACATTACCTAACACACTACCTAACACATTACCTAACACTACCTAACACATTACCTAACACTACCTAACACATTACCTAACACTACCTAACACATTACCTAACACACTACCTAACAACACTACCTAACACACTACCTAACACATTACCTAACACTACCTAACACTACCTAACACTACCTAACACATTACCTAACACACTACCTAACACATTACCTAACACACTACCTAACAACACTACCTAACACATTACCTAACACACTACCTAACACATTACCTAACACACTACCTAACACATTACGTAACACACTACATAACACTACCTAACACATTACCTAACACATTACCTAACACATTACCTAACACTACCTAACACATTACCTAACACTACCTAACACTACCTAACACATTACCTAACACATTACCTAACACTACCTAACACATTACCTAACACTACCTAACAACACTACTTAACACACTACCTAACAACACTACTTAACACATTACCTAACACATTACCTAACACTACCTAACACATTACCTAACACTACCTAACACACTACCTTACACTACCTAACACACATGGACTGTGTTCCTAAAACCACATATGTTTGACAGTAAGCTATTGTTACATACATCTGTGTATATACTGGTGTATCCTGTGTGGATAGACTGAAGGCCTACACACACACACACACACACACACACACACACACACACACGCACACACGCGCGCACACACGCACACACGCACACACATACACACACAGTCAGAGAGAGGGGATTTCCTTTCTCTGCTTTATGTGTCAGATGTTTCTCTTCCATGTAGTAATCACTTCCTGATGTTTGGCCTTCAGCTACACACTTCATCAACAGACAAGGACCTCCATAATTCATCAATACACTAACACTTCCATACTTCACTTCATCATAGACTAGGACCTCCATACTTCCCCATAGACTAGGACCTACATAGTTCATCAACAGACAAGGACCTCCATACTTCCCCATAGACTAGGACCTACATACTTCATCAACACACTAGGACCTCCATAGTTGGGCCTCTGGACTGGCTGCAGTACATTGGAGAGGCTGGGGCTCTGGACTAGCTCCAGTACGTACTTCATCATCTACAGAGTAAACACACAGTTCAACACTTCTGCAGCTGCATGGGCTCTAAAAGTTTCATCAGACATAATGTGATACGGTGTTGCCTAGCAGGCACTGACTTCACATGTTCACAACAATAAAAAACACGCACTGAGGTCAAAGGTCATTGTGGCTGGTTTTATGTTTAGTTATTCCTCATCTGGCACCAATGAAAGGGTCCATTTTCTATTGGCCAAATAGTTCCTTTACATTATACCAACGGAGCATGTTGCCAGGCAACCGGTTGTTCGTCCAATAAACAATACTATGTTGGGTAAATCAGGAAGTTTAACCAGGAAGCTGTATGGAACTATTCGAAGCTCATTGGCGCCACTCTTCTAATACACCCACTCTGGGTACCACTTTTGGTCAGCAGTAGGCCTACTTTATAGTACATCATTATATTATCATACTGGTCAGTTCTGTATATGGTCAGACCTACCGCCATCCTGTAGGACTATTTTATGTTTTGTTGTTGTTTGTGATGTGAGCTGCTATAACGCCTTAATTTCCCCTCAGGGATCAATAAAGTACCTATCTATCTATCTATCTATCTATCTATCTATCTTATATGGTCAGTTCTTTATATGGTCAGGCCTACCTCCATCCTGTAGGCCTTGCTGAAGCCCGTGCTGACACTAGCGGCGAAGGCTCGTCCAGGAACACAGCTGATGACCACAGGTAGGCCCTTCCCACAGGTGATGTTCCCCGTCACATCCACCTGGCTGCCCATCTTACAGTCCGACAGGTGGGCTTCGTTCCCTGTACAGTTGACTGAGAAACCCCAGTAGTTCTTCTTCCTCTTCTTAGACAAAGCCCTGCGGTGGAGGGGGGGGGGGGGGGGGTATATACATTATATACAACTAATGCATTTCATAAAGGGAGTTATATTATCTTTACTAAAAAATCTACAGGAATCTTTAGGAAGATTACAAAGACCCCTCACACAGAACATGAGGGGAAACCAAGCGGTTTGTCTAGGTATCAGAGCCATAATTACCACTGCCCATCTGGTGCTCTGGACAATGGCTGTATTGTGATCAACTACCATGCCTCCTTTCCCATGACCCCTCCCTTCACACCCGAGTCAAATGGAAGTCACCATCACAGGGGTGAGGGCAACTCACACACACACACACACACACACACACACACACACACACACACAGCTACAGTGTTTTCAGGGGTTTTCTGAGGTTTTCCTTTCCCCAGTGAAGCAGACCATATAATGAAAGCAGCATGTTAAATCCCCAGGTCTGAGTGCAGATCTGAGTGTTAGATTTAGGAGCTAAGAGCTGGGATCTAAGAGGTTGGTACTGTATGCACTGTGGCTAACCCTGTTCAGGTGCCCAGATGCCCAGACAGACACCAACACTTCTGTTTCCCCTTCAACATGAAAGCAAGCTGTGGAATTGGCCAGTTTCATCTGGATGTACAGACTCGACGCTGATGGATGGAAAGTGTCATTCTCCAACTGGGTCCACACAGTGTTGAAGCTGTCTTGTGTTTGATACCATTCCTAATTCCATCCCATGCATTACAATGAGGCCGTCCTCCGATTTCTACCTCCACCAGCCTCCACTGGTGTCTATAGATGGGGGTCAAACTTGAGGGTCATCTTTTGATGGGGTTGGAGTGGTAGGTTGACGGTGAGAGGGATAGATGTTGTAGAGGGGAAAAGCGTGTGTGTTAGCGTGTGCTCTATCATGTTAGCGTGTTATATTATGTTAGTGTGTATTCTATCATGTATGTTCCAGTAACAGGCATATGGGATATGGAGGCTGGTGGAGGTAGAAATCCGAGGACGGGCTCATTGTAATGCATGGAACGGAATGAGGAATGGTATCAAACACGTGCGACTGTTCTATCTCTAAGGGAACAGGTGCCAGCCTGGTCCAAATTACATGTTCACATTCCACTGAATTACATGCCACCCTCTCTAAGCAACATCCCTACAACATCTGCTCAATGATAGGATCCAGACCCACCTACCCATCACATGCCATCAAAATCACTCCCTGGAGACCCGAAAGCCCTAATGTCCCCCTCAGACCCCCTAGAATTCCCTCTTGGTCTAATGGTAGATGCCTGAGTTTAATGAGCAAGAGACCCGAGCTCAATCCCCATCAAGTGACATAACCGTACTTGTAGACTAGTGTGTTGTAGCCCTTCTTCCTGGGGAAGCTAAGCGTTCATGCAAGTCTCAGGCAAGGCTACTGTAGTAAAATAGCAAAACTTCCAAACCACCTCTGCATGGTCTGTGGCCCTCTGTGGCTCAGTTGGTAGAGCATGGCACTAACAACGCTTAGGTTGTGGGTTTGATTCCTGCTGGGACCATATATACTGAAATGTATGCGCTCGCTGCAATGTCAGTCGCTTTGGATAAAAGCGTCAGCTCAATGGCGGATGTTCATACTCACTTGTACGCGCGTGTGTTGTAGCCCTTCTCCCCGGGGAAGCCGTACATGCCACAGATGACCCTGGTGTTCATTTTGCTCCAGTGCTGATCACAGATCTGCCTCCACTTCCCCCCGTCCCTCACCTCCACGTAGCCCTCGGTGATGGGCACCCGCTGGCGCTGAGAGTAGATGGCCCTGATACGCACGTCCTCCACGGCCACGTTCAGGCTCTGCATGGGGAGAGGGGACAGCTACAGTTGCTTAACCAATTCAAACATATGTATCGTATTTATCTTTCAGAACATATTTCTCCATACATTCTTCTATCTTTTTCGATTTTGAACAGAAATTATGTTTTTTTTCTGGGTTTTTTCGCTGAGTATAAACTTTTTGGTGTCTTTTTTTCGCTTAGAGGCAAGCAATGAATCAGGGAGAATGAATCCAATGAATGTCAGGGATGTTTTTTCGTCTTTGTAGTTCTCCCTCAGAAGTTTATCCAGAAAGGTGAGGCGGAGCGAAGCAGAGGCCAGGTCTTTATAGCCATGATATAATTGTTGGAGAAGTTGTTTTTTGCCATTGATGCTCAGAGCAGTAAGGAGGTGGTTAGTTAGCAGTCAGTCCAATGAGCTATGAGCTATGAGCTATGAGCTAAATGAGCTATGAGCTTAAAAAACATACAAATTACTAATATGGGCCTGTGAACCAGTAGCTGTTACATACCTGACTGACTGAACATTTTACCTACTTCCCACCTATGATCTCAAACCTCCGAGTTCAGAGAATTCAAGGAGTTTGAGGTCGGAAACTCCAAACAACCTGAATGCCCCGCAGGCCATCAGTATGAGTGACTGGGAGAATGTTTCCATTATCAATCAACGTCCAATGTTAAAACTAACCTGTAATGAATTATTAATCTAGCTAATCTGTTCAAGTTTGTTCTGGAGGAGGACTGAACCTCTGAATGAAACATTGTTGTGTGACATAACTTTGATTGATGACATCACTGTGGATGTTTCAGAGTGACATTAAATCCAAGTTGGCTGATAATAGCAGCAGCTGGCCGGATGTTTGGTAGGGGCCAGTCTGATCACATGTGTCCGTGTCCTGGCTTGAACCATCTCATAGAAGAAAGAGGAGGCCATACCTCACCATACCTCACCAAACCTCACCATACCTCACCACACCTCTCCACAGTCTGCTGAATGGCATGTATTATATTATATGAACCACACAATTGAAATTTGAGCCTAAAGATGAGGTAAACAATTGGCAACTGAACTTCCAGTGTCCCTTTACAACAGAAGCTCTGGTCCACTTAGATGTTGTCTGAGGGAGACTGTGTGTGGTCTGCTCCTTCTGACACGAGGCTGTAAACCTCCTAGGTCAGGACCCTTCGCTGTGTTCATGACCTGTAAATCAGAGGCGGTGACCTTTGATCCCAGTTTTCATGAGAAAACGCCCTCAGAGCCTGCAGCTACCTACAGTACCTTTTAACCCTGACCCTGGACTCAACCAATCACAGCTCTCTGATGTGGTCGTGACCTTTCTAACCCTGACCCTGTATCCCCACTCCCCTCACACACACACACACACACACACACACACACACACACACACACACACACACACACACACACACACACACACACACACACACACAGCCCCTCTGAGCTTGCGCTAACCTTTGACAAAGTGAGACATCATCTCCCTGACCAGGCTGCAACACGGCTACCTTCTGTCCACCCTATTCTACGTGTCTTCTACCGCCTCTCCTACCCTGCCTCTGGGTGTCCCGAGAGGTGCTGGCTGTACTAGATAGAATAGAATGTATGATTATCATAGCTAAGCCCCCAGACCCACAGCCCGTCCTTGGCCAGACCGAGGCTGTAATGACGACCTGAGCTAAGACTAGGCTTAGCCAGGCTGTAATAATATGTACTGGTGGTGTTACGGCACGATGGGTGCCAAGCCTCTAAACTGCTCTAGTGAAGCAGCAACGCTGAGCTCAGCACTTCTCCACCCGCCGGGCCAGACCCTCAGTGTCTCGGGCCAGAGCCGAACCCAGGCCAGCGCTTCAGAAACATTAGCCTTTTAATAAAGAGGGTGTTTTTTTTTTTTACACAGCGTCAGACCAGTGGAATGTTTACATCCCCTCCACACCAGGAACGTAGGTCACACACACACACACGCACACACACACATACACTCACACTCACACACTCTCTTTGTCTCCCACACACACATACACACAGACACAGACACAGACACAGACACAGACACAGACACAGACACAGACACACACACACACACACACACACACACACACACACACACACACACACACACACACACACACAAGACCGCAGTAGAGAAGGAGACGTGACTGATGTGTTAGACTGACCCTGGTCACCCCCCCCCCCCCCCCTTGCCCCCCCCTTGTCCCCCTGCCTCCACTGCCCTCCCCAGAACACAGCAGTGAGGAGGGAGGAGGGAGGGGGGGGAGAAGATGGCCTTTCATAGATGGTCACGGTGGTGGGATGACTATGAGTTTCCGCCATCAGAGAAGAGCTGGGTAAAGCTGCAGGAATGCGGTCACAAGGAAGCCTTGAAAGGGCTCTGAGGTTCTAGACAGAAACTGGGCGAGACTCCTCTCCAATGTAAATACATACAAGGGCTAGGAGAGTGTTTGAGGGGGGGTGGGGAGAGGGGCGGGGGCAGGTTTGAAGTGGGGCTTTTAAACTCTGATCAGTGTTTGGTTTGGCTGAATGTCCAGGAGGAAACCACAGAGACAGGCCTGAATCAACGGGCACACACGCACACACACACACACACACACACACACACACACACACACGCACACACTTAACATATGCTGTAGTCCAGGAGGTGAGAGGGGTGCAGGAGACACCTCTTCCCCTAAATCAGACCACCAGACATAACATCAGCAGCGGCCAGTTTGCTCAAGGACCCACCTAGAACCCAGAACTACACCTTGTTTGTTATCCATACCAGATATGGAAGGAATGGAGAAATCTTGTATTTCAGGAAAAAACCCGAATTTCTTTAAATGTCAGACCACAATGCCTCAGAAAAGGTGGGAATTCACCACAGAGTGTGAGTAACTAAAACCATTTCAGAAATGCAAGGTTTGGATCCAACCCCAGCCTAATACCTACTGTGATGGGAGTTACTGTAAGAAGAATGGATGCTACAGATACTAAAATAGTTTATTTATTTTCTCCATATAACCAAATACAAACTACCTGTATACATCAAGTCCACCACTTTTTACAATAGTCAGTTCTCATCTTAGTTATGTTGTATTTGCCCTAACCCCTGACCTCTAACCCCTAACCATAGTAACCCTAACCTCATCTGGCTCTGTGGCTGGAACTCCCCCAGCCTGCCTGTGTGACTCCTGTAGTATATTAATGATGATACAGCTTCAGAGTGTCCAAATACTGTCATAGCCAGAGTTCAATGGTCTTAGTTCTCAAAAGCCCCCTTTAGTGCTGACAGTAAGTTCTTGGGCTTCAAGCCCACAGTGGAATGGGGAATGTGAACTAAAGGGAAGGGCCTGGACATTTTCTCATGGAGATGCTTCCCCATGTCAGGCTAGTTCTACTGAACTGTACTGAGTTCTACTGAACTGTGCTGAGTTCTACTGAACTGTGCTGAGTTCTACTGAGTTCTACTGAGCTCTACAGATGACTACACTCTTTGAAAAAAATATTCTAGTCAGTACGAAAAAATACTTCTTCATTTGGCCCTATAGGGGAACCCTTTTTGGTGCCATGTAGATCCCTTTCCACAGAAGGTTCTAGATAGAACCCAAAAGGTTTCTTCAAAGGGCTCCCTTACAGGGACAAATAAAGAACCCTTTTGGAACCCTTTTTTCAAGGAGTGAATGACTCTAGGTCTGATGAAGTCATGCCATGCCTCACCTTCCAATGCTATGACTCTTCTGTCATCATATTTCTATGACACTACTGTTTCCACAGCAACCATCTGGAACCAACCAGCCTGTGTGTGTGTGTGTGTGTGTGTGTGTGTGTGTGTGTGTGTGTGTGTGTGTGTGTGTGTGTGTGTGTGTGTGTTCAGTGGTCATTACTCACTTATGTTAAACTACTGTGCATTTCTCCTCTCTTATTCACCTCTCAGTCCCGTGCTTCACGTTTCTCCTGCACGTGCCTCCTTCCATCCCTCCCTCTGCCTCCCCCCCTTCTCCCTCCTCCCCTGCCTCCCTCTCTCCCCCCTGCTCTTACTAAACATGAGGAAAATGAATGTTAATCATCAGACAACAGTTTAGTAGCAGGAGAGCTAGAGCCAGAGGAGAGAGAGGCTGGGAAATGACTTCTGCATCTGCCCCCTCACCATCTCCTTCAGCCTTACCAGACTGGAACAAAGTAGTTGGCTGTCTAGTGTGTGTGTGTGTGTGTGTGTGTGTGTGTGTGTGTGTGTGTGTGTGTGTGTGTGTGTGTGTGTGTGTGTGTGTGTGTGTGTGTGTGTGTGTGTGTGTGTGTGTGTGCGTGCGTGCGTCCATAAGTTTGCCTGGCATCTGGAATATCTATTCTTGTGTAACTATCCCACAGAGACAGAAGGTTAAAGAAAACAGTAGAGACCCTCTGCATGCCTAGACTGCCCCCCCCCTCCTCCCCCCTGGCCCCCATATGGACTAACCCTGCAGGGGCCAAGCCCAACAGGCAGACTAAACCATTGCCATGTTTCCAGGGGCCAGAACATCACTACATTCCAATCTACCACTGCTGTGACAACGGCAACGACACAATCAATAGTGGTGGAGGGGGGGGAGTTCCTCCTGTTGAATATACACAGGTCAATCGCCTCACCTAGTGAATAAGCACCATGTCAATGATATCTTGTTACTATAGTAACATTTCCCCGTTGCCGAGTCTTCTCCGGATGTTGTTGCTAAGCCCCAGTCATCTTTCATAAACCGACTCCTCTGTCATCGCCTACGAGATCCTCTCTGACTACTCTTTATTTTGATGCCATAGGAAACAGCTTCTCTGCCTGCTGGAGTATGTGTGTGACATCATTGCATTGTGCGTGTCATCATTCAGGGACAGTCCAGAAACGTGAGGGTTCAGACCAGCTGTTGACCATGTGTGTAGCCGGCGGTTAGAACATTTGTGTCTGACTCAGACTGCCACCACCGCAGAGGGAACCCGTCTATATGTTCCAAGTTCTACACATTTCTGGTTCTCCAGCCAAACATGCAGCCCTTCCTCCCTCGCTCCGTCCTCTTCCCCTCTCCTCCCTCTCCTCCCTCTCCTCCCTCTCTTCCTCACCTCCTCTCCTTGCTCCCTCTCCTCTCTTCCTCTCCCTGCCCTCGCTCCCTCTCCTCCTCTCTTCCTCCCCTCTGCCTTCGCTCCCTCCGTTTCTCCCCCCTGCCCTCTCCTCCTCTCTCATTCCCTCTCCGTCTCCTCCTCCACAAGCACTCCCTTATCAGAGAGAGCCAAGTGAGAAGCTCATGTTCCCCATTGTTGCATCTCAGGGAATGTGAAGAATCTTGATTTTTGAAAATGGACACCCCTGCAACCTTTAACCCCCTCCCCCTCCCCCTCTCCCCCGTCTCGCTACATATAGAGCCCCATGGCATGCTGGAAGCCTCACTCCTATGGCATGCTGTTATTGCACCTGGCCACCATGCAGACTGAGTGTTGACTCTGGACAGTGTTTGGCTGGAAGCAACAGTTCCACTCATTATCAGACTAGAGAGCTCTTCCAGCTGCTGCTGTGGCGGTACGTTACGTTTTCCCATGGAAGGACTTCACATGGTCTCCTCACATGTTCCCCATGGAAGGACTTCACATGGTCTCCTCACATGTTCCCCATGGAAGGACTTCACATGGTCTCCTCACATGTTCCCTAGAGGAGGAGAAGCCCCCAGAGGAGAGTCCATGCAGGACCAACCCTGTCCCAACCTGCCTCCCCTCTCAACTTCACAGGCTGGGATCCACAGGAGCAGCAACGGGACCAGACAGTTAGTAATAATCTTGTCTGTTTTATCATCAATCAACACTTTGTATCAGACTTCAAACTAAGTTCTAAAGCCTCGATAAAGCCTTCATAAACCATGTGCAAGTCTAAAAAAGAGATTGTTCCCAAATCATTTAGAAGCAAGTATCATGCTATGTTAACGGTGATATAACAGGTCCTTGCATCTGTAACTTTGCACATGTGGCATTACCTTTATTCCACCCTTTACACAACCTGACACTTGTTGAATGACGTGAAGCATCTAGTGTGTGTGTGTAGAATATGCTTTACAGAGGGTTCATGGGAAAGGAACTCTGCGATTACCTCGCTCTCCAGCCAAAGTGTGAAATGAGGAGCAAACTGAAGTGAAGAGGAGACTCAGCAACTCTTGGACAATGGAGCTTATTGTTAAAACCAACACGTTTGGGCCTGTAGCTTCTATCAGTCTGATGAAGGGATGGAACCCAGATGAAGGCTGCAGGCAGAAGCATGTTGACTTCAACAATAAGTTCCGTTGTTCACCAAGAATTGCTGAATTTCCTCTTCATTAACAAACGGTTAATGAAAGGTTCGTAGAACGTTTGAAAGATGTACGTTGTTTAATGTCTGACCATGGGTGATTTGAGTAGAACCTCCAGAGAAGCAGGTGTCTCCGTTAAGACCAACCCTGACATCTCCTAACGCAACATCATGAAGCGCGATCACCAAAGATCTGTTATGTTGCTACGTTCAGAACAACAAGGAGAAGTCTGAGGTCACTAATGAGAAAAGTGAGTGATGATAAAACCATAATTAGCACCACACAGAGTTAGATACGGTTCGTAACTAGCTCCATGTTTCCATGTTCCTATAAACCAACATCCGCATGGAGACCCAGTGCCTCCCTCCCAGCGGAGCCGGAGGAATCCCCTGGACCATCAGAAATCACTCCCACGTGACAACAAGGCAATCCCATGTGCACAGCAACATGACATCACCCTGGGTGAGTCACAATAATCACAATAACTAACGATAAATAAAACTTCCTGCCCCCTCCTAGTGTTTATGTCCCCTGCCTCCCCCCCCCCGCCCAAACCCAAGCCCCCCCTAACTGCATTTGTCTCATTCTTCATCCTCACGGAAGAAGCAACAGAGGGTAAACAGAACATGAACTGCTACAAATCAGAGGCTAAGTTTCATACAACAGCAGCCACAGATAGACACTACAGTAGAGTTGTTTATCTATGTAGGAGTTGTGGTATGTTCTTCTGTCTTGTAAACGTAAACACCAGGAGAAGGCCACCAAGGCCATGGCAATGATTACTGAGCAGTCAAAAGTGGGTGGGCTGTCGGTGTTCAAAATGAAATTACAGGCAGGTCGTATCACCAATCAGATATCAGAAAGCAAGCACACCTGTTTTTAAATTTAAAACGTTTTGTTTTTAGACTGTTGCTAGCTAGCTAGCTAGATACGTCTAGCTAGCTTCCGTAAAGATGAACAACTACAGGGTAGGGGTGAGGGAGTCTCAGACTCAATCGAATTTCGTCTTTTGTTTTCAAGGAAGATCCAATCACACCGGGTGTTTTATTTGGGTCTCCACCTCAGAATGCCAATACAAGGATAACAAGCATTGTGTCAGAGATACTGTACATCACCTGTGAAAAGAGGCTGGCCAATGTCTAACGCAACATTATTGGTATGCTGGAATGTTCTTCTGCTTACATAAATGTAAATGTAAATGTAAATGTTCTGCTTACATACACTAACCTGTGATGTCATTACACAACAACGTGTGAATGCCTTTAGCCTGCAGTTGACTGCATAACTGTTTATGTTAGAAAAACCACGGCCAAAATGTATATCAGGAGAGGCTGGTGGAGGTAGAAATTGGAGGACGGGCTCATTGTAATGCATGGAATGTAATGAGGAATGGTACACACGCATTCCGTTCCATGCATTGCAATGAGCTCGTCCTCCGATTTCTACCTCCACCAGCCTCCACTGGTGTAAATTGTAAAGGGGCCATAGCCATACTGGTATAGAGAGCTGTAGAGACACACAGTCTGACATTTTTCATTCTTCCGCAGAGGGCCGAAAGTTCACCATGAGGCTGCAGTGCTGTCTGACATCATTTAGAAGAAACAGCCCATGCTTGGGGAGTCAGAGGTGAAACTATGCTCTGTGAGAGACGTGGCTCTTCTGGCTGCTTCACTATCAGAGGAAGACGTTTCACTGATAAACCAGGAGCTTCTGGACAGGGTTGTATAACACACACGCACGCACATGCATGCAGACGCACACACGCACACACACACACAGACACACACACACACACACACACACACACACAGACACACACAGACACAGACACAGACGCACACACGCACACACGCACACACACACACACACACAGACACACACAGACACAGACACACACACAC
>NC_139658.1:20338026-20343026 GCF_951799395.1 Argentina silus | reverse complement strand
ATGGAACATTCTGAAGCACTGTTCTAAGCAGTGGAGACCCAGTAGAACGTGGGCCGTTCTGGTGTGGGGTTTCCCTGTACGTCTCCCAGGGGCCATGGAGGTTCAACTGCTGGCTTTGTTCCAGCATCAACACTAGCAGCATACCGATTGTACTTACAATGTGCTAATGCATCAGCCCACCATTCTAGGCAGTATGCTAGTGTGGACATTGAAACATACTCTAGCCCCAGGATATAACAGAAACAAAGAGCTGAAAGTAAATCTTGTCAAAGACTGTAATAAATCAGTCCTTGACTCTAACTGTTGGAATCAGGGGGAAACCTCCCACTCAGTTTGGGATCAACTCCCAGAGCTCATAAACCACAGCACCACTCATTACCCCTTCTCCCCCCAGCTCTTTAGAACCCCCCACCCCTCTCTTCACACCACGTTCTCTCAATCCCACCCCCCCCACCCCGCCTTACACCCACCCCCCTACCTCCCCCACACGTTTCTCTCTCTCCCGCCAGCTCTGTAGAACCCCCCCCCCCCACCACCACCACCGCCACCACCCTCCCACCCCCACCCTCCCACCCCCACCCACCCACCTTCCTCCCTGTGTCTTACCCTCTCCGTGTCCGTACTTGGACGAAGGGGACCAGGACACGGCCTCCAGGTACCCCAGCTCCCTACACACCACGTTGCCAGCGTAGATGGAGAAGTCGTCATCACACACCGTCCCCCACTCCCCGTTATAGTACACCTCCACTCTGCCCTCGTAGTGCTTCCTCCGCTCCCCCGCCAGGCGCAGCTGGATGACGGGCGCGGCGGCGTTGGACTGGGCGTGGCACAGCGACCACACGCACAGCAGGGCGGCGAGGCGGCAGAGGAGAGAGCACGGCCACGTCATGGCACCGTGTGGACAGGAAACACGCTTGGACAGGAGACACGCTTGGACAGCAGGTCACCTGAAGGGAAATACACACCAGATTAAAGCTTTCAACATCTTCTAAACGATCAAAGGGGAATTCTTTTTCAGTTATCTGTTATGTCAAACGTAAACAGTAAACAGGCTGACTTCCTGTCACGTGATACAGTCTGTGGTGATTGGTTGGTTGGTTAGGTATGGTGCTCAGCAGACAGTGCTGTATATGTTAAATGTCATCGGCCAGCCATAACAGATTCTGAGTTTTAATACACTTTTATGATACTTCTATCAGTCATCAAGCCTCCATTAGAGACTGGCTGTTTGTCAGACGCAATAACACCGTAGACTTCTCTTCTCCAACCAATATAATCAACCACAATGCCTGGGTAGAGTGAGCCACGTGAGGACAGAGATGGTGGGAAGAAAAACGAGTGCAGGGAGAGAGAGAGTGTGTGTGTGTGTGTGTGTGTGTGTGGGTGTGTGTGTGTGTGTGTGTGTGTGTGTGTGTGTGTATGTGTGTGTTGCCAGTATGAGGGAGAGAGAGAGAGAGAAAATGAAAGAGAGAGAGAGAGAAAGTGAGAGAGAGAGAGTGAGAGAGAGAGAGAGAGAAAGTGAGAGACAGAAAGAGAGTGAGAGAGAAAGTGAGAGAGAGAGAGAGAGAGAAAGTGAGAGACAGAAAGAGAGAGTGAGAGAGAGAAAGTGAGCGAGAGAGAAAGTGAAAGAGAGAGAGAGAGAGAGATAGATAGAGAGAGAAAGTGAGTGAAAGAGAGAGAGAGAGAGAGAGAGAGAGAGAGATGGATAGATAGGACAGACAAATGTTAACCTGGCGCTGTGTCCATTGTGCTTTTCACCAATTAAAAAATGTTTTAAAAAAAAAATGTGTGCATGTCTGACTGTCTTATACTGCCTCAGTGTCATGGCAACATCACTGTGTTGCAACACCATCCACAGAGATGTTGTTTATGCTTGTGTCGGGTCAGTGATGGGTTCACCTGTAGCCTAAGGGAAGGCCTGTACACAGAGGCTGGACAGAGAGAGATTGTGTATGTATGTAGGGTCAGTGGTGGGTTCACTGAGAGAGGTGTGTGTGTGTGTGTGTGTGAGTGTGTGTGTGTGTGTGTGTGTGTGTGTGTGTGTGTGTGTGTGTGTGTGTGTGTGTGTGTGTGTGTGTGTGTGTGTGTGTGTGAGACCTAATGCCTTACACATGTGGGATCATGCTGGAGAGTTCCTATCTCCTCATCTTAGGTTCATGTCAAGTTCCACCCCCACACCCACCCACTGCCTCTCCCTCCTCCCCTCCCCTCCCCTCCCCTCCCTTCATTGGCCCTGAGGCTGTGGAATCCAATGAAGGGAATGTTTAACTTTCCCTCCTGTCTGTCCACTCAGGCCATCAAAGTGTCAACGCAGGGAGGGATCCTGGGGGGGGGGGGGGGGGGGGGGGGCGCTGCACAGTGTAAGGGTAAATTGGGGTTGGGGGGGTGACTTTCCTTGTTGACGTCATGGTAACTGCAAACACAGTGCTGAGGCAGCAAACTTGGGGCAGGAAAAAGAAAAGGCTGAAGATAGCTAAGATTTCACTCAAGCAAGAAACTAGAGAGAGTGAAACACAACATGAAATCATCACCTCACTACACACCAACAAAGATCCATGTTCACATATCTGCTCTCCCTTTAAATCCTAACCACTTCTCACACCCAGAAAACATAAAAAGAGAATTCTCAGCAGGACTTTCTCCACCTCACACTGTGATTTGAACTCCAGCTTCCCCAAATGTAAAATAACAATAATAATAATAATAATATTAATAATAATAATTCCTTCTCCATGGCTTATGGAGGTGAGCCTCTAGCAAAGCTGACACCTGATATCGACATCTGATCCTGGCAACAGTCAAGGGCAGCCAGAGATGTTCAAGTGGAATAGCAGGGCCAAGACAAGACAGCACCACATCCAGGATTTACAGCCTCTTGTCCTTAGAGCTATCCTCAAGGCCACAGGCGAGAAGATTCCTGTCTTTACATATCTTCAGCTGCTTAACTCAACAAACACCACGTATGCCTCCAAAACCACATCCAACGTTATGCTACGCCCCAGATCAGCGCTACTCATCGGGTTATCATGATCTTTGAAGATATTCATGTTCGGACAAGGCCGCTGAGCGTACTTTTCATTAGCTGTCGCCTGTCACCCATCACTCAAACGCTGTACACTACACTCATAAATATAGTTGATATTCTGCCACACAGTAAACAGGTTATAAATGGTCCGCAAGGCCACGATAGTTACATGAAACTGTTGGTTTGATTGCTCACATTCTAAACAAAGCCAAATTGAGGTTTGTGCCAGACTTTAGAGCATAAGAGGTTTAATTTCTGAAACTACAGTACCAGTCAAAAGTTTGGACACACCTTCTCATTCAATGGTTTTCTTTATTTTTTATTATTTTCTACATTGTAGATTAATATTGAAGACATCAAAACTATGAAGGAACACATATGGAATTATGTAGTAAACAAAAAAGTGATAAACAAACCAGAATATGTTTCATATTTTAGATTCTTCAAAGTAGCCACCTTTTGCTTTGATGACAGCTTTGCACACTCTTGACAAGGTGTGTCCAAACTTTTGACTGGTACTGTATCTGTGCAATAAACAGCATTCAGAGCCTATGATCCAAGATGAAAGGACAACATATATGATGTTTCCTCAATGAAATATTTCCCATTGATCATTATAATTGTAATAATACATTAATGAATGGGTCAAGAATATGGAAATATAGAACATATAACATAATATAGAAATCCACTATAGTCACAAATGTATATCAGAAACCTAATCAAATCAAACCTTATAAAAATGTATATATGAAGCGTCAATATACGATATATGTGTTTAAAGGAGATGTTACCGTTATCTAGAAGAAAAATACACTATCTCTAAAGTAGTCTTGATACAAATGAAAAGTGAAGAGGTGGACTTACTTTCAGAAACGAAGAAGTCCTGTCCCAAGCAGAACCGCGCTTCAGATGATCTGGAAGTTCAACGACTACAGCAGTGGTCTCTCGGTCCCTTTATTGAAGGTGTTTTCAAGTCTCCCACCTCCGCTGCTTTCGTGTATTACCGCTCACAGTCCGGTGGTTCCTCGGAACTTTCTCCTCCCGCGGGATTGTCCTTGGAAGCGGAGACCAATCGGTGACGTTCTCAGCATCCTTCCATCCCGCCCCCGTGTCTGTCTGACCCACAGCACCCATCTGTGTAATCAGGATTCTATAGGCTATATTTAAACGTTTTATGATGTTGTGTGTAGATTATACACACAACATACAAACAGCATATAAATATAATCCTAGTCACATATGGGGTTAATTGGACACCACTTGACCGGAGGCCTCATACATGTGGGATCATGCTGGGGAGTGAGGGTGCTGCTCTTATCTCTTCACGACAGGTTCTAGTCTGAATACAATGCCTGGGGTTACAGCACATAACCTATGTACAAGACAGGGGAGGCTGGTGGAGGCAGAAATCGGACGGGCTCATTGTAATGCATGAAATGGAATAGGGAATGGAATGAAACACACCATCCTCCAATTTCTACCTCCACCGGCCTCCCCTGGTACAGGGCTGGGGTTACAGTGAATCAAGCAGAAAGAATAATGTTCCACCACACAAGTTGTCAGGTGCCGGCCGGTGCGGTAGGCAGAGTGGTCCAATCGCGTAGTTTCTCCAGGGTGTGATATCAATATCTTTTGCACCATCTAGTGGTAGATCGAGAGTACTGCATAGTCTTATGAGTCTTCGAAGGACATCCAGTGTCTTTTTTTAAATAATTACATTTGATTACTTTTTGGGATGACATTTTGTGGATTGAAAATGTGTATGTACAGTATTTCTACATGCTCCAACTTACACATTGTATCCATTCAAAGAAAACACAGGACATCAATGACCTTAAAGATGATAACCTTTATTCAAGGAATGCCTTTTGCACAAAATATAGATCAGGAAACATTATAGAATCTGTGCATGTTTCCGTCCCCCACTTTACAAATATCAACATTAAGACAAAATAATATTATTTTCATACGG
>NC_139658.1:20320526-20333026 GCF_951799395.1 Argentina silus | reverse complement strand
TTTAAGGTCAGGGTCTGGGTTAGGCTTAAGGTCAGGACCAGGATTAGGGTTAGGGTTAGGCTTAAGGTCAGGGTTAATGATCAGAGTTAGGGTCAGGGTGGCGAGAGGGATGACAGACAGACATCTGGTAGTTTGTTGCTACTGTGACAAGTGGGGTTCGAACCCAGGTCTGTGTGTCAGGTGTGTCAGGTATTGTACCTCCTCCCTGATGAGGGTGAGGACTTCTGCTTTGTCCATCTCAGTCAGAGGTATGGCGTCCAAGGCGGGACTTCCTTTGTCATGGCCCCCCTCACAGCCAATAATCTTTGGCCCCTGGGTTATTGACAGCTCCTGATTCTTTACAGCACCAGAGTCCTTGTCCTCCAGACAGTCCTTTATCCTGCTCTGAGGACCTGAGGGGGAGCAACAACACAAGCTTTATCTCTGCATCTCTTCATTCATCTATATCATCAACAAAAGCTATATAACTTAGCCCCATCTGTGACTAGGATAACATTTATGTCCGGTAAATATAAATATAATCTTCGTCGGCAAGCTATAACTCTGTCGGTCTCTCTGTTTCTGTATAATGCTGACAGAGATTGATCAAATACAATTCACAGGTCATTCACACAAGAATACATACTAGTCTTAACATCACTGACAGTATAGCGCTTAGGACCGCTGTAATATCTGCAGTAGCCAAGCAGGTGGCAGTCACAGCCAACATTTGAGAGTAAACTCCTTCAGGCCACAGAATCAGAACACTGTCAACAATCATGAGACTCACTGAAAAGTCAGGACCTTTTGCCTGTCATGTTTCATTGCATTGCTCAGATTACCTATTGACATTTGCAGTGGAGTGTTGTTTGGGTAGTTTTCAGAATTGTATGTACCTATGGTTCTGGCTATGTTTATAGCAAGGGGCATGTTTTTTTTGTGTGTTTTTTTTAATTTTTTAGAAAGAACCAAATACTATTTTGATATACTGACCAGATGACCAATTAGTGAAAATACAAAACAAAGAAAACATTGAGTTTATCAGATCAACAGCCAACTCAGAGGCTGGAGAATGGAGGTTTGTGGTCTGACGAAAACAAAATAGACTAGTGGTCTATTCCTCTGGAACAATGTGACCGTCTACGACCGGCCTTCTGCTGTGTTTGTTACTCACATTACGACCAAGTTCTCCTCCTGCTCTCTGGTGATTACAGAACAAAGCCTGCCTTGTGTCCTGGTTGCAGAGTGTAACTGTGCACTTCTATACTTCTATAGTTCCAACCCAACAGAGGGCCCCTGGCTGTGATGTGATCGCTGGTGTATGGTGGTCAGTGGATGTGTGTCTTAGGTTGGATATGTGTTAGTGCTGTGCTGGAACAAAAGCATGTACATATTTTAGCTCTTGAACATCTCCAATTAAAAAGGCTGAATGAAACCAACTTTTTAAAATGTTCCATTTATCCCTCATTTTACCAGATAAGTTAACTGAGAACATGTTCTCTTTTGCAGCAACAACCTGGAGAAGTGTTACAGGGGAAAGGAGGGGCATGCAAGAGCCAATTGAAAGCAGGGGATGATTAAGTGGCCATGATAGTATGAGGGGCAGACTGGGAATTTAGCCAGATTACTGGTATTAACACGCCTACTCTTGATCTAAGTACCATGGGAACAACCCGGGAGTCAGGACCTCTGTTTAACGTCTCATCTGAAGGACATCATCCCCTGCAAGGCAATGCCCCATTCACTGCCATGGGGCATTGGGGTCTCTCAGACCAGAGGGAGGAGCGCCACCTACTGGTCCTACAACACCACTTCCAGCAGCCTGATTTGGTACCCCTATCCAAGGATGGACCAAGGCATACACTGCTTAGCTTCCCAGACAAGCCAGCAGAGGGTGTGGCTGTTGGTTGAATTATTCTCCACCAGAAAGTACTCAATGTATACTCCTCATCTCTTTATCTGTCGTCTGTTAATTGGTTCTCAGGTAATTGATTGATTGTAATTGATTTTAATCAGTGTCTAATAGGTGCTAAGCAGGAGTGTGAACCTACCTACAGTGGCTTCCCAGAGGGGCACGGATGTGGAGATAGCACTGTGAGACAAGCTACCATCAACCCCCTGGCCTCTGGGGATGGCTGAAGCCTTGGTACACTCTCGGCTTTCTTCGTCCTCCCTCTCCTCCTCCTCTTCCTCCTTCTCCTCTTCCTCTGCCATCTGACTCACGATGCCGCTGGACGCCAGCTTCTCCTCGTCGGTGGCATGGCGCACGCGGTGAGGGACTTCCTGGACCGGTGACATCACATCCTCTTCCTGTCAAAAGAGACGAAGAAGATATGCATCTAAGAAGAGACACTCAAGGCAGAACACCCATGATAAGATACTGTTATTATTAACAATAATAAACAAGCTATCAAAGGGAATATGTCATTTGATGACATCAAGTCTGTTACAGTTATTGGTGGCCATGACACTTGAAGGCACATGGCAACCACAGAGACCAGAGATGGATGCCCATGTGGCACGTGGTGCGTGGTGAGTCAGGTATCTGGTGGTGCCAGCTGGCTGGACAGCACTGCAGAGCTCAGGACACACTGTTGTGGATGCTCTCGTCAGCATGAGGAGGGGTGTGTGTGTGTGTGTGTGTGTGTGTGTGTGTGTGTGTGTGTGTGTGTGTATATTGAGGTGAGGTAGGGAAGGCTGAGTAATGGGCATTGCAGTGTCACTGCAGTAAGCCTATAATTTTCAGCTGATATTGCATGAACACACATACACACATACACACACACACACACACACACACACACACACACACACACACACACACACACACACACACACACACACACACACACACACACACACACACACACACCCCAAGCTACAGTACTGTACCTGAGAGCAGACATCCAGGACCAGCGACTGGCTCTCGTATTTCTTCAGCTTACAGGAGTTCCTACGGGGGGGGGGGGACAGGGAGGTTAGTGTAAAGGCTGCTGATCACCATCAGAAGGGGGTCTATCAACAGACAGACAGGTTATGTGAAGACTGGTGGTCTCTGAGGTGATGTCACACCTTAATGAGGTGCTCTGGGGTTTCCTACCCCTAAACTAGAGGGGCTAACATTACAGGTGGTACTCAGCCTAACGTCTGCCGCTCAAGTTACAATTCAAAAGGACAACATGTTTTATAAAGTCTTTCAATCATGTTTACAGTAATCTTGTTTTTACCTAATTATTATTATATTATTGGATAACAGGGACTATTCGGACATTCGTCTGATTCGTTTAACTACGCACCGGAGTAATAAACAGATTATAAACATCACTGCTGTTCAATTTAGCGAAGCGTCACAAGACTGATTGAATTGCTGATGTGGCCTTGTTCTAAGAGAGAGGGGTTGCCGTGCCAACAAGCAGACAGGGCACTGCGCTCCTCTGAGCCTCATAACAACACCCCATGCAGGAACGCAGAGAGAGAGAGAGAGAGAGAGAGAAAGAGAGAGAGAGAGAAAGAGAGAGAGAGAGAGAATACTTACAACAGAAAACAGAGAAACTTGACTTGTTCAGAGGTCCTGAAGCAAACACAAGATGGAGAGAAGCAGAGGGGGGGGGGGGCAGGAGGGGTTATACAGCAGCAGGGAAGGATAGACGGTTAAGGGAATGAAGGATGATGAGGGAGAGAGAGAGAGAGAAGGAGAAAGAGTGAGTTAATGGGGTTTGGCTCAGCAGAGAGATGAAGGAGTTTGTTTTTAGTTCTCTCTGGGATGGGGGGGGGGGGGTTGGAGGGAGGCTGTGAACGGCCTCACAAAGGCAGAAATAGACCAACGTTACTGCTGCACCTCCTAAACAGCCTGTAAACAGCCTTACTGTGAGAATGAGGACATGGCCACTATCATAGGAACAATACTCTGTGTTACGTTTGTCTTTGACAGCAGTGTTTGGTATGAATGCAAAAACATAGTAAGCATGCTAAGTGTTTCTATGAAACACTGGAGAAGATTACTGTGTCGAAACATCCATTACATTTAAAGTCAATTCGATTCACTGTCAATTCCATGCGAGTGGTGCTGTGCCATTTGTATGATATGCACTATAATGAAATTGAAACTATAATGAAATGAAATTATATTTTGATTTGATGCAAGGTTTCTCTTGCAGGAAGAGCACATTTCTGACTACTAGCAGACTCACGTGATGATCCTGTCCTTGCTCTTCTTGGGAGACGGTCTCGTTCTCTTCTCCTCCTCCAGGGGGCGTTCTACCTTCTTTTTCACCACCACGGCGTCCGCTGGCCTCTCAGGGGGTGTGGCCTTGGATGTGGCCGTGGCTCTCGGGGGCATGGCTTTGGATGTGGCCGTGTCTCCTGGGGGCAGGGCCTTGGATGTGACCACGCCTCCCAGAGCATTGGAAGTTTTAAAGGGATCCGTCCCCTCGTCAACGCTATCAGGGTCAAAGTTGTAGGAGCCTTTCGCTTGGACAGGAGGAGAACTACTCATCATAGCACCGCCCCCGAATGGGTTGAAGTTGGGGTCATCCCATTGGCTGGGGTCAAAGTTGTAGGTGGACTTGGGAATAGGAACGTCGTCCAGACTCAGGGGGACGGCTGACTTTGAAACGGGTTCTGAAGCGGATTCTGTAACCGGTTCTGATACTAGTTCAGGTGCTGGTTCAGAAGGTGGTTCTGGTGCCGGCTTCGGGGCGAGTCCTGTGCCTTTGGGCCTCTGTTTCTTAGACGGGAGTTTGCTGCCTGGCTTCTTACCCAGCCTCCTTGGCGGTGGCTTACTGACGACCTCTCCCTCGTCTAAACCAAACTCCATCTTTACGGGCCTGGCCTCCTCTGAAGGTAGAGCCTTCTCCTCAGCCTCAGTCCTTGGTCTGGAGGAAGCCCCACACAGCGGAGGGGAGGAGCTACGCAGGGGTGGGGAGGAGCTACGTAGGGCTGGGGAGGAGCCATGCAGTGGAGGGGAGGAGCTACGTAAGGCTGGGGAGGAGGTGGGCAGGGGTGGAGAGGAGCTACGCAGGGGTGGGGAGGAGCTACGTATGGGTGGGGAGGAGCTACGAACTGGAGGGGAGGAGCTATGTAGGGGTGGGGAGGAGCTACGCAGGGGTGGAGAGGAGCTACGCAGTGGAAGGGAGGAGGTAGGCAGGGGGGGAGAGGAACTACGCAGTGGAGGGGAGCTACGCAGTGGAGGGGAGGAGGTAGGCAGGGGGGGAGAGGAGCTACGCAGGGGCGGAGAGGAGGTAGGCAGGGGGGGAGAGGAACTACGCAGTGGAGGGGAGTAGGTAGGCAGGGGTGGAGAGGAGCTACGCAGTGGAGGGGAGTAGGTAGGCAGGGGTGGAGAGGAGCTACGCAGTGGAGGGGAGGAGCTACGTAGAGCTGGAGAGGAGCTACGCAGTGGAGGGGAGGAGCTACGTAGAGCTGGAGAGGAGCTACGCAGTGGAGGGGAGGAGCTACGTAGAGCTGGAGAGGAGCTACGCAGTGGAGGGGAGGAGCTATGTAGGGCTGGGAAGGAGGTAGGCAGGGGTGGGGAGGAACTACGCATGGGTGGGGAGGAACAACGCAGGGGTGGAGAGGAGCTACGCAGGGGTGGAGAGGAGCTACGCAGGGGTGGGGAGAAGCCAGGCAGGGGTGGAGAGGAGTTTGGCAGAGCCTCTAGTTCAGGCAGACAGCCAGCAGAATAAGCTGGAGGAGAGTTCTGTATCTTAGAGCCTCCACTAGCAAAGGGGTTGAAGCTGTCGTCTAGCTGGTCTGGGTCAAAATTATAACTACCCATGGGGATAGGGATGTCACTGTGCTCCTGCCCCTGGCCCTGCTCCTGCCCCTGCTCCTGCCCCTGCTCCTGCCCCTGCTCCTGCCTAGCCCCGTTCAGAGGGCTCTCTATCTGCAGGGAGGGGAGCTTGGTCTTGGATTTAGTCTTGGAGCGTTTGGCCTGCCGAGGAGGTGGGTTGTCGCTGAGGTGTCCGTTACACAGTGGCTCTGTTTTAGTCTCCTCCCCAACCAGGGACTCCCTCTCAGGTATGTCCATGGCCATGCTGGGTGTGGCTCTATTGACCTGGGAGGGTGGGTCTGCTGTGGGGGGTGGAACTTCTGGGGGGCTGGCTATGTTGTTCAGCGTTGGGGGGGTCTCCTGGTCAGCAACTGGGGGTGTGTCCTGGGGGGTGAAGGGGGGAGGTTCCTTTTGACCCATGCTCTGGTCCTCGGGGGTGCAGAGGGAAGGAGGGTCGCTGCTCTGGTCCAATAGGTGCTTCTGCTCGCCAGCAGGGCTGGAGATCACCAGCCGCTCCTCGACCTCCAGGTCATCTGACCAAAGCAAGAGAGATGATTGGAGAAGACTTTTCAACCAGGAAAATCCACTCAAACATAAACATGAAACAATTATACAAACACAACTGAAGATATAAATCATGAAATTTGAAATAGTCTTTGATGGAGTATGCTGTAACTGTCACTGTTCAACTGAAAAAAACAACCTAGCTAGCTACTGTTGCTACCCAGAAAACAGCAGTTGCATCTGTTGCCATGGTTACGCTTTCCCTTGAAGACCAACTGAACAATATTTTCATCTGAACTAGAGAGGGAGCTGCAAGAGAAACTATAGAGGAACAGAGCAGTGAAGGCTGGTGGATGGGCTCATTGTGGGCTCATGCATGAAATGGAATGAGGAATGGTATCAAACACATGGAATGAGGAATGAAGGAACCATTTCTCAGTCCATTCCATGCATTACAATGAGCCCATCCTCCGATCCCTACCTCAACCAGCCTCCACTGGAGTGATATGTAGAGTGTGAAAGAGGGAGTTTTATATACTGGGCTATACTGGGCTGTACTGGGCTATACTGGGCTGTACTGGGCTATACTGGGCTATACTGGGCTGTACTGGGCTATACTGGGTTTGTCCCTGACCTGTACAAGACCTTTTCCATGCCATCTAGAACCCTTTCCATGCTGAGGGTTCTACAGGCACAAGCAGATGAACCCTTTTTGATCCCTTCCTTCTGAGAGTGATGTTGGTTTAGTAACACTGCCCTGAGGAACGCAGAGACAGGTTTCACCATGACAATCATCATGACATCTACGTAGAAACAGCCTGTTGCTAGGCGACCAGGGAGAGCTGGGTGTATATACAGTATACATAAACAGCAGAGTGGAGTGATTCATACCACCATGCTGTCAGGCAGATTTTATCCTCCCAGTGTAAACATTTACAACTAAACACCAATTCACTCTTTAATCTCTGCATGAATGATCTGATAGGTGTGTGTGTGTGTGTGTGTGTGTGTGTGTGTGTGTGTGTGTGTGTGTGTGTGTGTGTGTGAAGCCAGATAAAGAGAGACTAAAAAGAGACAGCCTACAAAGCCTCACTCAGACAATCTGGCCCAATCAAATTGAAAGAAAACAAAAACAAAAATATATCCCCTATCAGAATGAGACAACAAAGAAACTAAACTTGAATGTAAAAAACAAATTAAGGAAATTTGAATGCTCTTTGGCCCTAAACAAACTTCCTGAGCACCGAGACGGACCAGAAACGAGGGAAGACATTGACACCGACTCTGCGAAACAGCCTGGCAGTAGAAACAGCCTGGCAGTAGAAACAGCCTGGCAGTAGAAACAGGCCACCACAGGCAGACTTGGCTTTCCAGGGAAGTCAGGCTGGCGTATGCTCTGCCCCCAGAAAGAGGTAGAGACACTCCTAGCCTGCAACACACACGCAGGGGGGAAATCACACTGCTCCGAATTGGCAGACAAATATGTGGCTTGCTGCCATAACCTTAGGGACAGCCTGTGGAATGACAACCCGAAACAAAACAAGTAGTCTACTATTAGGAGTTGTTATTGTTACCACTGTTAATATTGTTGCTGTTATGTTACTGTTTTTGTTCATTCTATATCATCATTTTCCTTTCTGTCATTGTTGATTTATACGTAGCTATATGTGTGCTTTGGTGATGTAAGATGTCCTACTATATGTCCTACTATTGAATTGAATTGAATTGAATTGAATTGAATTGAACTGAACTGAATTGAATTTCAGTGAATTTCAGTGAATTTAATCGAATAGAATCAAATCAAATAGAATTGAATCGAATTAGAGAGAGAAGGAGAGGGGTAAACAACAGAGCAGTGTTAGCCTGGTAGCCATCACATCTCTTCTGTCCAAGTCACAGTCTGGAGGGAGTGAGGGAGGGAGGGAAGGAGGGAGGGAGGGAGGGAGGGAGGGAGCAGAGCTATCAAACTGTGTGTTCTTATCAAGGACACTTGGATCTCAGCCACAGGTTTCCTGCAGTGTTGTCATTTCTCAAACCCTCTCTGTTCTGCCACTTCAATGGGGTCCTGATATGGATATCTAACCAAGGTCAGCAGATTTCTCTCACTGCACCATAGACTGTCTTTGATTGGTCTAAATAGTCGTTATTTGGGTGACTTTTGGAGGTGGGAGCAGAAGAGAAGAGCAAAAGATGCATTTCTGCTGTGACAGACTGCTGTTACTATTCTCTGCTATTCTGAACAGGGCTCTGGGTTACTTGTGTCCAGACAACAAAGTCATTTACTTTTGTTTACATGACTCATAGTTTCTATCAGCACAGCAATGTGATGCTGCCAAGAACAGTCTCCTCGAGACCATAACAGCCTCCGCTCCAGCTCTGAGCTACTGAGCCAGAGTTCATCTCCACAGCTGGGAAGCATTGGAGGGATGTTTGTGGTCGGAACAGAAGGCAACTCCCTCTCCACTCTCACCAGCGAACACAGCCTCACTCAGGCTTCCCTCAGCCTCACTTACGCCACCTTCTAGAGACTCTATCAGCCTCCCTCAGCCTCCTTTGGCCTCTCTCAGCCTCCCTCGGCCTCCCTCAGCCTCCCTCGGCCTCCCTCGGCCTCTCTCAGCCTCCCTCTGCCTCCCTCAGCCTCCCTCTGCCTCCCTCTGCCTCCCTCAGCCTCCCTCAGCCTCTCTCGGCCTCCCTCTGCCTCCCTCAGCCTCCCTCTGCCTCCCTCAGCCTCCCTCTGCCTCCCTCTGCCTCCCTCAGCCTCCCTCAGCCTCCCTCAGCCTCCCACAGCCCCACACACAAACTTCCAGAGACTCTCCCTACACTAGGCCTGTGCCAGCCATATCAGCCTGGAAACATACAGCCTCACACTCACACTCTGAATATTTTGACCCCCCCCGCTCCCTCCTTCCCCCTGCTTTTACAGCAGGAGGCTCTACCTCCCTCTCTCCTTCCCTCCCTCCCTCCCTCCTCCCTGCTTTGACAGGCCCTCCCTACCTCCCTCCCTCCTGCTTTTATAGCAGGAGCCCCCCCCCCCCTGCTTTTACAGGCTCCCCCTCCCAAACCAAAACACTGCGGGACAACAACAGCAGTGCTCTCAGAGATCAAAGACCTACAGCACTGACCTCGAAATACATCTACAGGACAGACCTACAAATACATCTACAGGACAGACCTAGAAATACATCTACAGGACAGACATAGAAATACATCTACAGGCACAGCACAGTGGGCAACCATAATGTATATAGAAGACACAGGGAGAAATTTTAACTGTGCAAAAGGCCTGTTGTTGAAATAAATCACCAGAATACCTAAAGTTGGGACTGCATCACATGCTCTGTGGATTTTGAATCCACATAAATTCTAGCTGTCTATCCCCTGCACACCGTGGGGTGAGAGGTTTGGATATGAATGCTGCTGCAAGCTACATGGAAGCAGCACAGTTTCTTTCTCCACAAAAAACACAACTTCCCCAGTATGATGTGAACACATTATAAACATTCTCCAAATGTGGAAATGGGAGACGTGATGACCAGTTCTGTTAACTAACTAACTAACCAGGCCAAGCATGATCACATGGTCAGTCACTCTCACGACGCCTGACCCCCACCAATATCAACAAGGGCTGACTGCTATTGTCCTGGATGACCTCAGGATGTCCATAGGATGTCCTCCTGAATACCAGGTCAAAGGTTGTTCCCACATCCACTGCACCAATCGCCATCTCTCAGGTGCACTTTCAAGCTGTGAATTTCCCGTTCTACCACATCCCAAAGTGTTCTATTGGATTCAGATCCGGTGACTAGGAAGGCCACTGAAGAACACTGAACTCATTGTCATGTTGATGAAACCAGTTTGAGACGACTTTTGCTTTGTGACCTGGTGCATTATCATGCTGGAAGTAGCCATTAGAAGATGGGTCAATTGTGGCCATGAAGGGATGCACATGGTCAGCAACAATACTCAAATAGGCTGTGGCATTCATGGGATGATTGATTGGTATTAAGGGGCCCAAAGTGTGCCAAGAAAACATTCCCCACACCATTACACCACCTCCACCATGAGAAGGTGTACAGGTGTTCCTAATAAAGTGTTCAGTGAGTGTATAATCAATGACTCCCTGTAAAAAACCAAGTGTGGCCAGAATGCTGCCTTGGTGTGAACAGGTGTCTTATAGCCTGAACAGTGACGTGTCTGTCAGCAGACTAAACCACACTGATTAGAGGAATGATCACATGGGCCGAAGAGCTACATATAGGACACAGAGCAAGTTCCTCAGAGACACCCTACGTTCAATACCCCTAGTTGCCATGGAAACCCATGGAAGCGAGTTCATGCATTCTCTCCACGTGAGTCGAGTCTGGGTGGACAAGGTTGTGTATGTGTGTGTGTAGTGTGTAGTGTGTATGTGTGTAGTGTGTATGTGTGTACGTATGTGTGTACGTATGTGTGTGTGTACGTGTGTGTGTGTGTGTGTGTGTGTGTGTGTGTGTGTTGTCTCACCTGTTGTAGCGGGAGTCTCCAGCTCTCCTGGGACTCTCCGGGGGGAGTTTACGGGAGTCTCTGCCTCAGGGGTCTCAAAATTACCGTCTGAGTCAGAACTGTGGGGGGGGGGGAGAGAGAAAGAGAGAGAGAGAGAGAAAGAGAGAGAGAGAGAGAGAGAGAGAGAGAGAGTCTGTCAGTACATTCTTTGTGCTTTAGGCACAGCATACATATGAAGGTTAGTAAGGTGCCCTTTCAAACAGACAGTGATGGTTTTAGGTCCTGTGTTCTGTGCAGCAGCCACAGCCAGAGTTGAGTTATCACATCTAATCAGTCAGGGTTAGCCTGAGGGAGGAGCTGACATCAGGATCTGTCCCTGCGAGTCACAGCCGATCTGACACCTACGCTCTATACTCTATCCACTGCAATGTCCACCGCCGTGCTCTGGAGCTGCCTGTCCGTTGAGGATGAGGACATAGCTACTGCCAGTAAACTCTGATGTCAGCACATGTTTCCCTCACTGAGCTACTATCTGCCTTAAGAAGTATCCCCTCCCCCCCAATGAGGACAGTATAAAAACATTAAAAAAAAAAAATAATAATAATTACTGGACATACAGGACAATGCATCTGTGTTCAGTGATAAGAAACATCCTAGACTCTCTCCCTGCTCATAGAGAGCGTATAACGCCTCATAGAGAGCTTATAAAGCCTCATGGAGAGCTTAGCTTATGCTAAGCTTATGCTAAGCTCTACCTCCTCTTCGGATGGCCAATGTATGTTTTTGTTCTGTGTGTGTGTGTGTGTGTGTGTGTGTGTGTGTGTGTGTGTGTGTGTGTGTGTGTGTGTGTGTGTGTGTACATCTGTGCGTGTATATGTGTGTGTACATGTGCGTGTGAAGGGCCAGTTGGCTGGTACATCAAGCAACCACTCCCACCAGCCAGTGTCGTGGCAGAGGAACTAAACACAGACAAGCCTATTTCACATGCGGTTATCTCGTCCTTAAACAAAGCCTTGGGTGATAGTGTTATCAGGCAGGCGGACATCAGGATGACTTCCCTGTTAGAGCACAGATTGTGCTAAATGATAAATTATGATAACATAATTATGATAATTTGTACCCGTGTGTTTTTCTCAGCCACAGAAAGAAGTCTAAGGCACAGTGGAAATACTACCTCGCAAAAATATCACCCTAAACATAAACTCTTTCTCCCATCAAAACACCAAGAAGCAGAAGTCAGTTTAACGGTCAAATGCAAATGCTCTCTCTCTCTCTCTCTCTCTCTCTCTCTCTCTCTCTCTCTCTCTCTCTCTCTCTCTCTCTCTCTCTCTCTCTCTCTCTCTTTCTCTTTCTCTTTCTCTTTGACTGTGTTCTTCCAACCTTACAAACACAGAACCCCACAAGTGGGAAAGCAGGTGCCTTTCTCCTCTTTCTCGCACACACACACACACACACACACACACACACACACACTCCTCCAACCGTCATCTATGTCTCGTGGCTCAAACGTTGCCAAAAGACTCGCCTGCAGCCTTGAGACCTCTCCTCCTCCTCCTCCTCCTCCTCCTCTCTTCCCGAGCGGGTCTGTCCATTCTCCTCCTCCTCGGCTTCCTGTCCTTCCTCTCCCTCATCGCCCTCTCCCTCTTCTGCTCCTCGCACCGCCGTCCAAGTCCATTTCGCCCAGGAGACGGGCGAGAGCCACGACATCACGGCTCCTTCTCTACACCCAGAGACACTGTGCTTCCTCTTCAGTCAGAATACACACTTC
>NC_139658.1:20305526-20315526 GCF_951799395.1 Argentina silus | reverse complement strand
ACAGACTGCTGTTGCTACGTGTGTGTTTACAATGCATATGGTTAAACCATACATGTTACAATACAATAATACATTGTACAAGCGTGCGACAGCAAAAACAATAACAGTACAACACACTAACTCATCTCAATCAGGCCCACTGCTATTACTTTTTTTACCTCTCTTCTGAAGTCCCAGGATGTATACCTGGAAACTACAATACACTACACTCATAGTACACTACTACTTCAATAATACTACACTAATACTACACTACTACTACTACAATACTACTACAGTTCTAGCTCACACCACCCTCGACAACATCATGTGATGACCTTGTTGTCTTGGTCCTTTCAGGAGACGTGAACATGAGATGTGAGTTGGTCACATGTTGTATAGAGCAGCTCTTTATTATCAGGAAGAGAGAACCATGTCGTCACTACACCATCTGGATGATTCTCACCAACACCAACTACAGGTTAGTCAAGTATTAGTAACTGATATCAACTGTTTCTACTCTTCGGCAAGCCAGCACTAATATACTGACAACACAGTTGACAAACCAGCTGACGAACCAAAACATCCAAGCTGAGAGTCAACTCTACTGATGAGACGTGGCAATCTGAGACAGCAGCTTCCACAGACAGCAGCTTCCACAGACAGCAGCTTCCACAGACAGCAGCTTCCATAGCAGGAGCCTGTTTGCTATTCAACATGATTACTGACCCCCTAGTTTATCTGTCGTCATAATTACAGTCTCTGAGCCACTGTAGTAACTGTAGTACTGTAGAATGGTCGTCCTAACTTCCACACCTACTGTACCACTCCCCTGTAGAGCTACTGTTACTGCTACTGCTACTGCTACTGCTACTGTTACTGTTACTGTTACTGCTACTGTTACTGCTACTGTTACTGTTACTGTTACTGTTACTGTTACTGCTACTGTTACTGTTACTGCTACTGCTACTGTTACTGTTACTGTTACTGTTACTGCTACTGCTACTGTTACTGTTACTGTTACTGTTACTGCTACTGCTACTGTTACTGTTACTGTTACTGCTATTGCTACTGTTACTGTTACTGTTACTGCTACTGTTACTGTTACTGCGAGATCAACTACGACTGATGTCTTGTACAGGTGTTGGAGTAAAGTTACTACAGTTACTACAGTTACCAAGGTTACTAAGGTCCACTCACATGCTGCTTGTCTTCCTCTTGGGGGTCTTGGCGGCCCCCCGGGCCGTGCCGGCCTTCTTCTGCTGGGACTGAGAGCCCCCCATGATGAAACTGTAGTCCCCTCTGTGTGTGTGTGTGTGTGTGTGTGTGTGTGTGTGTGTGTGTGTGTGTGTGTGTGTGTGTTTGTTCTAGGTCATTCCAGGGTGAGCTATCCAGGGTACTGTCCCATCGGTGTCTCAGACTGTACCTCCTCTCCACTGCTGCTGCAGAGTGACTGTGCAGAGTCCAAATGAGCTGTGGGAGCTCGGCCAGTCTCTCTCTCTTTCCCTCCCTCTCTCCCTCTTTCATTCTCTCTCTTTTGCTCTCCTCCCTCTTTCCTTCATTCTCTCTCTCCCTGCCCCCCCCCCCCCCACCAAACACACCCTCCTGGGAGCAGAATCAGGTACGGGGAGGAGGGAGGGGAGGAGTGGAGGGAGGAGGGAGGTACTGTTCTGTACTGCAATAGAGACAGGTGGGAACCGTAGGGGGGGAGGGGGGGAGGAGGGGGAGGGACGAGAGGTAAAGTTTATTTGCCATAAAGAAGACGTCATGTGAGTTGTCGTGTTGGCAGGTAAACAACCCGTGTGATAAACCAGAATCCTTCTCTCTTTCTCTCTCCCGAGGTACAGGCGTGTGCGTGTGCGTGTGTAAGCGTGTGCGTGTGTGTGTGTACAGGTTGACGTGGCTTTGAGGTTATCCCACAGTACTAGTCAAACCTGTTCCCACACGGTCCACAGAAGAGGCTAGAGCAGTATGTTATTGCTGTCCAGTGACAGTCATGACAGAACGGGTAGTATTGAACTGATCATAATAAAGCTTATTTACACTGATGAAACTGTGTGGGATAATGTGACTACAATATGTTTTTCCTGTTAAGAGATCTTGAGGCTGGAGGGACCAAACAGGTTCAACTGGATGAACCCTAGAACACAATGGGATGGGGCTTCTGAGTCACTTTCAATTTCAATTCACCACAATACCATAGATACTTCATCTGAAATCAACAGCAGATAGACGACCATCCATCTATCACCGAGGATTGGGCTCTACTCCTGGTCAGTCAATTCAGGGAGAGAATTGAGATGTTGATTAGCGTTTCATCAAGGGCGATACATTGGAAGTGAGAAGTGAGACTGTGAACTGGAGGTGTAAAATAGCCATTCAGCTCTGATGGTATTAATGGGATAGATGGCTGACATGATTCAGCCCTGATTGAAATTCAATCAGACAAACGTAGCAGGCCTCACACTTCAACATAAGGCAAAGCACAAGTCATGTGGCCTGTACCAAAGGCGAAAGGTTGAAGAGGTTATCCTCACGTTCCAGAAATGTCAGAAATACTTGACACCTCTTCTCTTTCTCTCTCTCTCTCTCTCTCTCTCTCTCTCTCTCTCTCTCTCTCTCTGTCTCTGTCTCTGTCTCTGTGTCTCTGTGTCTCTCTCTCTCTTGCATCCAGACAGTATTCTTCTTCCTCACCACTGAACAGAAGCTCCACCCATAGAGAATAAAACAGTTCTACATCTAAGTATTTTATATCTGTGTTAATGATCTCTGTGTTCTATATAATTATTTTATATATATATCAAATAAATAAAATGTATATATACATATTTTTAAACTTGCTTTTAATCTTTAACTATTTGTATTGTTGTTTTTACTGACTGTGCTTTTGTTTTACTTCTATTATTGTTCTCTCCGTGAAATGTAGTGTTTCTGAGTACTGAGAAAAGGTAAAAATCAATTCACTAATATTATCTTTATTATATCTCTGTGTTCTATATCTATGTGTTCTATATCTAAGAGTTCTACATCTAAGTGTTCTACGTCTAAGTGTTCTATATCAAGGTGTTTTATATCTATGAGTTCTATATCTATGTGTTTTATATCTAGGATTTCTATATCTACGAGTTCTATATCTACGAGTTTTATATCTACATATATCTATGGTGGAGTCAGGCTGTTCTATCAGACACATATCTATGGTGGTCAGGCTGTTCTATCAGACACATATCTATGGTGGTCAGGCTGTTCTATCAGACACATATCCATAGTGGAGTCAGGCAGTTCTATCAGACACATATCTATGGTGGAGTCAAGCTGTTCTATCAGACACATATCTATGGTGGAGTCAGGCAGTTCTATCAGACACATATCTATGGTGGAGTCAGGCAGTTCTATCAGACACATATCTATGGTGGAGTCAGGCAGTTCTATCAGACACATATCTATGGTGGAGTCAGGCTGTTCTATCAGACACATATCTATGGTGGTCAGGCTGTTCTATCAGACACATATCTATGGTGGTCAGGCTGTTCTATCAGACACATATCTATGGTGGTCAGGCTGTTCTATCAGACACATATCTATGGTGGTCAGGCTGTTCTATCAGACACATATCTATGGTGGAGTCAGGCAGTTCTATCAGACACATATCTATGGTGGAGTCAGGCAGTTCTATCAGACACATATCTATGGTGGTCAGGCTGTTCTATCAGACACATATCTATGGTGGAGTCAGGCAGTTCTATCACAATTAGACTATCAGACACATGACATATACATGTCTAGAATATTTCTAGATCTCTATGTTAACAATACAGATGGCAAAGATAGTCTTAGCCAACGCCTCAGCACTGTCTCCTCTCCACAGTGATAAGAAAACCATCTGACCTTAGAAAGCAAAAGAATCATCCTGACACTGATTCAGTATTACACAGTATGTGTACAATGTCTATGGGTCAAACACGGCAGGGAATGCATTTGATTAAACCTCTGTTTCTCTCTATCCCTTCAAACACTGATATATAATAATATAGCCTCATGAACGGAGAAAGAGACATGTTAGAAGTGAAGTCAACAAGGAGTTAGTAGGTAAAGCCTGACCCCTAGTGGGCGACTGAGAGAGTTGCAACGGTTGGTAACTGCTGCTGACTCTGAACACAGCATTACTGTACTGGTGTTAGAACTGGGGAAAGGCACATACCTTCACCTTCACCTTCACCTTCACCTTCTCCTCCTCCTCCTCCTCCTCCTCCTCCTCCTCCTCCTCCTTCTCCTTCTCCTTCTCCTCCTCCTCCTCCTCCTCTCATCATTCAAGAGGTCCCATCGTTAAACATGGCATAATTTCCCTGCACCATAATGAGCTAGGGCAGGCAGGGGCGGGGCTTGGCAAGGTGGGGCACACCATCATAATCATAGTCCTTGAAGACTGACTCTATACTTGAGGTCAGTGGGACATGACACACACACACACAGACATGGAACATCTACCATGACTACGGCTGCCATGACTACGGATTGAGGAGTCATCATGTAAGCGAGAGTTGGAATATCTGACCTGTTTGGAGCTCAGGGAATTCTAACGTAACCATAGAGATAGAACAGATGTTAACTTTCGGTGGTTAGAATGAATCACCATCACTACGCATGAGAGTTTAAACAATCAAAGAGTTTAAACATCAGAGAGTTTAAACAGTCAACGAGTTTTAACATCAAAGAGTTTCAACAGTCAAAGACTTTTAACATCAAAGAGTTTCAACAGTCAAAGAGTTTCTCTTCTATTGAGAGGCAGGAGACCATGAGGAATATGAGGGTGAGAAACTACTCAGTGTTGACTTAACTCCACCCCACCACTTCCTTCTCTATTCATAACACCCCCACCACCCTAGCACACACACACACACACACACACACACACACACACACACACACACACACACACACACACACACACACACATACACGCACGCATGCACACATACACACAATCACCCACACACGCACGCACGCACGCACGCACGCACGCACGCACGCACGCACGCACGCACGCACGCACGCACACACACACACACACACACACACACACACACACACACACACAATCACCCACACACACACCCAAGTGCCCACACCGATAGGAAAAATGCTTAGTCATCAAACTCCCTTTCATGGGTCATAATCGCTACAGTATGTTACTGAGCTTCTGTATGTCTCCATAAACTCCTGTTCAAATACTGGTCATGTCAATATCTATAATTCATATTTCTCTTTATTCTTTTCATTTACATTGTTTTACATTAAAATAGGTTATAAATAAAAATATGATATACACATATTTCAATGTTTCCCTTGATATGGGGTTAGAGGGGTTATTAGGCCTAGAGGGGTTAGTAGGCCCCTTGCCTTGCTGTACATTAAAGCATTCACTGAGTTCAATGACACACACACACACACACACACACACACACACACACACACACACACACACAGAGCCAGGATGTTGTTTCAGGGGGCTTAGCACCCCACCCAGAGAAACTCAGCATTCCAGTGTTGTGAGGCTGAACGGTCACAGAGACTCCTAGTGACAGCGGCTTCCCCGCCAGCCAATAGGATGCTCTGCTACGACCCTGCTCACCCACACTTCCTGTTCAGCTGAGAGAGGGGCGTGTCCAGGGGTGACCTCACCTTCTTTCCAGCACAGGCGGCCACGGAAACGCCATGGAAACGGCAACAACACCCCAGCACATGATGCAATATGCCTGCAAGTTCTCAACATGAGTAAAAACAGCAGACAACGTCTCTAGAAGTTAATACTGACAGCTAACAAACACACACACACACACACACACACACACACACACACACACACAGGCTGACTACAGTCAGAGCGCTGTGTGAGAGAGGAGAGAGAGTCTGTGTGACCTGTAGGTCCTGTAGGCCTGTTTCAAAGCCACATGTAGAGCTCTGTTCATGCAATTGTGTTCTGTACAAACAACTTTACTGTATGTACAGTCACTGGGTTTGAACTGTGAAGCCTTGACCTGCTGGTGCTGGAACACATGCTCCACATGGGAGAATTCACTCCAGGGGCCAGGAGTGATCCTTATCTGGCCAAGAGCTCAGGAAAAACGACAGGCTCTCCCTGTGACTGATGTTCTAGACAGAGACTCTATTCCACATGCCACAACCAGAACCATCTAGAAGCCCTAGCTACATTTTTTTATTTTTTTATAAACTTATGTAAAGTTACCACATAATCCTCACAACGTCCTCCAGTCACCTCGCCTTATATGGAGCTGTAGACCCCAGATGTCTGATTGGTTACCCAATACTGGCAGATTTGAACCCAGGAGATGCGGTACACGTGCATCTCAAGACAGTGTTAACCCTCTGAGCTCAAGCCTCTGGGAGCTAACCCAAGTCCTCAGGTCTCAGGCAGGGTTACTCACGCCACGAGCGCAGCTCACTGAACCACCTCTGCTGCACAGTGCCATGAGAGCCTGGCACTCAATCAAACCCGCACAGAGGAAACCCCATGAAGTGAATAGTATGCACATTGTTGTTGCGTCATACCACTCTGTAACTGCAGTGCATCAGGCTGTGAAGTGAGGCCTCCTCTACTGTGGGAGGAACACTCACATGAAAAGGCGCATCTCTACAGCGTCTGAGTCTGATTTCTGCAATGCAGGTTTGATTGAACATAGTATGTATGTGTAATGTCACTGTCTTAGGCTTTTCTCCTTCACCTCCTGCTACATCCATCCTAATAAGGAAAGGCATTTGACATGAGGGTAAATTAGCACAGGGTGAAAGTATCCCACTGTTTAATAAGCCTGAACATGAACACAATACACAGACCTGGCAGAGGAGCCAAGGGAAGGACTAATAGGCTTACAGTCTGAAAATGAACGGAACAGAATTAAAGATTCTGGCTGAATCACAATCACAGGCTGCTTAGGAGCTTAGAAAACTCATACACACCCATACTCATACACACACACACACACCCATACACACACACACACACACACACACACCCAAACACACCCACCCACACACACACACACACACACACACACACACACACACACACACACACACACACACATACACACACAAACACACACACACACACACACGCTCACATTTATCAAACTCGATCTGTCTTTCCCTCTCCCACGCACACACATGCCCGCACGTGCACGCGCACACAGACACACAGACACAGACACAGACACAGACACAGACAGACACACACACACACACACACACACACACATACACACTTACACACACAAACACACACACACACACACAAACACACGCTCACATTTATGAAACTCGATCTGTCTTTCCCTCTCCCACGCACACACATGCCCGCACATGCCCGCACATGCACGCGCACACAGACACAGACACAGACACAGACACAGACACAGACACAGACACACACACACACACACACACACACACACACACACACACACACACACACACACAGTGTAGAAGTCATGAGAAGAATGGAGGCTTTAATCGTGCAATACACGCCTGCTAGAAGCCTCTGTCCAGACGGGATTTATGGAGAGTTAAAGACATGAACAGAAGCATTGATTGTATTCTACCAGCACAACAGCAATGCTGAACCAGAGAGAAAATTCCTGATCTTTAAAATCCTCCAAGATATCCCTCAAGTCAAACTAGATCGGTATCTGACTTAACTTACTGACAGGCTAAGTTTCAATAAGATATACTACCAATATTGATAATGATTCAATGACTGACTTGTATACCGATGGAACGTACACAACACAAAAACATCGTAGACGGTAGTAGTTTAGATACGCAGCATTTCCCACGGACAAACTCACCTGTCCGAGGTGACCGGTAGGATGGGCTGAGCTGCATACAGTGTCATAATGAACACCTTGCTCCAAAGCTCTTATCGACTGAGTGCGTGCACTTCGGTCTGTATGAGTCAGAATACTTCCAACTATTGTAACATGACAGTTTATGGAAAACTCGAGAGCTTTTAATTTTTTGTCATTTTTCAAAATGAAAAATAATTTTTAAAAGACTGACTGTAGATATTGCATAAAACACTTTCCGTTGTTGTCGAGTGAGGTTTTTTTTAACGCAAAATCTTAATTTGAGACTTCCTGACTGGTGTTTTTGAACGGCATATAGTTTATTTAAACGGTCTTTAAATGTACAGTAGACTCCACAACGTACACCTGGTGGCATGCTCTGAAGTTGCAGAGAAAGTCAAAATTACAGGCAAGAGCTCTAAAATTACAGTAATAATCTTGAATATAATTCCATACCCTTACCGTGCCTTTTCCGGACACTGAAATAACGGGAACTTAGAAGGAGTTTCAGTCAAATCAGCGAATTATCCAACTTTCACTTTACAAACCGAGAGGAAACGTCAAACGCTGCTGTGGTGAAAAAAGTGCTATTTCTCCACGGGACAGAGTGCTGGTCGCGGAGGATGTGAAGGGAGTCTGCTTGTTCATACTGTAGACAGGATCCGTCCAGCGGCGTAGGCTATTCCACGCGGATAAATGGGAAATGAACTTTCCGGGGCAACATGCCAGGAATGTGTCTTAAAGACACAGTTCATGATCCAGATGAAAGTGTGTTCTCTTCTTTATGTGTTATAGTCGTTTAAGTCTACAATGTCACTCTATATACATCAATAACTAACCTACTGAATACATCTTGCATCTTGCTGCAGATAAAGCCTATATTTTGTATTAATACAAATAATAAATTAATAAATGAATAATTATTATATTATTATTTATTATTATTGTTATTATTATTGTTATTATTATTATTATTATTATTATTAATAATAATAATAATAATATTTTTTGTGTTAATATTTTGCTTATATATTATTTTTTATGTCCCATACACCAACTTCACCAAGTCAATTTCCTGTATGTGCAAATATACTTGGCCAAATAAAAGAATTCTGATTCTGATTCTGATTAATTATTAATTAATAATTGGTAAATAATTACTTGCTGATTGAAAAATATACAACATCAAATAGACTAAAGTAAATGGCTTCTGCTTTCTTTTACTGTTGAATTATTACAGTTTATTATTAACACATAACAAGACATACAAAACACAGATACAAATCTAGGGGTAGAGCTGTATAGCATCAAGCTGTATGTTTTAGTTTAACTACAATGCAACCATGATGGCACCATACATCAGTATATGGTACAAAAAGAGAGAGATAAAATAGGCACTTGTCTATGAGGTAATGTACGTGATGAGAGAAAACACTGATTTTTCTGTTCAAAACACATCTAAAAGGAAGCTTATGAAGATGAGTGACCAGAGTTCCCCTGATGCAGGACCTACTCCTACTCCATCTTCTCCCCCGAGTCTGACCTGCTGCTGAGGATGTCCTCCTGGTATAATGGTAGACGCTTGGGTTTGTCGAGCCAGACCCCCAGGTTCAATTCCTCTCTGCTGCACGTGACCAACTCCTGAGCCATCTTCTCCTCTGAGTCTGTGACGTTGGAGAGAGATCCAGTAGATCTAGTAGATCTACCTGTCACAGAGAGATGTCCTTCCCATAGATCTCCTTCAGCATCAGCAGAGCCGTGTCCTGGGAATCCCTGGAACATACAACAACAACAACAGGTTATGTTAACCCTTAGTAGAACTTCCTGTATGCCACCTGTCTACTCAACATTGGCTCCTTTATGTACGTGAGTCCCAGTGTTCTCACCAGTAGCAGAGGTGTCTCTGAATAGGTTTAGGGTAAGGCTTTAGGGTCCAGCTTAGGGTTTAGGGTTTAGAGTTAGGATTTAGGGTTTAGAGTTAGGGTTTAGGGTTCTTCTGCTTCTCACCAGTAGCAGAGGTGACTCTGAAGAGCAAACAGATACTCATTGAAGCTCTCAATGGGTTTCTCCTGCAGGACGTAATCATAGCGACGCCCTCCGTTCAACATCCCAACACTGATGCTCCTCCCCCCTGGGGGCTTTGCAGGGGGGGCAGAACC
>NC_139658.1:20278026-20300526 GCF_951799395.1 Argentina silus | reverse complement strand
TGACGATGTAATCAGAATGTAGTTGACGATGTAATCAGAATGTAATTGACGATGTAATCAGAATGTAGTTGACGATGTAATCAGAATGTAGTTGATGATGTAATCAGAATGTAAGTTGATGATGTAATCAGAATGTGAGTTGACTGTGTCTCTTACTTGTCCACGCCGGTTGTGTCTCCATGCAACACACTGTGCCAGTTGACAGGCAGGAACTCCACTCTGCCACCATGGGGGCTCTGTGAGACGCCATCTTGGCTCTGGCTGAAATGAGTGCTGAGCAGATTGAGAGAGGCACTGCGGAAATCATTCACTACAGGAGAGAGAGAGGGAAAGAGGGAGAGGGGGTGGTGGGACCGAGGGAGGGAGAGGGAGAAAGGAGGGTGATTGAAATGTAGTTTCATTACATTCAGGTGCCTCTGAGGTTTAATTATAAGTGCTTCATGAATCTCTGTAAAAACAGGAATCGGAACCTCATTAGGTCTATGGAGATTACAGGGCGTAGAGGGTAAAGGTGAAAGGTCGTACCACACTGAACGACACCTCGCATTTGTATATCACAGGATGGTCCGATGCCATGCACCATGAAGACTAGGTGGTCCACCCTGTCTGGCTCACCTGGGTCAACAACAACAACCACAACATCATTAACAACAACAACAACAACAATACTAAATCACTGGTACTCCTGGATGAATAACAAAGGGTTTCTTCTACTCTCACCCCCCCACCCCCTGCAGACAGACGTGCTACAGGACTCACCCTCAGGTACCTCCAGTGCTATCCCCTCCAGCCCCCGCTTGACTGTCCTGGGTCGTGTCAGCTCTGAGGGGGTCGAGGGGGTCTGGTGGTGGGTCATCAGCTGGAGGAGACAGGACAGGGTTTAGAGGGTCAAGTCAGTAAATGTGATGTCATCTCTACTAGAAGTCCAGTAGACATAGTGAGGTCATACTGTGTAATGGGAGCCCTACCATGGCGCTGTTTAGTACCACCGTCTCTCCACTAGAGAACTCTAATCTCCTCTTCCAGTCGTCCAGAGTCACTGACATCATGTAGGCTTCCTGTAGACACACGCACACGCGTTACCTCCAGAATAAGGCTGGCGTGCTGTGTATGTGTGTGTGTGTGTGTGTGTGTGTGTGTGTGTGTGTGTGTTACCTCCAGGGCCAGACTGATGTCCTCTGGGTAAGGTGTGTAGCTGCTCTCCCTGTCTCCTTTATGGAACCAGGAACATCGTCTAACCTCAGAGGGAGGCTCCTCCCAGTACACCGCCTGGCGCCTCCTCTGTCTCAGACACACGTCATAGCGCCTCCCCTCTGTAGCCACCACCACCTCCTGCTGCTGCTGCTGCACCTCCTCCTGCACCTCCCCCTTCACTCTGGTCTCCCCTGCTACACCAAGCAGCCAAACATCATACTATCATCATCATCATCATCATCTTTGCCATCAACATCATCATCATAGGGTTAGGGCTAGGGCTAGGGTTACAGTCAGGGTCAGGGTCAGGGTCAGGATCAGGGTCAGGGGTAAGGCTAGGGTTGGCATTAGCTACTGTACGTACCGTGAGTGTGAGCCTCCTCCAGCCTGTCAGAGTCACGTTGGTTGAAAGGAACCCAGGTGTTGGGACTGTTCTGCTGCTGGCAGTGGAACCAGTGGTGCTGCACAGGCCTGTATTCCAATGGCTGGGCCATCATGGTAGCTAGCACAGAGAAACAAGACGTTTGGTTATGGTTAGGATATGGTTAAGATATGGTCATGGTTATTCGGCACATGCCTGTACTACAGCTAGCACAGAGAAACAACAGGAGGCGTATGTCAGACTACTTAGAGAGGAATCGTACGGTTATGGTTAGGTTATGGTTAGAGTAGGTTATGGTTAGGTTATGGTTATGGTTAGAGTAGGTTATGGTTAAGATGCACAGACTCATACACAGCTAAAGGGGCAGCAAAGGACTAGCATAGATTAGAATACTCACACACACCATCATACAGACACAGAGACAGACAGACAGACAGACAGACAGACAGACAGACAGAGACACACACACACACACACACACACACACACACACACACACAACCATGGAGTACACTATCTCTACCATGACAAATCAATGAGAGATACAGTCAATTAGTAATCAATTCCAAACACAGAGAGAGAGAGAGAGAGAGAGAGAGAGAGAGAGAGAGAGAGAGAGAGAGAGAAGCTCACCTGGTGACTGGTTACTGTATCTGAGGATGAAGGGTTGGTATGAAACACTCCTGTTGGTCTCCTCTGCGGCAGGCTTCACCCCACCACCTCCAGCAGGACTTCAGCAGGACTGTACAAGAGCCAGTCCTAGCACAGACCCAACTACCTCCCGGTCCTAGCCCACGTGACAATATCCTCACCAGTTTACTGACCAGTTTAATGTTCAAAGGTCAGTTCCCATGACGATAGGGAAATACCAACACAATGCAACAGGCCTATGTAATCGCTGGCAGAGTTCCGTAGAGGGATTCATTTGATTGCGCAAACCTCCGGAAGTCCCCAGTTTCACTGTTGGATGACAAACATAGTTCACCACCTCTAAAAATAACTATAACAAATATTATTAGAACTGTGAGCCAACATTGAAGACACAGAGACAGACTTGGGAAAATAAACAGCTTTCTTTTTAATAAGCCGTCGTCACCCCAGAAACAGAAATGAACCTTATTTAAGCACTGGAGGGAAATGCTTGAAATGGTTACAAGGATCAATTGGACTGAAGAAAGGTTGGTGAGCTGATATTTGAGGACCCTCTTTTATATTTAGGCTACACAATCACACATACATTAAGTTAAAGCTACTCCTTCACAAAAACATTATAAACATGACGACTAAACATGATGATTAAGTGATGAAACAGGACTAAAAGAGGAGGTCAGAGGAATATGAAGCCATAGGAATATGAATAGGAATATGAAGCCATTTAGACCACCAACTATACTGACTTGTCATGTATTTTCTATTATTTTTTTAAGCTTTGAGGAGTGGGAGTGATTGTGAGTTTTACATTTGACTGTTTGGCAATAAAGTGTAGACCCTTTATTATATGTACAATCAAACATAGATAAGTCAGTCCATGATGACTACTGAACACACCTGTAATAAAACGTGTGATGCAGGCATGTTGTTTGGACTGGGTTTAAAGGCTAAATACCAACTTACTGCCACTGATTACATACTGGGGAGGGGGGAGAGGGGGGGGGGCTCAGAATCCTCTCCTACAGAACACTATGTTACAGATGTGGAATACACTGATAGAACACTATGTTCCAGATGTCCCCACACTGATAGACTGCACAGATACCTTGGCCCACAGTGATAGGTTACACAGTGAGCTACAGAGACAGTTGTAAAGAAAAGTGCATCACTACTGGGTCCACACAATCCCTTTGAACCAACTTTATTGAGACAGTGCAGTATTATTAGTAGACAACATTCGTTCAAGTCATTATAAACCAGTTCCACAATAATGTCAGCTCCGGGGATGGTATACACATTAATAATTAATCAACTGCATTTTTACTGTAGCACAACAGCTGAAGAGGTAACCCTGGTAATCCGGTCTCCAGTACCGCCCATCTGCCTAAATCACACAGGCAGCACAGAGGAGGTCGCTATAAGTCATTGTACCCCTGTTATGACCCCCGCCCTGTGAAGCTCTGGCCAGCAGAGGAGGTAGGGGGAGGGGGGTAGGGAGGTAGGAGGTAGCCTGCAGGGGGAGTATCAGGGACGGGCTGAGAGGGCTAGAGAGGTAGGACCTGTTCTGAGTCGCTCTGCTTGCGCTCCAGTGCTATAGGGACAGGGTTTCTCTGACCATGCTGCAGGGGCCTGTGGCTGTTTGGGTCGTTGAGGGGGGGGTAATGTTGCCGGTAGCACAGGTAGGAGATGCTGCCCCCCAGGATGGAACCTACCAGAACATCTGGACAATCACAGGACAGAACAGGAGTTACAGGTGGAATGATTTACCTCTTCATTGATTACAGACTGTATGGAACCAATGAATCTATTGATTTATCAATGGTATTATTCTCATCATAGCTCACCATATTTAGACATAGGACCCAATTCAATCAATACTGGATAAAGGAAAACTGCACTATGGGTTCTCTTGAAATGTTTGCATTGTATTGGAAGTGTTTGTTTGCTGTGTGTGTCATGTGGTTTGCCTTTATCTTTCATAGACTGAATTGGCCTGTACACACACAAAATCCGGCTTATTATAAATATATGAAAATGGACCAGGAGGAACACACTGCCACAGTTAGAATTTCCCAGCAACCCCAGCGAGGGGAGATAAGGTAACACTTCATCATCAACAGGACTTGAGGACACTCTTAGCTCTCCACCGCACCCTATTAATGATGAATCGTCGTCACCTGAAACTCCTAAACAATCTCTATGGCGAGACTCCTTAGTCCTCTGTGGCTCAGCTAATGAAGCGTGGTGCTAAGAACGCTTAGGTTGGCGGTTTGCTTCCCGCTGGGACCATATATACTGAAACGTATGCACTGACTGCAATGTAAGTCGCTTTGAATAAAAGCGTCAGCTAAATGGCGTATATTAAGACACACCTTTCACCACAGTTGTCAAAATTGCGCCAATCAGTGTAATTTTGTACATGTGCTGTGTAGCACGAACAGCTGTTAATTTACTTACTTAATAAAGCTAGTTATGCTTAGTTAAATAATTAGTGTGTGGTGGACTTACAGAGATTAAAAGTTATTATGCAGATTTCTTAGTTAGTTAGTTAGTTAGTTAGTTAATAATGATGTGGTTGTCACCTTGCCAGTGGTGTTTGTAGTCACAGGTCCTGGACAGGGCGATGAGGGTGGCGAAGACGAGGGGCGTGAGGAAGGCAGACAGTCTCCAGGCGTTGCCACGCCCCGCTGGGCTGAAACAGTGCAGCTTGCCCCCCACGTAGAGCGCTGTGAACCCCAGACCCGCAAACGCAACTACGGTACCACACAGAGAGGAGAGGAGAGGAGAGGAGAGGAGAGGAGAGGAGAGGAGAGGAGAGGAGAGGGGCAAGGTTAAGCTTTAACCAATGATGTATATAAATACAGAATGTATACAGTACAGTACCAAAAGTTTGGACACACCTTGCCAAGAGTGTGCGAAGCTGTCATCAAAGCAAAAGGTGGCTACTTTGAAGAATCTAAAATATAAACCATATCCTGGTTTGTTTAACACTTTTTTGTGTACTACATAATTCCTGTACTACATAATGTGTTCCTTCATAGTTTTGGTGTCTTCAATATTAATCTACAATGTAGAAAATAATTTAAAAAAAAGAAGAAAAAAGAAAAACCATTGAATGAGAAGGTGTGTCCAAACTTTTGACTGGTACTGTATGTCTATGGTTTCAACCCCTCACTTTGTGAATGTTTCCTGACCCAGCTCTCACATGAGGAGTGTATACTACAGAGGGAGTGTATACTACAGAGGGAGTTATGTACTACAGAGGAATGCATACTACAGAGGAGTGTATACTATAAGAGGAGTGTATACTACAGAGGAGTGTATACTACAGAGGGAGTGTATACTACAGAGGAGTGTATACTACAGCTGTGCTCTCACATGAGGAGTGTCCGCTGGGGAAGCTCTTCCTGCCATCCATGACCACGTCTGGGTTGCCGCTGCAGTGCAGCTCCGTGTTAAGTTGACCGTCTGGGAAACAACGGTAGAAGTAGTCTGGACGCGGCCTGTGACATCACACACAACACAGGACCATACCATCACACACAGCACAGGGTAGGACAGGACTGTTCCATCACACACAACACAGGCTAGGAAATCATACCATTACAACAACAACAACACACAGGATAGGATCATACCATCACACAGCACAGAGTAGGACAGGAGCGTACCATTACACAACACTAGGTAAGACAGGACTGTACCATCACACACAGCACAGGGTAGGACAGAATCATACCATCACACACAACACAGGGTAGGACAGGATTATACCATCACAAACAACACAGGGTAGGACAGGATCATACCATCACAAACAACACAGGGTAGGACAGGAGTGTACAGTATACACTATATCACAGGATATGAGAGACAAGGCCCAGAGGCTGTCCCAGGAACACAGGTGTGGTAACTATGGTAACTGCAGCACCAGAGGGTACTACACTCTCATCCTCACCTGCCCACGGACAGCTTCACAGCGTTGGTGAAGATCCCGTTGAGTACCAGGGTCAGAGTCACAGCTGACAGAGAGACAGAGGTGTTAAAGATGAGAGATGCTGTCACTGTCCTCCTGCTATTAACTAACTGTAGAAGAGACAGTGGAAGGCAGTGTTGTATTGAACAGATAGTCAACATGTAGCCTATGTGTACATTACTGTAAAACCAAAGGGCTCATAATGAGTCAGAACAAGCTCATGAGCTATGAGCATCTATAAGGCGATATATGAGCTTTATTAAATAACTTAAGGCATAGTTAACAGGCTGGTCAGTCTTAAAAGGATAGTTATCAAACAGGCTGGTCTGTCTTTTTTTTTTTTTTTTTTTTTTTTTTTAGGGCATTTCTGCTTTATTGGGATAGAGACAGTAGAGATTGACAGGAAGGATGGGTGAGAGAGAGGAGGGATGACATGCAAGATATGTCGAGGGTCGGAATCGAACCAGGAACCTTGCGATTACGTGGCATGCGCATTAGTGTGCTACGCCACTAAGCGCCCCTGGCTGGTCTGTCTTAAAGGGAAAGCTTACCCTGTTGTCACCCACCTAGAGAAGATTCTTTGATGTCGTTGTGTTGTGTCTTGTCCATGAAGGCAAACAGCATGATGACAATCAGCGGGGTGAACAGAGCAATGCTCTGAAACAGACAGGACATCACAGCGTCAGAGCAGGCTTAATAAGAGCTCGATAAAATGTAACAGACAGGGTTTGAACCCAAGTCCACGTGGAAGACCGGAGCAATTGTTCTAGTGTACTACTTAGGAACATGAGGGAGGAAGTGTTCTAGACTAGTGTACTACATGAGGGAGGTAGTGTTCTAGACTAGTGTACTACTTACGAACATGAGTGAGGTAGGGTACTAGTGTACTACTTACGAACATGAGTGAGGTAGGGTACTAGTGTACTACTTACGAACATAAGTGAGGTAGGGTACTAGTGTACTACTTACAAACATAAGTGAGGTAGGGTACTAGTGTACTACTTACAAACATAAATGAGGTAGGGTACTAGTGTACTACTTACGAACATAAATGAAGTAGGGTACTAGTGTACTACTTACAAACATAAATGAGGTAGGGTACTAGTGTACTACTTACGAACATGAGTGAGGTAGGGTACTAGTGTACTACTTACGAACATGAGTGAGGTAGGGTACTAGTGTACTACTTACAAACATAAGTGAGGTAGGGTACTAGTGTACTACTTACGAACATGAGTGAGGTAGGGTACTAGCGTACTACTTACAAACATAAGTGAGGTAGGGTACTAGTGTACTACTTACGAACATGAGTGAGGTAGGGTACTAGCGTACTACTTACAAACATAAGTGAGGTAGGGTACTAGTGTACTACTTACAAACATAAATGAGGTAGGGTACTAGTGTACTACTTACGAACATAAATGAGGTAGGGTACTAGTGTACTACTTACAAACATAAATGAGGTAGGGTACTAGTGTACTACTTACGAACATGAGTGAGGTAGGGTACTAGTGTACTACTTACGAACATGAGTGAGGTAGGGTACTAGTGTACTACTTACAAACATGAGTGAGGTAGGGTACTAGCGTACTACTTACGAACATGAGGGCGTTGGGCACAATGTCGTTCTGCACATGGTGGAACTTGTAGAGCCACAGCTCCTCAGGCTGGATCTCACGTATGAAGGGAGGGAGCTGCTCTGTCATACTAACAGCAACACAGCAACAACATCAACAACATACTTAGTGCTTGACAATAAATTCATTCAACGTGACAAATGGAGATTCTTCCCAAAGCACCTGCTGTGCTCTCCACAGCTGAGTTACACACACAGACAGGTATAAAATCACAGTGACAGTTCAACCAAACATGTACATTAGACACTCACGGGAAGTACATTAGACTCTCACAGGAAGTACATTAGACTCTCACAGGAAGTACATTAAACACTGACAGGAAGTACATTAAACACTCACAGGTAGATGGCTAGAAGCAGCAGACGAATCAACACATCCGAGACAAAACTGTTACGTTGTCTTCTCCTCATCATCACCTTCTTCTGGCCTGGCTTGGCGTCAGCCATCACAGGGGGTTCTGCTTGCAGCCGACAGACAGGAGACAGGGGTTGAATCTCAAAAGGAGGAAGCCCAGACCTGATCTCCTCCAATGAGTTTGGAGAAGGAGGTGAGGATAGACGACACGAGGAAGGAAGAAAGCAAAGTCTTTTGAGATTTAGCCAGAGATGGTCAGACCCCTGATGAAGGATGTGTCATGTGATGATCCCTGATCCAAACACACAGCCAATAAGAGACCGCATTACACGTCTCTACTTTGATTAAATGTACTGATAACATTTTAGCCTGCTACAAATATAGCTTTTCTAACATGTTGTATCACACTGCTGTAAGTGATACCATCAAAGTGTAAACAAATTGACACGTCTCCACTTCTATGATCCAGTCACTTAATTTACAACGATGGAATATAACTCACCAAACTGAGAGACGAAGAGATAGAGAACTAGATCGAGAACTGACAGCACAGCCTACAACCCTTGACCTTCTTCGCCCGTTGTAAAGATGACACGTACACTCACTGATACGATAGATGGACGTGTGCCTAAAATCATGGTTATTTGGTATGACATGGTAGGACTACTACCTACCAACCTGACTTTGACGACCACATACGGCTACTGCAATTACCCCCTTGTCTCTTACGCATCATACACACCTTTCGCATCCAAGGATGACAGTGATAACTGTGGCCGTGAGAGACGGAAAGTTTGACCGCACTTTCCTCTGTCGTATCGCATATCAAACCATTGTAGCGCTGCCCACCCCTATGCCGCACGACCTGTTCAGGTAACTAGCTCAACCTGAACCCGTTCTGTCAGAGATCACCGAAATTGACTGCGGAAGACGAGACCTGCGCGTCATGGAATGTGAGCGACATCTAGAGTCTATGCGGATGAACGATCAATCGGAGTTCGTTCAGAAACATCCCGAGCTACTACAAGCCTACTACAAGCATGGAATTAAGTAGGGGCAAGAATGCTCATTGATAATGGAAATGATGGACAAAGTTGTAACTCAAAAAATCTAAATGTATATGTTTAATTGTCGGGATGAAAAACTAAATGCCATAAGACAATATCAAATTCAGGTATATTTGACACAAGTTTACTGAACATGTCTGCCGTTAACTCCTATGTGCATCTGAAGGGCAGTAATTCCTCATGGATGCGGTCTGTGGACAGGTAGGATACTGCAAGGATGAGGGGGAGCTGGACCAACGGTGTAGGAGGTTACTAGGAGTTATTGTAGCCTTGCATACAAGAAGGGAGAAAGTATAGAAAGTCCAGGAAGTTTATATAGATTTATACGATATTTTTAATTTCAATGGCACTTTGGCAAGACAACGAATACAAGTCATCATATTAGTTATTTCTCATGTATGATAATTAAATTACATTTATGTTTTAGTAATGTAACAGTGTTGAGATGTGAGAATGGTTCTGAGCTGAGCAACTTTTAGTTTTAGTTGAAACTGTGAATAGATGATTTACGTAATGTATAGGCCTAAACACAAAGGTTTTTGACGTCAGACAAACTATTACAAGAATCCAGGTTCATACATTGTAACACCTGCAATCCTCACCCTAGTTGTCCCCCTGTGACGTACTGTATCATGTCATTTCAGAGGTGATGAAGTTGCCACTACTGTACAGTGTATTCCAGCTCAACCAGGGCCGAAATCCCACCAAATTCACTAAGAATTAGCCAAATTTGGCAACCCAGCTTCTCCAACCTACTGAGCTGCAGCTGCAGAAGAACAGGTTCAACCAGACAGTTGACTTGAAGTTAATATCCACCAGTCCCAGACCAGACTAGGTGGGAGGGAAGGGGAGGGGCTCTCCTAGTCCCCGACGAGACCAGGTGGGAGGAGAGACGCTCTCTCCCAGTCCCACACAAGGCAAGCGGGAGGGGAGAGGCAGATTGAGAGAACAGGACATACTGTTCTGTACACAGCAGAGGGAGGGAGAGTTTCTCTTTCTCGCGAGAACTTCTGATGACAGAATTGCAAACAATATTACACTCATACACTCAATATCATGCAACAGGTTATATACATTTTAGGGTAAGTTTAGATAGAAAGATACACAGGGTTAACACCAGGTTTGAGAGTTAGGGAACTAGTTCTTTTAATTCAAAGTGTGCTCTACAGTATTTCAAAGAAACTATCTCTGGTCTTGTTCTTATTTGTCCTCATTAATTCATTCAACAGCTTGTTATCCTTTGTCTAATAGTAGAATCGTCTGTGTAGTAGTTAACAGGTGTAAGAATAGTCCAGTCGTACAGATCAAGGGTAAACTGTGGGCAGATCCCCAGTCTCTCCTGGAGCAGTCACCCTTCTTGACCCAGATAGTCTGTCTGCAGCAGAGCATGTCTGCTATAATAGGACATATTGTAACCTCTATTCTGCAATCACATTTTGTTCTGTTCAAAACACACTCTGGGTGAGGATAAAGGACTAGTGTCTACAAATGGGAACCTCTTGATAGATATTTGTTCAATATCTTGGTTGTTGGGAAGATACAATCATAAAGAAAACATAATAATAATAATTTAAAAAAACAACAACAACATAAAACTAAGAAGTTTATTGAATTTCAACAACTAGTATATGACATTAATATTCTTGTAGCAAATGTTTTTAGTGTGATTGAGAAACACCATCAACTGTCAGCCAGATGTTTAAGGCATATCAATCAATCAATCAATCAAGCTTTATTTATATAGCGCCTTTCATACAAAATTGCAATACAAGGTGCTTAACAGTAAAATTGAAAATACATAAGTACAGAACATACAAGCATACATACAAGCATACATACATATATACATATATACCTAGAGAATAGAATAGAAATAGAAATAATAATGGATTAAGAGGGTAAATAAAAAGAAAACAAAAATAGAAGTGTAAATGAATTAAGAGAAAGCTAAGTTAAAAAGGTGTGTCTTGAGGTTTCTTTTAAAAGTGTTAATGGTTGTGACACCCTAAGCTCATGAGGTAGGTTATTCCAGAGGCGAGGACCATAGACACTAAAAGCTGCCTCCCCGTATTTCTTTGTCCTCGCCCCGGGTATGACTAAAAGACCAGTGTCAGAGGACCTGAGAGGTCTCGATGGACTGTAAACTGAAAGCATATCTGACGGGTATTCAGGCGCTAGACCATTTAGTGATTTGAACCCTTTGGTTCCATGTACTGTAGAACCATCTCAGTGGTTCTTCAAAGGGGCAGCTGAAGAAACATTAAGCGAGTATTACGCATATCATAGTTATGCAGCAGAAATCTATTGAATTAATTGGCAATTATATGAGTAATTGTGAAGAGAGATAATACACGCAATAGTGATAAAGAGCCGTACAGTTATTCTCTAATAAACTTCAGACGGTTATGGACATGATAAAGCGGACTCTACAAAATCGAGTCCGCAAAAACAAGATCAAACAACACTGTCACTGTAATCATTCACATGTAAATCGTAAGATGGAGTTTTGGTCACACCATCGGTTTCTACACACACCAGCATAACTGCAATTGCGCCGTTGTGCCATTGGGGGCGCTAGCGAGGAGCATCCGCCCCGACCAGGCAGAAGTCAACTGATTGGTCTCCACCAGTCCTGTAAAGGGAGTTACCCGTGCTATCATTGGTCGTCACTGCTATCCATTAAACCACACCCCTACTCCCCCTTCGTGGTTCCTTAGCGTCACCAAGGACTACCTGCCAGAAAATAATGACATTGGATCTGTTGATTTAAATAGTGCCTTAGTAACATCAATATTTCTCTCTCGACTAGATTGTGTGACGAGTGTAATTTCTAAAAGATACTCTACAATCTGTTCTCTGTTCGCTCCGGGTTGCGGTATCTCAGACAACAGTGTGTGATGCTCAGATGCTGAGTTGTAATTTGACCCCTGTACGATAGCTAGCTAGCTGGCAGGCTAGCTCCGGTCTGGTTCTGCGCAGGTCTGCCTCCCACCGCTGCAGTCAGTAACCCGATCTGTCAGCCGAATGGTCGCCATCGAGCAGTGGAATATTTTTTAACAAGGACACGGAAAAGTACCAAGGAGTTCTACATGAGGAATCGTCTAGTAACGGACTAATAACTTTTCATAAGGTAAATTATCTATCCTAGCAAGCCTTCCTACTACGGCTTGTTGAAATACGGATGCGTTGAACTATATTTAAAACGGTATACATATTATATTCTCAATCCATAACAGTGATTGACTGTTGGTTTTATGTCGCTGTTCAACGATTTATAAACGATAGTTTCGTTGAGTGTGTGCTGAAATCCAGCCGCTATCTATCGTCCGGGCCTTGCCACCGGCTTTCGCTATTTGTACAATAGTTGTCGTCACGTTATGCAAGTTCCCTGCTGCTTACACAACTGCTTATTATAGCAAGGCTCGGTTTGTCTTAAATGCTCGATTTTTTATATAACCGACATAATGCACCAGGTTTGCAAAATCTGTAGTTACATATAGCAAGCCAAGTGTGTCTAGCCTTGCCTGGGCCATGGTTGTTGTGTGATCAAGCTGAGATAATAACGACCTAATATGCCGACACGTGAGTGGAGCAACCCGTGGCCAGCTGCCGGGCCGCTTCAACTGTTCACCGGAGGCGGCAGTATTGTGTAACATCAGACAATGTATATACTTTAGAAGGGCTGTGGTGACATTAGTCACTTTCGTTCGAGAAGCCCTGACGTGTTGTTTGTTTCCCGTGATTGCCACAACATAATGTAGCCGCCGGGTTGGTTAACCAGACTGTTGTTGTTGATATTTCAGGACGTCCCGTCATGGTCGTGTTTGGATCTCAAGTGCTGATTGCTGTGACTAGATCAAGGTGAGACATGTAACCAGCTATGAAAAAGTCAACTATGTAATGCCCTAATTCATAATGTGCTTTATATCGTTGTATATCTTTGGTCTAGGGCCTAGGGCTTACCTAATGTGTCAGTTGAAGGCTCATCTGCATTTCTTTCACACAATGGAATTGTGACAACTTATGCTTTTAACGTTGATTAATTTATTTTTGAATTTTCTGCTATTTACCTTGCAGGGGGTCCTATTTGCTCTCCAAACGGCGGAACTGCGCCTCCCTCCCTTCCGCGACATGTGTTCGCTACCTGTCGGACTTCTCTAGCAGGACTGCCCAACCCACACACATACCGAGGCCCGTCTTTCACGGGAGTACTGACCGCCACCACCGACTAGCCTGCGTTCCCATTCGCTTTCTTCACGAGTCATGCGCCAGGCTCCAGGAAGTTAAGGGGCCTACAGGGGACGCTGTCCCCGCCCAGAGTGACTCAGTCCCCGCTGCCACAGCGGCGCAGCCGGCCCCTGCACTCAGCGCTGCGCCAGAGAGAGCTGTAGGACGGAAGTCTATTGGACAGAGGGTGCTGGACGAGCTGAAACACTACTACCATGGGTTCCGTCTGCTGGGGATCGACACCAACATCGCGGGGAGGATGGTGTGGAGGTTACTGCATGGCCAACAGCTCACCAGGAGGGAGCGCAGGAGGGTAGGACCACCGCCCTCTATGTCCAGCAGGACGGCCTGTGTGATCCTATGTAAACCTGAAGGCCTCAAGGATGACTTGACTTGTGGCCTTTGGACGTTGAAAACGAGCCTTCGATTACATTGACAGAGCAGAGATAAGGAGACTTTAGGTCATAACCTGTGTCTGTTACATATGCGATTATCCTGAGGTTGTTGTTCTGTATTTAGCCTGGAGAGTCTCTTGCACGCCTCTGCAGCGGGGCTGTCACATAGTTGGCATGTCCCAGTGTCTGGGTTGAGTCATTTTACCTGCGGGATGTTACTCGTCTCATCACTGTAGTGGCTCTGCTACGACAGACAGACAGACAGGCAGGCAGACAGACAGGCAGGCAGGCAGGCAGACAGACAGACAGGCAGGCAGGCAGACAGGTACGCAAGCAGGCAGACAGAGAAACATACATCACCTGTGTGTACTCCATGGACAGACAGACATGCGTCATCTGTGTGTTCTCTATGGGCAGTTAGACAGGCAGACAAACAAACATACATTATCTGTGTGTACTCTATGGACATACATACAGCGTCACCTGTGTGTCCTCTATGGACAGTGTTGCTGAATCAGCACAGTGACAGCCTGGCAGTTTCTGGAATGAATAGAGCGCTGGTGCATTGTCCCTAACCTCATATCCTAGCCAACACTCCACAGTGTTGTTGTTGGTGATGCTGTAATAACACTGTAATAACACATAACAGAAGCATGCCACTGTGCTTTGCCTAGCTGCTAACCCCTGAGGTTCTGAGATCACATGAGGTCCTGAGGTTAGCGTTTCATTTGATGAGACCAACTATGCCAGGAATGGAATTACTGGTCACCTGTTCTACAGGCAGCTGCATCTCTGCATGTGTTTCCTATTAGAGGAAAAAAAGAAAATGTATTACCAGTCAACAGTGCTAGGAATTGGTTAGAGGGCCAATGATGTCACAGACAGGGCAGTTTGCACCTTAGAAACCTTGATAATATATGATATTTAGCAGACGGCTTTATCCTAAGCGACTTGCAGTACAATGACTATACATTATTTTGTAACCTATGTGAAGCCTATGTGATGGCCAGGGTTCCAACCCGGATCTCCCGCGTGGAAGACACAAGTGTCTACCGTTAGACCAAGAGGACATCCTCGTCATATAAGGCTACCTCATCACACAAGTGTGATTCCAAATCACCTACCTCTGCTACACCTACAGCGGTGTGTTCAGTTCACAGCATGTTGTGGTGAACCAACGTTTTGATGAATGTGAAGATGTGACCTCATGCCTTGACTCCACCCCCCACAGCTCCTTAGGACGTGTGCGGACCTGTTCCGATTGGTTCCCTTTTCCCTCTTCATCATCGTGCCCTTCATGGAATTCCTGCTTCCTGTCTTCCTGAAGCTCTTCCCTGAGATGCTGCCCTCAACCTTCGAGACCGAGACCAAGAAGGCAAGCAGAGCACACACGCACACACACGTAACAGACACACAAACACTCTAACATGCACACACACACACACACAAACGCACTAACACTCAAACAAACACACGCAGTGCTCCGTTGATGGGAGTGACGGGTGAGCTAATGAGGTGGTGTTGTGTTGTTCAGGAGGAGAAGCAGAAGAAAGGTTTGGCTGCCAAGCTGGAACTGGCCAAGTTCCTCCAGGAGACCATCGGGGAGATGGCCCGCAGGAACAAGGCCCAGAGCGTAGGCGACGAGACCCAGCAGTTCTCCACATACGTCCAAAAGGTATACACCCTTACACCCTAACCCCTCGTGCCCTACACACTTACCCCCTAACCCTTACATCCTAACCCCTAGTGCCCTACATCCTAACCCCTAGAGCCCTACACCCTTACCCCCTAAGCCCTAGAGCCCTACACCCTAACCTCTAGAGCCCTACACACTTACCCCCTATTCCCTAGTCTATCCTCCTTAACCCCCTATAGGTGTTCTCTCAAGCTGTGTTGTGCCCCCCACCCCCCACCAGGTGCGTCGCACAGGAGAGCAGCCTACCACCAAGGACATTGTCAAATTCTCCAAGCTGTTTGAGGACGAGCTGACGCTGGAGCACCTAGAGCGCCCCCAGCTGGTGGCTCTGTGTAAGCTGCTGGAGTTGCAGCCAATAGGAACCAACAACCTGCTCCGCTTCCAGCTGATGATGCAGCTACGCACCATCAAGGCTGACGACGAGGTGAGAGGAACACGCACACACACACACACACACACACACACACACACAAAACATCAGGGAAATTCATAGTCCCAACATGTCTACATGCCTGTGTAGTGCATGTTATCTAATCCCTCTGCAGCCGAAGTGTGTCATATAAACCATGCCTTTCACACGCCCTGTTCTCTCTGAACATGTTGGCACCTGCACACATTGCACCTTTTGGCACATTGTAACGAAGTTGTGTGTGTGTGTGTGTGTGTGTGTGTGTGTGTGTGTGTGTGTGTGTGTGTGTGTGTGTGTGTGTGTGTGTGTGTGTGTGTGTGTGTGTGTGTAGATGATTGCTACAGAGGGCGTGGCGGCAATGAGTGTGTCCGAGCTGCAGGCTGCCTGCCATAGCAGAGGAATGAGGTCGCTGGGGCTGACGACCGAACAACTACTGCACCAACTGCAACAGGTACACCCTCTTCCTCACACCCCTCCTCCCTCTCCCTCTATAAATGGTTTCAATTGTTAATGACCTCTCTCTCTCCCCCCCCCCCCCAGTGGTTGGATCTCCACCTGAAGGAGAATGTGCCTCCATCTCTGCTGCTCATGTCTAGAGCTATGTACCTGACAGACCTGAAGCCCAAACCCCTCGTCATCCCCCCCGTGGTCAAACTGGAGGTACACACACATGCACGCACACACACACCGAGACACACATGCGCACACACACACAGAGACACACATACATACATACACACATACACGCACGCTGTCCTTGACCCCCTGTCTTTCCCTGTTTCCTCTCTAGAAGGCCACGCCCCCTCCTGCGGAGAGCGAAGCCGCTGTCAAAGACACTCCCGTCAACGCCTCTCTGGAGGAGCTGGTTGACTCCGCCCCTATCGTCATGGACAGGAAGGTATGATACTGTGTGCACCTCGTAGGGGGGCGGGGTTTATGTGACTGTTATAGCTAAATGGATAAAAAAAATAATTTAAAAAACCCAAGAAGGTTTTGATTCTTTATTTGAAATTTGGTGTTTCGGTTTTGCATCGTGCCTAACAACACCCCTTAGCTGTGGTTTATTCACCATATACCATGGCCTCTTGTACCTTCTGGCTTAAACATATACCCCCCCCCCCCCAGGTGGAGAGTCTGCTGGACAAGGCCAGGGTTTTGGAGATGGAGATGCCCTCCCCGGAGGCCCAGCTCATACATGTGAGTAGTCCTGCTGTTATCGTCAACTCCTTATCTCTCTGATATGGATCCATAACATCTTATGAAGCGTCCGCCCATCTTTTACACGTTTCTCACCCCCTCTCTCTATGTACCTCCTCCTTTCTCTCTCTCTCTACCTTTTCCTCTCTCTTTCTCTCTCTCTAACTCCTCTCTCTCTAATTCCTCTCTGCTCAGGCTAAAAGTGCTGAGCTGGCCCAGCAAGCCAAGATGGCTGCCAAGATGTGAAGGACTCCATCCCCCACAGTCCTCTGCTACAGACTGCTGAGGGAAGCTATGTGACATGGGGCTACTTGACACCTCCAACCCCCCCCGCCCGCCCGCCCCCACCACCCCCTTCTGCACTCCTTAACTAGGGAGACCACCCCACCCCTCTTTAGAAGAGCCTCAGCTGAAGGTCGAAAACATATAGAGCTTGTCTCATCTCCTCCCATCAAAAAGGACACCTCTGACGACGACAACAACAACAACAACAGAGCTTCCCTCTTCCAGTCAGAGTCCCTTCGCTGTCCCTTCGCTCGGGAGAAGTGGGGAGAGGAAGGGAAGAGAGGGGAGAGGAGGGAAAGAGAGGGGTGTTTTTTTCAGGATACTGCTCCCATGTTTACAGTGGTATGGGTCAGTCTCCTGGCCTCTCACCTTTGACGCCTCATATCACACAGCCTCATATCACATTGTGATGCAACCACGGGAGACTTTGCACTCTTAAGCACACCACGTTGTTTTGGTTTAATATTAACTTTCTAAAAGAACAATCATTCTCCCCTCTGCCAGGAACCCTGTAAATGTGTAAATATATTCTAATGTAAGATATATGATATTATTGTCCTGAACCTTCCATGGCTGAGTGCAGTCCACCTGCCCGGACTGCTAGTACCAGCAGTGGCAGTCCTAATTTTTAATATTCAAACTTAATATTAACACTATTTTGATATTATGACTAAATTAAGCCGCATGTGCTTCTGTTTCGTTTTCCAGACGCGTTGTTGATAGTGAAAATTTGCGGTATTTTAATTTCCTTGTTCAGAGGAAGTAGTCGTTCCCTCCCCTGGGAGATCGTTAGCCAGGTTGCTAGCTAGCTAGCCGCTACGCTAGGTCTGCGTACGAGCAGAAACTTGCAGTCTGGACCCAGATGGGTTTTATGTTGCGTATTTAATGTGTTAACACGCTATGCTGTTTCCCCATGTAAAAAAGAAAAGATAACTTGAGATTGTTATTGTTCATTAAGTTGCCCTGTAAAAAAAACAAAACAGAAAAACAATTGCAAATCAGAGCAATTTTTGCTTTTTTATTTTATTTTCCAAGACTGTAAAATATTATAAGTTAATATGAAAATACAGCAATCATATATTTAAAGGCGTGGTCTGGTCTGGTCCGATCCAGTCCTGGTTAGGAGCAGGTATCCACTCCCATAGTTTAATTGGGCACATCAGAAGGCAGTCCAGGGAGAATCACTAGAAATTGTCCCTCAGGAGATGCCATACATGTAGGTCATTATTACTAATTGGCTAGCAATGAATTGATTTGATACCAGACGGTGCCTATAAGTTGACAAATACATTGTCTTGCAGTGTCTAAACATGTCCTGCAAAGCTATTGATTGTCAGTTGTTTCTGTTATGGGAAATAATTGTGAAATTTACGATTTGGAAACCACCAACTCTATTTCGCTAGTCTCTATAAAGTAGACATTTTAAATGTCTGATGTGAACAAACAGACTTTTATTTAACGGTTTATTTCATGGAACTTGCTACTAAGATTTTTGGTTTATTGGTTTTTCAGTTTCATCGTCTGCCTTGAAGGCACCAGACGGGTGCTTCCTTGTCAACTCTTTACCTCGGAACTCAAGAACAAACTTCTAGAAAGTTCAACTCTTGGTTTCCACCTTGTGAACAACAGTAATAAATGCCTTCAGCCTTGTGTCTCTACCAGGACAACTCTCTCAGATCAGTCCGAAGCCTCCTGGCCTCCAGTAACATGTTTAACTTGCATCGTCAGTTGCTGCTGGTGTCAGAATCATACAATGGGATTCTAGAACCTGGTGAGATTATCTGTATAGAATTCTTCCTGTTTCTGTCCCTTTGTCAACTCCATTGTTGTCGTGTGTTAAATCATGCTGATCATCACCCTGTGCATTTGACCTCTCTGTGAACTACTGTGCTTTGATCACTGGCTGGAATCCTAACTCGAGGTCTGTACGTGTAATTCTGACATTGGCCTAAATCTTGCATTGACGTCAGTGGGAAATTTGTGCAATCATTCAAATTAAGCGTGCAGATCTGGAGTTAGTATTCCACCCTCAGTGCATAAGTGAATGATGTATCCCAGTAGTCATTGACAAACATCCCACCTGGAGCAGTGTTTCTTTCAGATTTCTTCTCAGGCGGGGTCCGTAGGCCTCTGAATGAGCATCCAGAGGTGACATTACCGTCATTTTCTCTTGATTCCTGTGAAAGTCAAAAGATTTTAGGCAGGGCGGAACAGATTCAATGGTAGGGGAAACACTGATCTGGAGAAGTTGTTTCATCTCCACGGAGATGGCCTGACTCAATCCTTTTCATATCCCTGACATGTCAATGTTCCACTGTAGTCATGGCGACCAGGTAACTCTGGATGTAGCTCCCGCCCTGTCTTGGGGGTACCTCTATCCCGCTGTACACCTGGCCAACACACAGGAGCTGTCCCCCAGATGCAGATTAAATCTACTTCGCCAAAGTAGAAGTTGCCATCGAATATACGATTTAGCCCAAGATCTGGCTTAATCTGTGTCCGGGAAACCAGCCAACAGTTTGTTTAACTCAAAGATGAGTATGATGTTATCAAGCCTGTTCCTCTGTTGGTGCCTCTACAGACAGCTTGCATATGAGGTTTACACTACATACAGTACCTGTCCTGAAGCGTCTGTAGCAGCTTCTGCTTCCCAGTACTGTACGTCATTCTGTCTGAAAGAGAGTTGGGAAAACAAATTGACGGCATTAAAAGATAATTCAATCACATTCTGCTCTTCTGTGTGTTCTATGTGTTCTGTGTGTCTTCTCTAAATCCATTGTCTTGATGTCGATGCAGATGGAGACAATGCTATAATGTGGAATTGATTATTACTTTCAAGGTTTGAGATTCACTGTTATCCAGTTGCACAGTACACAATGTTTCCTGGTTATTACTAGACATATAACAGGACACGCAGGGCCGGAGGCCACACCATACATTACATACATTCACTCAGGTTTCGCCAGGGCGGGGGTTGGGGCGCATCTCAAAAGTCAGGAGTGATTTCCTCTCTCTAGTGTATGGAAACCTACTCACCAATCACTTTCACCAGTTTGGCTGTTTATAGGCCAGTGCAGAGCTGCAGTTAGAGGGAAGGACGCACTGTATGAATATTTAGGGTGACCCATGGGGTGATAGGCTAAACTGAGCTAGTCCTGGTGTCTAGAGTTACACATGGGGTGACTGGGGTGACATTTCAAACTGATTTATGGCCCACCAGCTGTCCTGTTTATGTCCCACCAGCTGGTTGAATGTAAAGATGTAAACAAGAGGTAGAGCCATGGCTGAGGTAAACCTATATTGTGACCGGTGTCAGAGAGAACTAAAGCTCAGGGAGGTAGACTCGAACTCTGCTTCTTTGTCTGCTGGTCACAGCACTGAGACAAAGCTGGGAGGTACAAAGCTGCAGTGACACCAACTGGCAGGCTAAGGAACTGCAGCAGAACAATCTGTATAGCCAGACAGCTTGGTTATATTGTAGTGGGAGTGAAGCTTTGTGAGGCCGAAAACTCCACCCAGCCTTCCTGAAGCCCACTAGTTTACCGTTATACACACACACACACACACACACACACACACACACACACACACACACACACACACACACACACACACACACACACATGCGCGCTATAGTCCTTCCTGATCTTCATGTCAGTGCATAGGTCAGGGGTGAAGGGGTGAGTTCATGGCAATATGCAACATGTGCCTAAATATATAATAATTAGACTGTATACATGTCTGTATATAGACTATATACATCTATCTACTGGCGCCAATATGGACGTCTGGATGTGGCTTGGCACCTCAGAGAGGGGGGAGAGGGGACGCAGACGTGGCCAACGGAAACATGAAAGTCTCCCTAGTGTATTTATAGCTGATACAGAAACTCATGGGGCTCCAGAATAACCTGAATCATCTCAACAACAGCAACAGGTTGTCCTTAAGTCAGAAAGATGCTGCATCCAGTTAGTAGAGTCTTCATTTTTGGCCATCTTTCGAGATCAATTTCAACTACAGAGAATCCAGTTGCCTCTAAATGAACAAGACCGTTGTGCCCCACAATCAACGTCACTGCAGGCTTCTTTTGCACCTTGTTATCTCGTTCTCGTCTCTGCGGAGGATGTGGTGAGTGTAACAGTTTCCTTTGGCCCAGAGAGGTGCACGCAGTCAGAGACCTTTATCATCTGTCTCCACCCACAGTGGATCTCTGACACTCCACTCTGACGGTGTAGAACCACGCCAGAGGGTGGTGTTCTGTCTCTGTAGCTACAGGACAAATGAACCCCAGTAGGACAGGAGACTTAAAGATGACACTGGGAAACTCAAGCTGTTGGAAACACCCGGGGTTGTGGTGTGTGTGACCGAGGGTGGTGCTGTGTGTGTGTGTGTCTGTGTGTTTGTGCAAGGGTAGTGTTGGGGGAGGTTCTAGCAGACACACCCAGACAGGGCAAGGAGGTGGGGAGGGGGAAGAGGAGCCTGGAGGAAGAGGAAGGTGGATGAAGAGGAGATGGCGTCCCTGCTGCTGCGTATCTTCGGTCTGGGAGCAGAGAAGAAGAGGGTGCGTCAGTATGAGAACTTGCGCAGGGATGTGGACCCCAGGGCATCCTGGGAGCTGCAGGGGGAGCTGGGAGATGGAGCCTTCGGGAAGGTCTACAAGGTTAGAGAACAGTTATCAAGACTAGCCTCCTGCTCCTCGTTCTCCTTTCTCTTCTTCTCTTTTTCTCCTCTCCTCTCCTCTCCTCTTCGGGAAGGTCTACAAGGTTAGAGAATAGTCACCAGTTCTCGTCTCCTTCTCCTCCTTCTCCCTTTCTCCTCTCCTCTTTTCTCTCTCTCTTTTCTTCTCAAGCTTATTTTGCTTTAAAGTGCATTCTCACCGAGGTCTTGACACACTATACAAACAATAGACAAAACATATAAATAAAACACATCAGGTAAATAAAAGCATATACATAGGGTACACAATAACATCGACGTGGGGGGGGGGGAGTTGCTACGGGCAACCCTATGCAGATGTAAAAAGGTGGGTC
>NC_139658.1:20248026-20273026 GCF_951799395.1 Argentina silus | reverse complement strand
ATACAGACAGACATGCAGATAGACACACAGCCAGACTTACAGATGAACCTACAGACAGACACACAGACAGACATACAGACAGACACACAGACAGACATACAGACAGACATACAGACAGACACACAGACAAACATGCAGACAGACATACAGATAGACACACAGCCAGACTTACAGACAGACACACAGACAGACATACAGCCAGACATACAGACAAACGTACAGACAGACACACAGACAGACATACAGACAGACACACAGACAGACACGCAGACAGACATACAGACAGACCTACAGACAAACATACAGACAGACACCAGGACAGACATACAGACAGACCTACAGACAAACATACAGACAGACACACAGACAGACACACAGACAGACACGCAGACAGACATACAGACAGACCTACAGACAAACATACAGACAGACACACAGACAGACATACAGACAGATCTACAGACAGACACACAACCGCCAGGTGACACCTCACATGAGCCTGAACCAACCATGGAGGGTAAGACTAGTCAAGATGGGAGGAGTGAAGGAGGAGAGACAGAGGAAGAAAGAACAGATGAGAAACTGACTGGATCTGAAGATGTAGCTGCAAGAGACAGGGAGGGAGAATTGGAAGAGAGAGAAAGGAATGAAGGAGAGAGGGATGGGGGAGAGAAGGGGGTAGAGGGGGAGGAGACAGAGAAGGAGGGAGGGCTGGAGGGAGGGAAGGATGGAGAGAAGGAAGGAGGTAGCCTGACCCAGCTGAACTCTGTTCAGAGCCCGGCTCCAGACACAGAACAGTTCAACTCAGCATCTAATGGACACTGGCACCAAACCAAGATGGCCATCCGTCAGCATGCAGCTGCCACAGCAGATGGCAACATGCCAGGACCTGCAGAGGTGAGTCACCTAGGATCTGTAGAACATAGATCAGCAGGTAAGGCTTATTCAGCATAATTACACGGCACAGCTCGTTTTCACCACACCGGGTCTTCTTCCTCTTTCGTTTCAGGAGTCGACCCTCAGCAGGAAGACAGTTCGACGGACCAGAAAGTTCCTGGTGAATGGCCGTGAGGTCTGCGTCACCACGGCGAAGGTCATCAAGGAGAACGATATTAAAGAGCAGCAGATGCGGTCTGTCAGGTAAACCACTCACCTGGAAACAAAGACCATGTTTCAATGTAAACAATTGTTGGATGAGAGACGTGAACCTTCAAACTACAAAATGTATCATAATTCTTAGGTCCCCAACATTGATGTAAACAATTAATGTGTGTGTGTGTGTGTGTGCTTGTATGTGCGTGCGCTTACCTGTGTGTGTGTGTGTGTGTGTGTGTGTGTGTGCGTGTGTGTGTGTGTGTGTGTGTGTGTGTGTGTGTGTGTGTGTGTGTGTGTGTGTGTGTGTGTGTGTGTTGTGCGCGTGTCTGTGCAGACGTCAGGAGCTGCAGTTCTTAAAGCAGGTCCAGAGGGCGGAGCAGAGAGAGTACTCCCAGCTAGAGACCCGTCTGCAGCAGCAGAGAGAAGCCATGTTCCGTCACATACAGCAGGAAATGACTGTGAGTCTACAGGGCCTTGTGTGTGGTGAATGTGTGTGTGTGGTGAATGTGTGTGTGTGTGTGTGTGTGTGTTAACTGTGTGTGTGTGAGTGTGCATGCCTGTGTGTGTGTGTGTGTGTGTGTGTGTGTGTTAACTGTGTGTGCGTGTGTGTTACCTGTGTGTTTGTGTTAACAGTATATGTGTGGTGTGTGTGTGTGTGTATGTGTGTGTGTGTGTGTGTGTGTGTGTGTGTGTGTGTGTGTGTGTGTGTGTGTGTGTGTGTGTGTGTGTGCGTAGAGTAAAAAAACATACTATGACGGGGAGTTGGAGCGTCTGGAGAAGCAGTATGTCCAGCAGAGCAGCAGGATGGAGGCGGAGCATACGGCCAAACTCAGAGAGGAGGCGCGCAGAATCAAGAGTCAGCAGGAGAAAGAGCTGAGCCGAAAGGGCCCCGCACTGAAGACTCAGCCTAAAGAGGTATAGTAAGCACACACACACACACACACACACACACACACACAAATGCACACACACACACACACACACAGGCACGCGCGCGCACACACACACACACACACACACACACACACACACACACACACACAGACAGCCTTACCTACTGTATGTGTGTGTTTCCAGGAGCAGCGCTTCATGCAGCGGCAGCAGCAGGAGCTGAACGAGTCACTGCAGAAAGGAGTCCAGGAACACAAGAGGAAGGTCGCGTCTATGGAGTGGGAGACCACCGCCAGGAGACAGCAGCTGAAGAGAGGTACACACACACACACACACACACAAAAGCATGCACACACACGCATCCACCCGTATGTACTTATGTATGCATGCACGCACGCGCACACACACACACACACACACACACACAGCCTAAAGTGATTAGTATTACATTGACTATGCTATTATATGGACCATTTACTGAAGATGTACACCACACAATGGACTGGTGATGACTGTGTATACGTTCATACGAAGAGCTCCTTTAGCTTTACTTTACCTGTCTGTCACCCCCCACCCCCACCCCCCCCCACCAGCCAGGGAATCAGTCATCTGGGAGATGGAGCAACGCCACCTACAGGAGAAGTACCACCTGTTCAAGCAGCAGGTGAAGGAGCAGTACTCTCTACAGAGGCAGCAGGTCACCAAGAGACACAGCAAGGTACAGAGAGTTATGCATACACACATGCACACACACAATCACGCACACACACATACACACCCTACTGTAACCCACCGGAATGTCATATAATGTGTGTGTCTGTGTGTGTGTGTGTGTGTGTGTTTGTGTGTGTGTGTGTGTGTGTGTCCCCAGGACGCGGAGCGGGCGACCCAGTTTCAGCGGTCATTGGTGGAGGAGCTGGAGTCCCAGCAGGTGCAGGAGAGGATCCAGATGCAGCGAACCCAGCGAGCTGAAGCCAAGGCCCGTCTGAACAAGCACCGGCTACAGCTGAAGACACTGGGCCTAAGCAGCCCTGAGCACAGACAGCGCCTCTCACTGGTCAGTACAGGGAACTGCAGGAAGGTATAGATGGGCTCTGATCTAATCCCCTTCTCCCTGAAGATGGTTGTTCTCTTCTCTTCATGGATTCAGTAGGAATGGATTAGTATTAGAAATATGGTGGAAATTCTCTCTCTCCCCACCTCCATCTCTCTTTCTCTCTCTCTCTGACTCTTTCTCTCCTCTCTCTGTAGTTCCTGTCGTCTGAGGAGAGCAGGCAGCGAGAGGAGAGCCAGAGTCTCCAGCTGTTGCAGGAGAGCCAACTGAAGGAAGTCCAGGAGCAGTGTGAAGCCAACATGGCTGAACTCACAGACCTGCAGGTATACAACAACCCTACTACTACTACTATTATTATTACTACTACTACTACTACTACTACAACTACAACTACTACATTACACCTATGTGTGTGTGTGTGTGTGTGTGTGTGTGTGTGTGTGTGTGTGTGTGTGTGTGTGTGTGTGTGTGTGTGTGTGCGTGTGTGTGTGCGTGCGTGCGTGTGTGTGTGTGTGTGTGTGACAGAATGAGAAGCTGCAGTTGCTGGTGGACATGGAGAAGAAAAAGATTAGAGGACTTGAGGATGAACACACTCTGGAGCTGAACGAGTGGAAGGACAAGCTTGCCTGCAGGAAGGAGGTATGGAGGACAGGAGAAAGAAGGGGATGGCATAGATAGAGAGAGAACAAAAGAGGATGGCATGGGGAAAGGGGAAAGACGTGTGTTGTGGAGAGTTATAGTTACTCAGAGATCTATATAATCACACTATAAACAATAAATAAAAGGAAAAAGTGGATATTAAAATGTGTATTATTGTAATTTAAAACATCTACATTTAAACTCCTGCCTATCTGCGTGTGTGTGTGTGTGTGTGTGTGTGTGTGTGTGTGTGTGTGTGTGTGTGTGTGTGTGTGTGTGTGTGTCAGGTCCTGGAGGAGGACCTGGCTCGCAGGAGAAGAGAGAAGGAGGGGACCAGACGTCGAATCAGCGAACCAGACTCCAGGGTTCCAGCTCGACGGTCACGCTTCTTCCATACCATCAGCTTCTCCTAACGGACTGAAAACAGAACATTCCTGACAAATCAAACTGTTATTGTGTATATACATACACACACTCACCCATGGCCACACACACACACACACACACACACACACACACACACACACACACACACACTATATATGAGACCATATGGTGCTGAGGCTAAAGCTAATGAATACGTACAAGAGGAACCAATGAATAACTGTAAAAAAATAATAATAATATTGTGTATCCTATAGTTGTATCTGTAATGTTGTGTTGTTAACAGGAGACATGTTTGTACATATTCTAACTTCACTAGCACATCATGTAAGGACGATGTGTTTTATGAACAGTTGTTGGACAGTATCACCTTTACTTTTAGTTACCTCAGATCTTTGCAATTGAAATAAAAGGCGCCAAAATCAAACTCGCAGAGACATAATTTCACATTATTGCCAAGATTTCCTTGATCTTCAAGTGTGCAAAACTCACTGATATGTCATGAGTAGTTTGATGAAAGCAATGTAACGAAAATCCTCAGAGATTAGTTCAATGACTGGACAGTGGAATGATTCACTAGCAAAGAGCCACATGCCTCGCGAATATAATTATCCTGTAATATAATTAAATCAATAATAACTACGCTATATATGTATGTATTTGTACTCGGATGTTTGCCACATAATTTTTAAAACCATAAACATTTTCTAAGTGCACCCAGAATGCAATATGGCCTGATCTCCGAGGCAACGTTGATACATCAACAAAGATGGCGGCGTTGCTTTGGGTGTTTATTTTACAAGGCTTTCATTTGTTACAGTTTAGTGCAGCAAACACAGATGACTTTAATTCTACTTTTGCAAGAACCAATGAATCGGACATCGATTTCTACGATGATAAGAATTTAACGGATTTAATTAATTCCACTGCATCCCCCAGTGATGTTACTCCGACTCTGGCGACGGAGGTTAGCACAACAACAGCTTCGACCACATCGTCAACTATTACAGAGTCCACGCCTTCGGCCTCTCCACAACCTCTACCGCTCTCCGGTACCCTGCCTTCCCCTGTCACAAATGGTAATTATGATATGATCTCTTCCGAAGTCGAAGCGTGGGTAGCTAGCTAGCTAGTGTGTAAGGACGTTAGTGTCGCACACTAGACTCGTTCGATCCAGGCTTTTGTAGGACTGAGCTTATCGAATTAACTGAGTGCGTATGGCGCTAAAGTTCATGCACTCTGCATGCGCGGAGATCCTCGCCCTGACTTTTGTACAATAACATTGGTTGTGTGCGTGAATTCCATCTCAACTGTCCCCTTCTCCTCCCCAGCGGCCAGCCTATGCCCGTGTAACCTGCAGCAGGACGAGTGTGACGTGAGTTGCTGCTGCGACCGGGACTGTAGCGGAGAACAACTGTCTCTCTTCACATCCTGCTCTGTACAGAGAGTCAGGCAAGTCGCTACTCCTCTCAGATCCACTGATCTCTGGGCTTAAGGATAATGTGGGGTTTCATTTAGGAAGTGTGATTATTACTTGAACGCTATGCTCATATGTCCCTTGAACCTGCTATGCTCATACCAGTGGAGGCTGGGTGGAGGTAGAAATCGGAGGACAGGCTCATTGTAATGCATGGAATGAGGAATTGTATCAAACCCGTCTTCCGATTTCTACCTCCACCAGCCTCTCCAGGCTTATACAGGGCACTACATTAGTTGTTATCTAAGCTGCCAGGTGTCAGTAGTATGTGAATACCATACCAGACACTGTTGTGAAGCTCTCCAGTAGTAATGTACCTATGCGTGTGTCTCTGCAGTGGTGATGCAAGACTGTGTCGTCAGGACGTGACCTCCTATTCCCTCAGCACCACCGTCGACGGCTACTCTCAGCTGGAGACGTCTGTCCAGCAGGGAGTCAACACTGACGTCTTCTGTATACAGTCAACTAACCGTAAGCCTGCTCCAGGAACACACCTGCATTCTATTGTAGTTTACTCTGTTCTAGAATGTTCTATGATAATTCAGTCAACTAACTGGTAAAACATGGTTCTAAAGATAGCTGTAGTAGATGATTGGTGATTGGTGATTGTGTGTGTGTGTGTGTGTGTGTGTGTGTGTGTGTGTGTGTGTGTGTGTGTGTGTTGTATTTCTGTAGTGGATGAGTCAGGACTGTCCCTCGCCACGCCCAAGGTTCCTACAACAGGGAACTTTGATGTTCTTGTTGGGCGCTTCAGGGGGTTCTTCTTTGGTTCTCCCCTGGACGACAGTACTACAGTGGAACCCCAGACCTCACCTGGATACCTGGTGAGCCTCACTCTAAACACACACACACACACACACACACACACACACACACACACACACACACACACACACACACACACACACACACACACTTTAGATCTCTGTGTGGATAGCTGTCTTCCTTTACCTCTCTCCATCTCTCTGTCATCAGTACGGGGATGCCATGGCAACAGAGGAAGTGGGAGGGGAGAGGGGGATGTTCCGGCTACCAGCTTCATCTGTCACCGCTCACTGCTCTGACCTCAACCCTGCAGGTACCACGGAGGAGTGTGTGTGTGCGTGCGTGCGTGCATGTGTGTGTCTCGAGACCCCAGCTCTTCCCCTCACCCCCCTCTCTTCCCCAGCCTTCCTGCAGGACCAGACCAGTAGGTGTTCCCGTCGCCTGGTCCTGGAGAAGGACTGTACCACTCTACAGGCCCTCAACATGCACACCTACACCGACCCCCGCATCCTCTCTGTGAGTTGGTCTCTCCCAGACTTCACTCCTCACTCATCTCATAGACTAGGGGTGGATTTAACCTTTGACTGCTGTGGTGACCGTGCAGTATGTCTCGCTAAACACATTCCTCTCCATTTCACAGCGGAAGACCGAAGATGCTGTGGTGAGTCACTTCCTGTTGTTGCTCCTCCCCTTTGTGCTCCCTAAGGAACAGAACAGAATGTGCTCTGTTGACTGGTTGTTGTTGTTGTTGTTGTTGTGTAGGCAGTGAGTGTGGCGGTGACTGACTGACATGGTTGTTGTGTTGTGTGTTGTTGTTGTTGTGTAGGGGATCAGTGTGGAGGTGACAGCCATCAGCCTGCAGTCTCTCGAGGGGACCCAGACCCAGCTGGACCTGACTGGTGACCTGGAGCTGACCCCAGCACTGCTCCCCCTGCAGGCAGACTCAGACTCAGCGGTGTGCACCAACGTGGTGCTGCAGGTCACTACTCAGCATCATGTGTCACACACACACAGTGGCCCTTTCTCAATTGTTAGAAACTCGATTCCTTGCGTCCTCTCCTCCATCCTCCACTCGCTTCCTTCTCAAAAAGCACTGGCGGAGGGGAGGAACCTGGATGTTCTCCTCCCATGCAATTCGAGTTGGAAGTGAGGGTAGGACGGAGAGGACGCGAGGAATCAAGTTTCTATCAATTACGAAAGGGCACTAGTCTAGTTAGAGACCGTAAAGCACAATGGGTAGGATGAGTAGTTTAGTATGAGTAGTTATGGTGTGGTTGCTATGGCTACCTAGTTGTGTATGAGCTGTTCTATTCATGTGTGGTTTCCGTGGTTACCTACCTATCTGATGGGTGTCCTCTGTGTACAGGTTGTCTATGTGGTGAGGTACAGCCAATGGGGTGACGTTGTGAACGTGAGAGCCTCATTGGTCCTGGGAGCCATCGATGTCACCGTGCTGCCGTTGGAACAGACGTTTCAAATCACATTTGTCCAGGTGCCACAGATCTCTGCATCACATTGCATCACAACATCACATCTTTGTATCATTGCATCATCACAGGACTCTACATCACAGCATAGTGGTTGATAGCTTCACATCTTAATGAAAGTCTTTATCACAATCATCTCAACCAGAACTCCCTCTGTCCTTTCTGTGTTCTGACAGGAGCAGGAGCAGGAGGAGGGGCCGTTGGTCCACTTCAGTGGTAACCCTGGTTACGTGGTGGGGCTCCCTCTGCTGGCTGGATCAAGAACAGCAGAATATCCTTTGTTTGAGTTTAGTGAACTGGGACCGTGCTATATTTGGTCCGCCTTTGATATACGGGGGTCATGTATAGTATATGTTGTGATCAAGTAGAAGAATCTCCTTGTTGCAGGTGACAATGACCTGAGCGCTGTGTCACTAGACAGTTGCTGACAGAGGTCCCTCCATATTTTGAAAGAGCTCTATATTTCTTTTACATTTATTTACATTTGTGGCATTTAGCAGACGCCTTATACATTTGTTTAAGTAAGTGAATCATCTATCCATCAGTCATCATAAGAAAAAGTAATCAATGCTTGGACCAGGGCCCGTTGGCAGTCACAATGCACAATGCTGGTTCATTAAGAGATGTAGAAAAGGAAAAAAAAAAAACTTTCACACACTTCTGGTCTTCTTGCTACTTCACATTTATGTGTAAAGATACCAACGTTTCGGTCAACAGACCTTCATCAGGGTTACCTAATAATGTTTTTTTTTTCCTTTTCTTGGTTTGTTTATTCACTCTGAGAACCAGGAGCGAAACTAAGGTGTGGAAACGTCACTCAGACAATCATTAAGAGATGTAAACATGAGATGGCCGTGGTAAAACTGATTCCAGAACCCCACCATCCCAGTGTGAAACGTACTACTTATGTCCTTAACAGTCCTGCTCACTGGGATAGTCCAAAGTGCAGATCCGCGGGGGGGTTTGACTCTGCTCCAGAGTTCAGGGCTGCAGGACTGTTTCAGAGGGCCACACCCCCGCACCCCCGTCCTGTTTGGGGTGGATATGGTGTCCGGTTGCATGCTCAGGTGAGAGAACAAGCTTAGTTTACACCCACTGGGCACACAGTAAGCTCCACCCCATTCCCAGACATATCACTCTACCTACAGGGTGACTTAACCCATCAGTGGAGTTACTGATGGGTCAAGGCACCCTGTAGGTGTCCTGAGGGTCAGCTCAGCTACTAACCAACACACCTATCTTTCTTCTGTCTTTGTGTAACAAGTTTATCATTATTATATTAAACTGAGCTATCTCCTGTGTGCGTGTGTGTGTGTGTCTGCGTGCGTGTGTGTGTCTGCGCGTGTGTGTGTCCGCGTGCGTGTGCGTGCCCGTGCCCGTGTGCAGGTTGGAGGAGACCACTAACTGTTCGTGGGTGTCAGAGGTGGTCCTGGGGGTACTGAGAGGACAGACACCCCCTCAGTACGTGGCGTCGTTTGGGAACTCAGCCCCCGACACCCCCCTGGACTGGGTTCCCATCAGGAACCTGAGCAGACCTACGGTGAGCAGCTCTGTCTGGACCAGAGAACAGAACTCACTACACTACAGTAGAGCAGTGCTGTTTCTTGAATTTCAGAAGTGGTTTGTTTTAGAGAAGTGTTTGTTTTTCCTGTTTCTACACTTTCTGAGTGATGCAAACAACCTTACACTCCCTACATACAGTACAACATTGAACAATGGTTGTACAACACAGGGGCCTGTGTGGTTAGTACACTGTTTTGGCAATGTGTGTGTGTGTGTGTGTGTGTGTGTGTGTGTATCAGGTCTGATGTGTGTGTCTCCCTGTCTGTCCAGGACCCCCTGGGCTGTAGCGTCCCCCTGTCTGTGCACCTGGAGGTGCGCTGGTCCCAGTACGGCACCCTGCTGAACCCCCAGCCTCAGATTGTCAGTGTCACCCAGGTCATCTACAGCAACACCAGCAGCCTGGTAAACACTCTGCACAATCTTTAACACTGTACAGCCTGGTTAACACTCTACCCACTCAATAACACTGTACAGCCTGGTTAACACTCTGCAGTCTTTAACACTGTACAGCCTGGTAAACAATCTATAACACTGTCTTACATTAGAAATTATTACAGATTGATAGATGGATTCCATCACATTTTATCAGGTGGTATTTATTTTGTGCCTTTTACAAAAGCATTTTTCACAAAGCACTTGACACACTCCGGGCCCACATCATTCAATCAGTCAAACTGTATTTGCGTAGCGCTTTTTACAAATCCATCTCTCAGACTGTGTGTGACAGCACCCAAGGCCTACACCTAGTCCTACACACACACTGCATTGACGTCCTGTTGTCTATAACTAATTATCCGTTGATGGGACAACAACACTTTGGTTTGAGCAAACATTTAGATATAGGTTCACTGAGATCACCTGTCACCACGTAGCTGCATGCAGGTCTCCAGGGACCCTACAGTAGTTTAACCTCCTGGTTCTGTCCTCAGGACTCTCTGTCTGGAGGGGGGCAAGTCCTACCTGTTACCTCCTCCGTCAGCTTCCTGCCTGTGTCGGCCAATGCCCGTCCTGGATACAAGGCGCCGCCCACCATCGACGCCAAGCTGCCCTACGACTTCTTCTTCCCCTTCGTTTGATGGAGACTGACACCCCCTACGACACCCCCCCGACTGTCACCTGATACTGAGAAAACAAGACCCCCCCCCCCCAAGATGCTGAGATGTGGACCACCCCCCACCCCGTTGCACTCCTCAAATGTTGTATTTTTTTATGTCAATGAATTCAAACCTAAACCTTTAATTTATTTGTAAATAGTGAAGAATGAATGCATTGCTGGAGATTGTTTTTGTAACGTTTTTTTTATAAAGCACACATTTCTGACTAAATATTCTCACAATCATTGATACTTCATTATATTTTATATGATATATGATATTTCATTTTGCACATTAAAACAGCGAGCAACAGTGGTAGTGAGAAAGACAGCAAGGTGAGATGGTATATACAACAACACAGTAGGAGGGAGCTCATTGCTGCTCATTGCACATAAATTCATACTTGAAGGCTTGATAGCACTTATACACAGTACCAGTCAAAGGTTTGGACACACCTGAATGTGAATCATTCAATGGTTTTTCTTTATTTTTTATTATTTTCTACATTGTAGATTAATATTTAAGACATCAAAACTATGAAGGAACACATTTGGAATTATGTAGTAAACTAAAAAGTGTTAAACAAACCAGAATATGTTTTATATTTTAGATTCTTCAAAGTAGCCACCTTTTGCTTTGATGACAGCTTTGCACACTCTTGGCAAGGTGTGTCCAAACTTTTGACTGGTACTGTAAATTCATACAATTGAAATTAAAAATATGACTTCTGCTCAACACATAAAGCAGGATACTGGCATACAGACATGGGTGCGTGTCCCCTAACCTGACCAGACTGGTAACTATGGCAACTGGTGCCATCAGGGGTTTTCACACAACAAGTCAAAATATCAGTTCCTCCTTTTACATCCTTTACTTTAGAGACATCAAATGAAGAGTTTCTTCATGTTTTCTCTTCGAGTCGACATTGCTACAGACTGAGAACGGGCTGACTAACACAGAGAGTGTAGAGGGGAAGTGTTTGCACTGTCACACAGAGATGGAGACAGTTTCCAGCATGTGGCTGGAAGTTAGGATTCTCTGTTACAGTAAATGTGCTCTGAGATCACAGGACAGACCCCTCAGAGGAGACAGAACTGAGACATAGATATGCAGGAGACTAGAGTAGCTAAATCGGGACAGAAGGGGGCTGAAGGAGAGGCAGACAGACATGGCGGCTCGTCTCCTGGTGGAGCTGGTCTCCAGCTGTGGCTCAGAGCTCTCCCGGCATCAGTAGACAATAGCATGCTGTCTCAACAGAGCTCGTAGTTTACTGTTCTCTTCTTCCTAGAACACACAGGAGAGACGGAGAGGGTCCCAGCAGGGTTTACAAGACTGAGACTGAGAGCCCTAAAGACCTGCACACTCCGGTCTAAGAGCTGGGCTACTTCCAGACCAACTAACTGTGCTTGTGTGTGAGTGTGTGAGTGGGTGTGCATGCGTGTTTGTGTGTGAGTGTGTGCGTGTGTGTGTTTGTGTATGAGTGTGTGCGTGTGTGTGTGTGAGTGTCTGCGTGTGTGTGAGTGTGTGTGTGCGCGTGCGTGCGTGCGTGTGTGTTTGCGTGTGAGTGTCTGCGTGTGTGTTTGCATGTGTGTGTGAGTGTGTGTGTGTGTGTGTGAGTGTGAGTGTGTGTGTGTGTGTGTGTGTCTGCGTGTGTGTTTGCATGTGTGTGTGTGTGTGTCTGCGTGTGTGTTTGCATGTGTGTGTGTGTGTGTGTGAGTGTCTGCGTGTGTGTGTGTGTGTGTGTGTGTCTGCGTGTGTGTTTGCATGTGTGTGTGTGTGTGTGTGTGTGTGTGTGAGACTCACTATTTTGGTGGTGCGCTCCTGCAACTCGCTGACTCTCTCCACCATGCGGTCGTTACTCTCCTTCAGCTTCAGGACTTTATGATCCGCTCTGTTCTTCACTGAGACCAGGATACCTGAGCAGGGGGGTTACAGTTACACCTGTTACACGCCCTGAGCAGGGGGGTTACAGTTACACCTGTTACACGCCCTGAACAGGGGGGTTACAGTTACACCTGGTACACGCCCTGAGCAGGGGGGGTTACAGTTACACCTGGTACACACCCTGAACAGGGGAGTTACACCTGTTACACGCCCTGAACAGGGGGGTTACAGTTACACCTGTTACACGCCCACCCTGCCCCCCTCCCCCCGTTAAGCAGTAGTGTAAACTCAGTAATCTCCAAATCACGTTGTTCTCACGCCTCCTTTAGAGGTCTGGAGAAATTGTTATTAGCCCATTCCATCTGAATGGAGCGCTGGCTGCTGGAGGTCACATTTTCATTGGCTTTGAGCAAAAGTGATGTTTTGAAAACAACAACCCCCTCCCGTTCCTCATTCCATTCCATGCATTACAATGAGCCGTCCTCTGATTTCTACCTCCCTCCACCAGCCTCCCCTGGTAGTAGTGTGTCTCACCGTTGATGATGCGTGCCACCCTCCAGAGACGGAGGAGGATGAGGAGGCCCATGCCGTTGAAGGCGTCCTCGTGGGCGATGTAGACGATGTCGAGGACGAAGGACACCACCACCACCAGGCCGTCAAACACCTCAAACTTGTGTTTGAAGAACTCCAGCTGGTAGGCAAACAGCTTCCCAAACAACTCCACCATGAAGAAGGTTAGCACGGACAGACTCAGGTAGTGGAACACCTAGGGAGGAGGGTTAGGGTTAGGGGGGTTTAAGGTCAATTTAGGGTTAGGAAGACCTGCAAGGGATTAAAAGGGAAATCTGATGATGTATTGTACTTATGCTGGTCTTTCTTTACCCCATTACATCATCTGCTCAGCATAACTTCCCTCCTCTCATACCCCCCCCCCTTCCTCTTCTCATCCTCTCATACCCCCCCCCCCCCTTCCTCTTCTCATCCTCTCATACCCCCCCCCCCCCCCCCTTCCTCTTCTCATCCTCTCATACCCCCTCCTCCTCTCACCTCGGCGGCAACATTCTCGTGCTCCACCTCGATGAGTGACAGGTCGATCAGCAGCTCCACCAAAACAAAGACAGCGTCCAGGACGACCAAGCAAACCACAATAATCTACGACAGAGTAGCAACATACAACAATATAAACACACAGCAACATATAATCAACATCAGCCTGTCATAGCTGTAGAGTATTACTACCAGCTGTTTAGTATAGTAGAGTATTACTACCTGCTGTAGAGTATAGTAGAGTATTACTACCAGCTGTATAGTATAGTAGAGTATTACTACCTGCTGTAGAGTATAGTATAGTATTACTACCTGCTGTAGAGTATAGTATAGTATTACTACCTGCTGTATAGTATTACTACCTGCTGTAGAGTATAGTATTACTACCTGCTGTATAGTATTACTACCTGCTGTAGAGTATAGTATAGTATTACTACCTGCTGTATAGTATTACTACCTGCTGTAGAGTATAGTATTACTACCTGCTGTATAGTATTACTACCTGCTGTAGAGTATAGTATTACTACCTGCTGTATAGTATTACTACCTGCTGTAGAGTATAGTATAGTATTACTACCTGCTGTATAGTATTACTACCTGCTGTAGAGTATAGTATAGTATTACTACCTGGAACTTTTCAGAGCTGAAGAGTCTCCGTAGCGAGTCTCTGAAGGTGATGCTCCTCAGGTGGTCCAGCCCTGTAGCAGGCGCCAGGTCATCACTGGCCTCATGCAGTTCCACGTCCGGCCACTTGACGGCGTGGTCATCTCCCACCACGGTGAAGTGCCTCAGGTAGCGAGACATGCTGCTGGCCGCGTGTGTGTGTGTGTGTGTGTGTGTGTGTGTGTGTGTGTGTGTGTGTGTGTGTGGAGGGGGGTCTCACCAGCTAGCTTCAGGGGTGTACTTGCAGATCAGGAAACCTGCAGACATAAGGAAGTTGTCTCTTATACAGGGACAGTAAACAGTCTGTAACTAGTCAAACAGTCTGTAAGTAGTCTCTGCAGCAAACAGTCTATAGCTTGTCAAACAGTCTTCTAAGTAGTCTCCACTGTTAACAGTCTGTAACTAGTCAAACAGTCTGTATGTAGTCTCCACAGTAAACAGTCTGTAACATACAGCATGGGTGTAGTATGAAGGACACCTGAGCCCACCCATACAAGCTCAACTCATACACTTACAATGTTGATAATACAACCTGTTTACTAACATAACACTCATCTCTTTATCAAGCCCCATTTCTTTCAATAAAAGTAGTTATTTTTCCAACTCCAATAGACAGACATGCAACACACAGATACAATAACTTGCCTGTTATGTTGCTGTGAGTCTTCTGAGAACTGCATGCAGAGAGGATGAGTCTTCTCAGAGAGCTGCACCAGTCAGCATGAGCCTTCTCAGAGAGCTGCACCAGTCAACATGAGCCTTCTCAGAGAGCTGCACCAGTCAACATGAGCCTTCTCAGCTGCTCCTGTCAGGATGAGTCGGCATGGAGGCGTTTCACCAGTTGATTATCTGACACAACTTCTCCTTTTGTTTAGTGTTGCAAAATAATGCAATATATTAACAAAGCAAACCCACAGACTGAGGACACCCCTGATGTCAACCCAAAACTGTGGTCAAACTTCTCAAGACAATAATTGTCCCTCCCATAGTCACTTGATCATTGAATAAACTTTTTGTCTCTGGAATATTAAAGGCACACAGTCATTATGCATCCCATGAGTGGGACACCAACACGAAACAGCAGAGCTAATGCATTTTCACATGCAAATAGCATTCAATTTCCATTGGAAAAAATACATATTTGAAATGGTTTCAAATATTTGAAAAACCTGTGATTGATTTAACAGGAGGAGGCAGAGATTGTAAGTCAGGCACAATGGAACCAATGAAATAGTCTAAGAAGTACAAGCACACCTGTCTGCAGTACCTGATGCCTAACACACCTGTCTGCAGTATCTGACGTCTAACACACCTGTCTGCAGTACCTGACGTCTAACACACCTGTCTGCAGTACCTGACGTCTAACACACCTGTCTGCAGTACCTGATGCCTAGCACACCTGTCTGCAGTACCTGACGTCTAACACACCTGTCTGCAGTATCTGACATCTAACACACCTGTCTGCAGTATCTGACGTCTAACACACCTGTCTGCAGTACCTGACGTCTAGCACACCTGTGTGCAGTACCTGGCGCCTAACACACCTGTCTGCAGTACCTGACGTCTGCAGCACATTGATGTCTGTGTATGCTATAGATATATATATATATATATATATCAAGTAATGAGTGCAACCACCAGCGCATAGGCTAAGTATGAAACAGTCAGGTGAAAGAAAAACATACGGTTCTAAATGTAACCGTTTGATCATGTGTGAACGGTCCATAGGGCGCCCAATCTGTAGCCAATAAACGTTTCATTTTTGCTAAATGTCAATAAACCCTTCAAACGATTTCTGTTTCACAAGGTAATCTTTGCCTATTGTAACATATCATAACTGGGCCCAAATCGAGCAAGTCCATGCGACAAATTGACTTTGAAACAATGTATTTACGGTTATTCGAAGTCAAGTTGACCCATCATCAAGTCTTGAGGACAACTCGTGATTTCCTTCAAAAACGCACCGCTTTGCATTTCTTTAAACCGATTCGTGCAAATGGACTAAAACACACAATCCAATGTTTATTATCAAGGTTACCGATAATAACACATGGCTTTAGATTAGACCGTTTAAGTTGTTTTCATTTGCACAGAAAACATAGAAAGACATAAACAGTAACTGTGAAACGGAAGCTAATTTGCGTGTAAATAGATGGACATCCTCATGAACAGAAGGAAATGATTTGTTGTACCTGTGAATGTACGGTTTCCGTGCAGATTAGAAGTTGTTGATATTCCTCGTTTTTCCCAACAGAAAACTTCAGCCTCAAAACTCCGCCTCTGAATCACAACAACAGCCAGCCCTTCCAAAAGGAAGTTCAGACTCCCAAATTCCAGCAAAGACCGTTAGACGATTCTGCCTAACATCGGTGTGTAAATATAGGGACACATTGAGTTAAAATAAGTTAAAAGAACGAGTTAACAAGTTATAGAACAATACTGTACATACAGTAACTGCTTGCATTTCTTATACAGTTCTGCTTAATGTTACTTGCAGTTTTATATGTACATTTTTATTATAGAATGTTCATGAGTCTTTTTTTTTGTCATTATCACAAATTGTAGAAATATGTAGGCGAACCTATATTAATCGCTGTTTTATAATTTAAGTAAAAAATAAGTATTAATTTCTCTCCAGTAGATGGCGATCATAGTCTTAGTTGAAGGATTGCTGCAAAGGCCTCTGGTCTAGTGTGGAAAAGACACATTTCGATTCGTTCTTTAGGAGGGAAACTGTTCAGCTTCTAAAGTGGTAAAATAAGCTGGTGCATTCATTTATTGAATGATGATTTGCTTTTTAATGTGGGCCTATTTGAAATGTCGCTTATTAATTAATGTGTCATTTGAAATCAAATGAATTAGACATCTAAGTTAGTCCTCACTAGACTACCAGTAGTGTGAACAGCATGCAGTTTCGCTGTAACTTTAATTCAAGTGTGACCCACAATATGTGTAGTTAAAACAACCCAATGTCTTGGACAAACAACACAGTTCATAAAGTTGGATCAAACCACTTCACGGCCAAAGCCTTTTATTTCCCCCCCAGACTCATGACAGATGGTCTCTTCCAGAAGACTGATGGTCACTTCCTAGTTCGTCGTTTCTTGGCGGCCCTCTGTGAGGAGGTGTGTTTTGGGGGAGGGGGGCGAGGGGGGGTTCTCCGGGGGTCTCCTGATGGTCTCCTTCAGCTGGTCCCGGCTGCGGCAGGGGGGGCGGGGGGAGGGGGTGTGGGGTTAGGGGCAGGAGTGGGCACGGGGGCAACGAAACAGCCTCTCTTGTGCCACTGCATGTCCCTCACACGTCTGACAGACTGGATCTGAGGTTCTGTTGCCCCCCAGTCGTTCCAGTGCTTGTAGTCCCCGCGCTCAAACACGTACTGGCGCCCCCTGTAGCCTGGGAACATGTACCCCACCCAGCTGGGGGAGGAAGAGAGAGGACAGGTAAGGGGAACTTCATAGATAATACTATTAACCTTCATTCCTAATATATTGTACTTGATATGATCTGATCGTTCCTCTGAGGATGCATGGGGTTCTAGGTTCATATGTGATGCATGGGGTTCTAGGTTCCTGTGTGATGCATGTGGGCGGAGGTCCTAGGTTCCTTACGTTCCGTTCAAGGCCTTGACACTGGCCACGCGGTCCTGGAAGCCGTGGACCCAAAGACTGGGAACATCATCGTCCACGATCTCCATCTTCCTCCCGGCGAAGCCCCCGTTCTCAAACAGGTGCAACTTGTGGTCCGCTCCGTCCTGGGGGTGGGAGGGGTGGGGGGGTGCGGGGGGTGAGAGAGAGTGGAGGACAGGTGAGATATAGCGAGGGACAAGTGAGAAGGAGAGAGGGACAGGAGAGAGCTTGAGAGAGGGAGAGGTACAGGTGAGAGAGAGGGGGACAGGTGAGAGAGGGACAGGAGAGAGAGAGAGGGACAAGTGAGAGAGAGGAGGACAGGATAGAGAGAGAGAGAGGGAGGGACAGGTGTGCAGAGGTCTGACTGTATACTGACCACTCTCAGTGGTTTGAAGGACATCATGCTGTAGCTGGTCTGGCTGTTGGTCCAGGTGCTCCAGCGTGGGTACTCCCCCTTCTCCAGGACATACTGCTCCCCTCCGAACGACTGGCGCTCAAATCCCACCCAGCTGGGGAGAGCGAAAGAAGGTCAGAGATGAGAGGTAGAGATGGAGGAGGTAGAGATTGGTAGATAGAGAGAAGGTTAGGGAGAAAGGACATGCAGCGTAGGATAGACAGGGAGTAGTGGCTACACTTCCATCCACAGTTACAGTGATGTTCCTGTACAACAGAGGTGGCAGTGAGACACATTTAGAAGAAGGATGAACAAGGAGATGGAGAGAGAATGGTGGTAGAAATGTGTGATATTATAATATATGCCACTTAGCTGAAGCTTTTATCCAAAGTGACTTACATTGCAGTGAGTGCATACATTTTATATGGTCCCAACAGGAATCAAACCCACAACCTAAGCGTTGTTAGCGCCACGCTCTACCAACTGAGTCACAGAGGACCACACGGTGTGAGAGGGGGGCACAGGCAGAGAAGGAGGTAGAGAGAGGCTAGGAGGGCAGAAGATAAATTAAGAGATGGCTGTGAACAGGAGAGGACATAAAAGTATGAGTCATGACATTTAAAGGGTTGCACTTACGGTCCCGACTCCACCAGGACTGAGCCCACCTTCTCTACGCCCTTCTCTACCACGTCCTTACACTCGGCAGACAGCTCCAGCTTCTTACCACGGAAGTTCTCATATTCATATACCACCACCTGTAACAAATGATCATATTAATACACCACCACCTGTAACAAATTATCATATTCATACACCTCCACCTGTAAGACACCTGTAAGACATTAACTTATTCATACTGTACACCTCCACCTGTAAGACATGCTCATATTCATACACCATCTGTAAGATGCATCATAAGTACATATCATCAGTGACTCTTTTTAAGTAGGGAACCTAGAACTATACTGGCATGTACGGTAAACACATGGCTAGTAGTCTACTGTGCCACCATGTTACCTGGTGTCGAAGCTAGTAGGTGAGATCCAGTGGGCGGGCCTACCTTGTACGTGGCTCCTCCTCCACCCTGGCTCTTCCCTGCGGCCAGCTGCTCCGGTGCTCCCTGCTGTTCTGACATCCTGCCTCTGCAACCCACAACACAGCCTATGACAGCAGAGCCCTATCATTACACAGCCTATCACGGAACAGCCCTATCATTACACAGCCAATAACAGCACAGTGCTCTCCAGTCAGCACAACGTTGATTAACTGCTCCTCCAGGACTAGTGCCATGCAGACCCAGTCCAAACTGGACCAGTGCCATGCAGACCCAGTCCAAACTGGACCAGTGCCATACAGACCCAGTTCAAAGAGGACTAGTTTTTTCTCAGGTCTTTTAACTAGCCTGGTACGCTGAGAGGGCAGGGTTTGCACAATTGGGACTATTTTTGCTTTAGTTCCATTAAAGTACCTAGAGGAGAACTAACTAACTAATTAACTAACTAACTAATGAATTAACTAAGTAACTAACTGGACTAGACTGCATAAACCACCACCTGTAAGAGATCAATGTTAGAGACACAGCCAGTGGTCCAGCTGAGGTTCTTTTCATCTTCCAGTTCGCCTCACGTGCTTCAAATATCCTCCCATGATCCCCTGAGACACCAATCAGTAATACGTCATTGGATATTAACGTAGCGTCATCATATTACATATTTGAAGTTACATTTACGGTACAATGTCGGCATAACACATTTGATGAAGACCAAACTGCTCGGGTTATGGAGAGTAAAAGAGGGGATTAGAATAGAGAAGGAGGAAGAGGAGGACGGGAGGAGGATGGGAGGAAAGGTGGAGGAAGAGAGGAGTGGAGAACGGGGAGAGAAGAGGAGGACGGGAGGAGGACGGGAGGAAGAGGAGGACGGGAGGAGGATGGGAGGAAGAGGAGGACGGGAGGAGTGGAGAACGAGGAGAGAAGGGCACAGCGAGAGCTGAGGCGAGGAGGAAGAGGAGGACGGGAGGAGGATGGGAGGAAAGGTGGAGGAAGAGAGGAGTTGAAGTCTGTTGTTACCTGGATGGTTTGTGCTTCACTGCACCACGTACGAGCCAAACTCTCTCCGTTTTCTCCTTTCTTTCCCTCTCTCTCTCTGTGCGAGGGAGTGTGTGTGTGTGTGTGTGTGTGTGTGTGCAGGGTGGGCAGTGGCAGTAGGGGCCGGGGGGGCAGTGGGGGGGTATTTATGGGTTATTTCTGACAACAGCAGCAGAAAAACCAGCCTGAGCTTGTTGATGCAGCAAGTCTGTCGTTCGCATTGTATCCATGACACTGCCCCTCAATAGGCTCTGATGCCCTGGCTGGCACCGCTGGCCCTCAATAGGCACGTTGGCACACACTGCCACTCAATAGGCCTGCCCCTAACCCACCCCCCAGCCCTGTACCCAGCCCCCAGCCACCAGCCCTGACCTCAGCCCTGACCGCCCCCCCAGCCCTCCCCCCAGCTCTGGCACCACTTTCTCGGTAGGCCTGCCCCCTAGCCACCCCCACCCCTGCCCCCAGACCTAACCCAAGCCCTGCCCCCAGCCCTAACCAGCCCTGCCCACAGCCCAGCCCTGGCACCAATGTCTAGATAGGTGTGGTAAGTTGGCACACCCTGCCACCTCTAGCCAGCCCCCAGCCCTGTTGGCACACCCTGCCTAGGGCTGCCGTGCTGCCAGCCTGCCAGCAGCCTGATAGTGGGCACACAGAGAGCCAGCCAAGAGGATTCAGAGATCAACATGACTCAGCACTATAGGGCCCACCCGGCTGTGTGTGGGTCTAACTGTCTGTTTGTCAATCGGTCTGACTGTATCTGTCAATATGTCGGTCTGTCTGTTTGTCTATCGGTCTGTTTGTCTATCTACCTATCTATCTGCCTGTCTGTCTGCTTGTCTGTCCATCTGTCTATCTGTCTGGTTGTCTATCTGTCTGTCTGTCTGTCTGTCTGTCTGTCTGTCTGTCTGTCTGTCTGTCTGTCTGTCTCTCTACATCACATCCATCTCTCTCTGGTCCTTGGTTACGGTGCTTCTGTCTCTCCCCATCTTTCTCTGCTTGACACCTCTCTTTAAAGCATCAACTCTAACCCTTTTTAGTAGTGTTTTGACTCCAGTAATCTATCTGACCTCAAACACTCTCATTTCTCTCTACTGCAACAACAAACAAACACACATTTCATAGAAAACTATTTAATAGAGAAATCCCACAATTACCTTTTGATCAGCAGAGTACATAAACCATGGATATAAAATACTTCTCCTTAATTGGTAGAAACAGGTCGAAACAGGAAACAGCTTTTGACACATTGGAGACAGACAGACCAAAACAATTTCAATCCCTACTTACAATGCAGCGTTTCGACGTTAGACGGACAGCATGCCCAGGGATGGACAGACATAGATATGGGCCAGGGGAGGCTGGTGGAGGTAGAAATCGGAGGACAGGCTCATTGTAATGCAAGGAATGGAATGAGGAATGGTATCAAAGACGTGTGTTTGATACCCTTCCTCATTTCATTCCATGCATTATAATGAGGCTGTTCTACCTCCACCAGCCTCCACTGATATAGATGTATCAGAGAATAACATCCTGCCTTGCTAAAACCTGGTGTCCATGGCGATACTGGATGGACATGATGATGTCACTGCCAGTGAGCACCTGCAGTATGGACATGACATCATGTAGTAAACTCTGATGTTGTGTTCTAGTACATCTGTAAATATAACCATTAAACAGCGATCCTCAATCTTGGTTAAACAAGTTTTTGTCCCAGCTCACCACTGACCTAATTTAGCTAATCATGGTTGATCAGTTGATTCAATCTGGTGTGATGATGTCTGGGACAAAAACCTGGACCAATGCGGCTCTCCAGGACCAGGATTGATTATTACTGCATTAAAACAATATCTTTAAACTTTAAAACTTTAAAACATAATCTTTAAACATAACAATCTTTAAAGTGCCTCTGAGGTTCTACTCAGGAAAGGCAGAAACATTTCCACTCCTTGAATCCTGTATGTGTGTGTGTGTGTGTGTGTGTGTGTGTGTGTGTGTGTGTGTGTGTGTGTGTGTGTGTGTGTGTGCCTGCGTCCGTATGTGTGTGTGCAAATGTGTGTGTGTGTGTGTGTGTGTTTTTCGTTTTCTCTTCTGTCTTGCGCATTGCATAACGTCCATAAACAGTGAGTTTGTAGAAAGGCACTAGTAGCGCGATTGATTGGGGCCCCATGGCGGTCAGTCATTGGTTAGAGCCCAACGGTGGTCTGATGTAGAGACTAGGACTCGTTGTCATATTGACTCAGACGCTTCTTGGATTTTAGTTCTTGCAGCCATGAAGGAGAGGAGCCCGCCCTGGGGGTCACATGACACAACCAATAGAACGTTAAGCATTTAAACCATTCCAAAGAACTGACAGTCTGGAACTTTGAAACTGTGGTTTTAAGCTCTTGGTGTTAAACTCACCCTCCACCTTTACTGCCAGCAGGGGGCAGTACCCGCGCTCCCCCAGGAAGGAAGGGAGCACGGGGGGAGGGGGAGGGCTGAGAGGGGGAGGGGGACGGTACTTCTGTTGGACTGTCTGTTCCTCCTCCACCTCCTCCTCCTCCTCCTCCTCCTCCTCCTCCTCTACCTCCTCCACCTCCTCCACCTCTCTTTTTCAGCTTGGCCTGAGATAGAGAGAGAGACAAGCCATGTTACAAGTGTTTTACTAGACCAGGGAAACATCATTGAGTCTTCAATTTCAGGTTTGACTGTTTCAGACCCTGGGGTGCAGAGAGCATGTACCTTGAGGGCGGACGGGTCCAACCCAGTGAAGAGGGGGACTCTGTGTGCCTGGTTGGCTGGGGGACTGGCCTCCTTCACTCTGGGCTGCTCCTCCTCTGAGTCTGAACCCCCCGGAACGGAAGACTCCACCTTCCCAACTGTAGGAACCAGAGGCAGCCCAGTCAGTGGAATATACCATTAGATCAGTGATCTTCGATCGTGGTTGTACTGCAGGCTTTTGCTCCAGCTCAGCATTGACACACCTGATTCAACTAATCAAGGTCTTAATGACCAGTTAATCATTTCGATCAGGGGTGATGATAGCACTAGGCTGGGGCAAAAACCTGGACCCACTGTGGCTCTCCAGGACCAGGATTGAGTGTCACTGCTTTAGATGAATGAATCATGAATGTTAGGCCAGCCCTGTTTCGATGATGACACTATGAGGAGAGATCGCCATGACAACCGACCTGTCGAGTCACAGAACCTCCAGTCTTTGGCGTTCCCTTCCTGCTGAGAGGGCAGGCCTGGGGTCTGACGGGCGGTTCGAGGGAGGCGGGTCCTCTGGCTCCTCCTCTTACCCAACTGTGCTCTGGAGCGCAGCATTTGTGAGTCCAATAGAGGGGTGGAGCTCTGTGACCGCACACACACACACACACACACACACACACACACACACACACACACACACACACACACACACACACACACACACATACACACACACACACACACACACACACACACATACACACACACATACACGCACACAGACGCACACACACACACACACACACACACACACACGTAAGCACACAAATGCGCACACATGCACAAGCAAGTATAGACAGAACACAGTGCCATGTAAGGTCAGACACAGTATAAATACTTCCATGTGAGAGGTGAGAGGTGAGAGGTGAGAGGTCAAAGACAAGGCCTCACCTCAGGGAACGGCAGGGGCTCTTCATCCTCCAGGACAGGGCTCTTGCCAGGGGGGCTGTCAGGGTGGTCGCTAGGGCTGTTGTCAGGGTGGTCGTTAGGGCTGTTGTCAGGGTGATCCGGGGTGTGGTCCAGAGGAGTCTTTGGACTTTGGTTGCAAAGAAAAGTAGAATCAACCCCATATAAACTCAGATACAACTTTTCACTCAAACCCAATTTATCACTGTGGTTGTTGTTGTTGATGTTGTTCGTTGCTAATATCTGCTCTGCTTGATTTGTAAACAGGTGGCTCCCAAATCTTAGATCATCTTAGAGGTCATGTCTCATTGTCAAAAAAGCAAATGTTACCAGTCCATCCACAATCATATTTTGTATTGAACAAAACTCCTGCAATGTCTTATATCAACCACTAGAGGTCAGACGAAGCCAAGTTATAAACTACAGTAGAGTTACAATCCCACAATTCCAACCCTGAATGGCTTTTACCAGCTGTACATCGTTGTCTCAGCACAACTTGATACACACACACACACACACACACACACACACACACACACACACACACACACACACACACACACACACACACGACTGTGAGTCCACCGCTTCAGCACACCTTGCTCAGTAGAAGGGGCATGTGATGCATTGTGGGTTTGCACCTACCTGTCATCTGCAGGAGTGGTCTCACACCCTCCATACTGCCTGTCCGACTCTCCACCAATCAAAGCCTCGGTGTCTAACCCCTCCCGTGTCACACAGCACTTCAACTGCTCCTGAAAGATAGATAGATAGAGAGAGAGAGAGAGAGAGAGAGAGAGAGAGAGAGAGAGAGAGGAAAGTGAACCAAAAGGTAACAAGTTTCAGTAGGAAGTGTTTGGGAGGGAGTGTTTGGGAGAGATTATCTATAGCTGAGTTTAGTCAGACCAACACACAGTGACATGTAAGTATGGTCAACTGCTATATTCACCTAGGGACGGTACAGCACAGTCAGAGGGGCATCTCCTGCATACATACATACATACATACATACATACATACATACATACATACATTTTATAATGCATGGAATGGAATGAGGAATGGGAATCAATGTTTGATACCATTCCTCATTCCATTCCATGCATTACAATAAGCCCGTCCTCCGATTTCTGCCTCCCCTGATACATCTATATACAGTATATATACAGTGTACAAAATCCCCTTTTGCAAATA
>NC_139658.1:20233026-20243026 GCF_951799395.1 Argentina silus | reverse complement strand
CGTTCCTCTGTCTGTCTGTCTGTCTGTCTGTCTGTCTGTCTGTCTGTCTGTCTGTCTGACTGACTAACTGTCTATCTGTCTGTCTGTCTGTCTGCCCCTCTGTCTCCGTGCGTCCCTCTGTCTGTCTGTCTGTCAAAGCAAGATTCTTGTGGTTGGTCGGGGGCAGAGCCGGTTTGCAGAGTAAACATCTCTCTTAAACCAGAAATACCTTCTCTCTTTGTCACCCCCTTTCTCACCCTCTCTCTATCTCTTTTTCTATCTCTTTTTCATCTACAGGCCCACAGTTAAAAGAACCATAACAAATTAAATCAGTTTAAAACTAAAAGACGTAAAACTACTTGCCTATTTATAAGTAGTAAAACTATTGAACAGAGAAATTAGCTTGTAAATGAGTCATTTAATAATCACTTAGTAATGCTGTTCTTTTAACTGTAAACATATTACGGTAGAACGTTTTCATCCAATGGTATGTAAATATGACAGGCTCCATCCACTGGTGAATGCAGATTTATTACAGAAAGGTTATTGAGAATATAGCGCCACCTAGTGAACCAGATGAGAACCTACAGAAGAGTGTTTCCATCTAACTTTGAAGATGAGACTAAAGGGACCTCCCTGACCAGCATTCCATTGACAGCCCGACTAGGTCAAAACCTAAAACTAACTGACCCTAACCTTAACCATAACCTTAACCAAACTATTAACTGTAACCCTAACCTTAAAGGAGCAGGGCATAAATTTGTTGGAAATTTGCCCCATCTGGCCACCGAGGCGAAATTCAGTTTCAAGTCCAATATAAACAAAATGGAGTGTTACAGCTGTTGTGTCCATTCCCCTAGAACACCCCTGGTCAGTAACAACGTGTTTATATGCAAACCAACTGTTGGGTTAGAAAGTGCTTTTTTCCAGACCAAAATTGTTTTCGTCAACAAAATATTTCTGTCATTCCCTGATCGCTACCGATTAAACATAGTCATTACAACCAGTAGTTTTTCCCTACTTTGATAAGAGTTACAAACAATGCTAACAGTGCTAAACAATGCTAATACTGTGATCCTGGCCAAGACTACATCTGCTGCTATTCACTGAAACACTGTTGATGGTAGAACTTGACCATCATTGACTAGTATTATTCCCACAATCCCAAAGTTGGTAGGTGGTGAATACAAAGGACTAGGTTCAACTTCCTGTAAAGTATAAGATACCTTGATATATCGAGCCATGCCACCTGCCCTGACTTCTCTAGTTCATCTCCCAGGTGAGAGAAGGTTCTTGGTATAGTAAGCGTTCAGTATTCATCAACATACACTCAAGTGTTGACATTAACATAATGTCACTCACCCACAGATGCCACAGCAGAGATCGACACATCTCTTCCCCTCTCTCTCTCTCTCTCTCTCTCTCTCTCTCTCTCTCTCTCTCTCTCCAGCTCTTTCTTTTTCTCTGTCTCTCTCCCCTTCTGTCTCTCTCTTTCTTTCTCTTTACCCACTCTTTCTCTCCTCTCCCTAATGTCTTCTCTCCTCCTCCTTGGCCTCTTCCTCCCTGCTTGGTCCGTCCCCTACCATGTGTCTGTTCTGTTTCCCTGATTGAAAACCGAAAGTGAAAGGAAGAGAAAGAGGGCAGATTTAGACAGCACCCGCTTCCTTTCTCTCTCTCTCTGACACACACACACCATGCACGCACACATTCACACACACACACACACGCACGCACGCACACACACACACGTAACGCCACGCACACACACACCCACGTAACGCCACGCACGCACACACGGACACACGCATGCCACGCATGCACATGCACACACACACACACACACACACACACACACACACACACACACCACTGAGCTCAGAACCACAGCATCACTGTATGCTTCTTTACTGTGTGATTCTACTGTGTGATTCTACTGTGTGATTCTCCTGTGTGATTCTACTGTGTGATTCTACTGTGTGATTCTACTGTATGATTCTACTGTGTGATTCTACAATCCACAGACCGCCACTATTATACGGTAAACTCACCTTTTCCACGACAGCCTCTGCTTCTCCCTCTTTCTCTCCATCTCCTTCTCCATCCCCCTCTTCATCCCTCTCTCCATCCTTCTCTCCATCCTTCTCTCCATCCCTCTCTATATCCTTCTCTCTATCCCTCTCTCCATCTCTCTCTTGGACCCTCTCGGCTGTGGGAGGCTCCTTGCTGTCAGTCTGGGGCTGGAGCTCCAGGGAGCCCAGGGACTCAGGTATCCCCTGCCCAGGGGAAGGCAGCTCTGGCTGGGCACGACTGGCAAGGGTGGCTTTAGACCCCCACCTCCGTGGCTGGACAGAGAAGTCATCGTAGAGCACCTCTTCCTCGGGGGTGGGCTCTGTGGTGGGGGGTGTTAGGGAGGGATAAGGGATCTCTGGCCTGGGTGAGGGCTCTGTGCTGGGGGGTGCTGGGCATGGAGAGAGGGCCTCTGGTCTGGTCGGCTGGTCTTCACATTCAAAAGTCATCAAATTGGGAGTTGTCTCTGTTACTTCTTTCTCTCTCTCTGCCTCCCTGCTTTGCTCTCTTAGTCTCTCCCTCACGCTCTCCTCTTCTCTCTGTCTCTCCTCCTCCTTTTTCCTCTCCTCCTCTCTCAATCTCTCCTCTATCTCCACTCTTTCCTTTATTTCTTCCTCTATCTGTCTCTCCCTTTTTCTCTTCTCCTCTTTTTGTCTTTCTCTTTCCCTCTCTTCCTCTCTCTGTATTTTCTCCTCCTTTACCCTCTCCTCTTCTCTTTGTCTCTCCTCCTCCTTTTTCTTTTCATCTTCTCTTAGTCTCTCTCTCACCTCCTCTTTAAGTCTTTCTATTTCCCTCTCTTCCTCTCTCTGTCGTTCTCTCTCCCTCTCCTCAGCCCTCTGTCTCTCCCTCTCTTCCTCTCTCAATTTCTCCTCTCTCTGTCTCTCCCTTTCTTGGAGTCTTTTTCTCTCCCTCTCCTCCTCTCTCTCCCTCTCCTCCTCTCTAAGCCTCTCTTCCTCTCTCATCTTCTCTTCTTTCTGTCTCTTCTTTTCTTCCTCTTCCCTTTCTCTCTCCCTCTCCTCTCTCTGTATTTCTTTCTCCCTCTCTTCTTCCTCTTTCATTCTCTGTCTTTCTCTCTCTGCTTCTTGTCTTTTTCTCTCTCTTTCCTCTTCCTTTTGTCTTTCTCTCTCCTTCTCCTCCTCCTCTCTCTGTCTTTCTTTCTCTCTTTCTACCTCTTTCAGTCTCTGTCTCTCTCTCTCCACTTTTAGTAGTCTTTCTCTCTCTCTTTCCGCTTCCCTTTGTCTTTCTCTTTCCCTCTCCTCCTCTCTAAGCCTCTCTTCCACTATCTGTCTCTTCTTTTCTTCTTTTTGTCTTTCTCTCTCCTTCTCCTCCTCCTCTCTCTGTCTTTCTTTCTCTCTTTCTTCCTCTTTCAGTCTCTGTCTTTCTCTCTCTGCTTCTAGTAGTCTTTCTTTCTCCTTCTCCTCTCTCTGTCTTTCTTTCTCCCTCTCTTCTTCCTCTTTCAGTCTCTGTTTTTCTCTCTCTGCTTCTTGTCTTTCTCTCTCTCTTTCCTCTTCCTTTTGTCTTTCTCTCTCCTTCTCCTCTCTCTGTATTTCTTTCTCCCTCTCTTCTTCCTCTTTCATTCTCTGTCTTTCTCTCTCTGCTTCTTGTCTTTCTCTCTCTGCTTCCTCTTCCTTTTGTCTTTCTCTCTCCTTCTCCTCCTCCTCTCTCTGTCTTTCTTTCTCTCTTTCTACCTCTTTCAGTCTCTGTCTTTCTCTCTCCACTTTTAGTAGTCTTTCTCTCTCTCTTTCCGCTTCCCTTTGTCTTTCTCTTTCCCTCTCCTCCTCTCTAAGCCTCTCTTCCACTTTCTGTCTCTTCTTTTCTTCCTTTTCCCGGTTTCTCTCCTTCTCCTCCTCCTCTCTCTGTCTTTCTTTCTCTCTTTCTTCCTCTTTCAGTCTCTGTCTTTCTCTCTCTGCTTCTAGTAGTCTTTCTTTCTCCTTCTCCTCTCTCTGTCTTTCTTTCTCCCTCTCTTCTTCCTCTTTCAGTCTCTGTTTTTCTCTCTCTGCTTCTTGTCTTTCTCTCTCTCTTTCCTCTTCCTTTTGTCTTTCTCTCTCCTTCTCCTCTCTCTGTATTTCTTTCTCCCTCTCTTCTTCCTCTTTCATTCTCTGTCTTTCTCTCTCTGCTTCTTGTCTTTCTCTCTCTCTTTCCTCTTCCTTTTGTCTTTCTCTCTCCTTCTCCTCCTCCTCTCTCTGTCTTTCTTTCTCTCTTTCTACCTCTTTCAGTCTCTGTCTTTCTCTCTCCACTTTTAGTAGTCTTTCTCTCTCTCTTTCCGCTTCCCTTTGTCTTTCTCTTTCCCTCTCCTCCTCTCTAAGCCTCTCTTCCACTTTCTGTCTCTTCTTTTCTTCCTTTTCCCGGTTTCTCTCCTTCTCCTCCTCCTCTCTCTGTCTTTCTTTCTCTCTTTCTACCTCTTTCAGTCTCTCTCTTTCTCTCTCTACTTCCTTTTGTCTTTCTCTTTCCCTCTCCTCCTCTCTAAGCCTCTCTTCCTCTCTGTGTCTCTCCCTCTCCTCCTCTCTGTGTCTCTGTCTCTCCGTCTCCTCTTCCCTCTCTTTCTCTCCCTCCCTGGCCTCCTGTCTCTCCCTCTCTTCCTCTGTCTGTGTGTCATGGTCCAGTCTCAGTTGTGTCCCTACTGGTCTGTAGACGGGGATCTGTTCCAGCACAGGGACCTTGTCCTCCACCTCATCCCCAGATACAGCTGCCTCCTCTGGGTCAGCCTCCAACTCTAACCCTGGGGTCTGGGGCTCTGTAGGCTTCTCCTCCTCTTCTTCCCTCCCCCCAGACTGTCCGCTGCGGCGGAGGGTGGAAGCCCTGTCCTCTCGGGGGGCCAGCTGGACCCTCTCACTCATCACCACGGACCCCCCCACCACACCCACACTGTCCCAGGCAGGCTGCACTCGGACAGGGCCGGAGGCAGGGACAGTGTTTTGGTGTGTGTGTGCGTCAAGGCCATTGTTGAGGTTAGTCTTTGCCTCACCCTCCCCTTGCTCCTCCTCTGGTCTCTCTGCTGGTCTCTCTGCTTGTCTCTCCTCTGATGGCACACCAGTTGCCGGTCTCTTCTCTGGCTCCTCCTCTGGTCTCTCCTCTGGTATGTCAGCGGGTCTCTCCTCTGGGGTCCCTGAAGGAGAACTGTGAAAGCAGAGAATCAGGGATGTGGTTGAATAAGCATTTCTCTATTGTGTTTATTTGCTGACTACATTCCATCTAAGAGGAAGTGTTAAGAACACATAGCAGAGAGATGTCTTCATGGTCACATGACAGGACGTCAAAGAAGATGAGTAAACTTACCCCTTGAGGTCCTGGGGAAGAGGGTGTGGCTTATTGTCTGCCCTCTGAGTGGATGCCTGATCAGGGGGCGTGTCTGATGTCCAGTTTTTGATTCGCTGTTTAACACCTCCCGATGCTTCTGTGTGTGTGATTGGTTGAGCTTCCTCCTTCTTGGTCAGCGGGTCAGGCCTGGAGGCGGAGTCTAGCAGTAGACTGATCCGTCGTTTGATGCTGCTGACGCCCTTTTTCTCCTCTCCCTCTTTCTCCTCCACCCCTCCTCCCTCCTTCTCTCTCTGTGGTGGTGCTGAGGGCTTGAGTCTGCTGTCTGCTGAATCAGGGAGCTTCTCTCCAGAGGCTGCAGCCTCTCTCTCCACCACGGAGGGGATCGGGGGGTTGGAGGTGGGCATGGAGTTGGAGGGGGGCGTGGGGTTGGAGGGGGGCGGAGGGTTGGAGGGGGGTGGGGGATGGGAGGGGGGCACTGAACTGGATGACTCAAACTTGGAAGTGAGTTCCATGGAGAGACGCTTCCTACCTCCCCAGCGGAGCGCTGGATTGGCTGGCAGGGTGGCTGTGGGGGAGGGATTGGCTGGTAGGGCTGTGGAGGCGGGCCTACTGAAGGATTTTGGGGGTTTGGGATGAAGAGTAACTGAAGGGACTGGGGCGTCAGTCTCACAAGCTGTTGGAGGTGCCGTCTGAGGAGAACTACTAACAACGTCTGAATCAGGCCTACCAGGCTCAACAAGACCAGGGATATGGGTTAGCTCTGGTATACTAGTTAGCACAGGTGTACTGGTTGGCACAGGTGTACTGGTCAGCTCAGGTGTTTGGGTCTGGACGGGGGTGGGTGTGGTAACTGAATGTTGAGGGTTGAGGGAGGAGTCAGTCTGGGGCGTGATGACTGAAGAAGCTTCAGAGACTCTGATTGGTTCAGGTTTGTCTGTGTGGGTGTTGTCAATGTCAGGTGTGGATGTGGGTTCAGGTGCGGCGGTGATGACATCATCTGGTTGGGAGTAGCTGGGGGGGTCAGATCTGGGCACAGTGGCTATCCGTGGTTGGTTGCTGGGGGGTGTGTTCTGTGGCAGTTGTGGGGGGGTGGCAGTGGTGGGGGGTGTGTTCTGTGGCGGTTTTGGGGGGGTGGCAGTGGGGGTGTCCTGGGGTGGTGGTGGCGGGGTGGCAGGGTTGGTAGGTGTGTCATGGGGTGGTTGTGGAGGGGTGGCAGTGATGGGGGGCGTGTTCTGGCGCGGTGGTGGTGGGGTGGTTGTGGTGGGGGTGTTCTGGGGCAGTTTTGAGGGTGCAGCCGCGAGGGTCTTTGGGGCGAGGATGGAGCGGAAGGTAGTGTTCCTCTGCAGGGAGAAGGGTTTGGGGGTGAAACGAGGTTTAGAGGCCAGAGCTGGCTTGTCGGGCTGGGGAGAGGGGGTGGGGGGTCCTTGGGAACCCAAATTGCCACCTCCAGCTTGGACAACCTCACCACATGTCACTTCCACACGAGAAGCCATGCTTTCACCTACGTCCTGAGAGGAGAGGAGAGGAGAGGGAAGAGAGGAAGGGGAAGAGGAAGAGGAAGAGATGGAGAGGAGAAGGAGAGGGAGAGGAGAGGAATGGTAATGAGTGACACCTCTGAGAACCAATAGTGAAGCAGTAAGACAGGATGGCTGTTTCAGCCTGTATGTGACCGTTCCCTTCCCTGGCAGTTGGCTATGTCAGGTGTATTCAGTTGGTTGTCTTGGCTACCTACATAACCAGCTAGTAAACAAACTAAATCATCATCAGCCACTCCCCTTGCTGCCTCTGACTAATACGTCCACCACTAATACGTCCTTCTCAAATCCTCTGGTTCCACTGACAGCCAATTACATTCCAACATCCACTAACCTACCATTTATAATGCACAGCCAATAAATGACATCACAAAGTGGAATGCTAGTGGTTTTGGAAACAGAATACCTGTCAGGCCAGGAGAGGCTGGTTGGGGCAGATTCCCTTTCAGAGGAAGAAATACCTCCACAAAACAGGAGAGGAACAAACAGATACATTGAGACATAAAAACACACCCACACAACATACCTGACATGGTCACTTCATCATAACTTGTATACATGTATCCACTGGCCACATAACTTGTATACATGTATCCACTGGCCACACCATCATACCTCATCACAACTGGCCACACCCACACCATCATACCTTATATAGAGTATCTACAGGCCACACCCATACCACCACACATCCGGTCCCACACATCATACCTCCTATATTGGCTAACTGCTGTAATTAATGTTGTGGTTTCACTCCCCATCTCTGACAGTTCTACTGAAACTGAGTCACTGTTCTCTTCCTCATTCATACAGACCCAGGAGTTACCGACAGACTTAACCTCTAGAGGGCTGTTTTACCATGCACCTTCCTGAGCCCAGACTGACATTACAAGATATGGGCACAACCAAATCAATCAGTCAATCAGTCAATCAATCAATAACAAATATGAATCAATTAAAAAGCACATTGCATAGTAAGCATCACATTCAGTGCTGTGTCCTATCTCCAGATCTAGTTGTCACTCCCATTGACATGACTGAAGGAGGTTGAGCATGCAGATCTCAGGTCAGGCTTCAGCCCTGAAGGATCTGAGTGGAACACAACACAGACAGGGTCATGTGACCCGGGCAGACAGGTTTAAAGGGGAATTTTACCTGAAATGTGCACGTGTATTTTTTGTTGTTGTCAATCCATGATGCATACCATCTCAATTATCATCATTTAGTGTATGGTTGCATCAGAGCTATCGAAACCCAGGGTCTGTGTTTACCTCTCACTGCCGCGTCAACATACAGTACATCACCATGAGGCTCTATGAACTTTGACCCTGCTCTACTATGCCAGGGATTCCCAGAGAGCAGCACACGTTAGCTCATTCAAAAGCATAGAGGACAGTTGAAATTTGAATTTCAGTTTACTTCCTGATTTGACTGAATTGAAAAGGGATTTACCCCAACCCTGCTGTGCACAGTGTCCAGTAGAACATCCCTGTACTGGCCAATCACATGCGACCCTGTGGCCTAACCCTCGAGGATGGTCTCTGGCCAATCAGGAGCCGTCACCAGGTGTCCAAGAGAAGTCAGGGGGTCACATTCCTCTGAGCAACATCACACTGTTCTGTGTGAACTGTGTTCCTCATATGTGGTGAAAGTGCCATTCTTCATTCATCCCAGGTGTTATGTCACTGTTGTTAGACAACTTAAGAGGAGTACAGTAAGTTTAAAGGTTTAAACTATAAAAACACATATTTCCAAAGGAGTCTGTCTTTCTGTTCCCCTTTTAACAGGTTTACCTGGAAGCACCAGGGTAGATAATCCTCTACATGTTATTTGATGCTTCTTGTATTTGTAATTTCAGAACACAGAGGTTCCACCAGTGGCCAGTTTAAAATAACTCTTTATCTTTGTTTGCAGTCAATACCTGCTGCCACCCAGCAGGTCAGAAACACACCTGCTGCACCCAGTCAAAAACACACCACACCTGTGCTGCAATAGCTGTGCTGTTCAGCTACTGAACAACAACCGTAATTCATTGTATTGTTCCACTAAAGAACACAAAACCCGCTCTCATAACACTGAGAAGGATGCCTGTGTTGTAAAATGTAAAACACCCAAAGTTATTTCACCCTGTATCCTTCAGCCTATGAATAAGTCACCAATAAACGCAGCGAACAATGACCTCTCTGTCAGTGAACTGGTGTGGACAACCTGCGCGTCAGAGCCTCAACAACATCAATGGAAAAGGATACAATTAGTGACATTGTTATAAAAGTGACATACTGTACAGCCGGCTGTTTTGTTATGCATATCATATCACTGCTTAATTAAGGACAACACGAGTCCTACAACACGTCTTACAAGCAGCAGCAGAGCAGGTGTTGCATTTCCGTGTTGGTGGTCGTCTTCAGACAATATATTATAACAATCATTTATACCATTTAATTCACCTGTTTATTGAGGAAGGAAATATTTTGTACCTAAGTGACCTCTCAAAAATCACACCGCCGTACGGAGATTCAATATTGTTGTTATTAGTAACAACATTACCTTTCGATAAGTCAGGTTTCTGCAAAAGGCTATCAACTGAATTAGTATTTTACCTGGTCTACTGCAGCTTCAGACTTTCATCCTGATGATAATGTTAGTTATGAAGTCAGTTATTTCATGGAGTGTTTCACGGAGTCCCCGTCTCGGTGTGATGTGGTTACTTGTTTATTCCCGTCAGTAGTTTTCCCACCTGACTCAACCTCGCTGGCGCTCGTGTTTACAATGATACCGTACCACAGCGAGCGAGTGTCCCTCCCTTACCACCACTGAGTGCGTGACTAGTCGAAGGACCGGACTAACGAGTTCAGTGTGGAATTGAACGACTAGACAACCTGAAGAATAGTAAAAGAGGAAAGGATCAATTTCACTGTTCAGAGGAGAGTTGACGCTGATGAACAATGAAATTGGTGTGATGTTGTTTTATATTGTGGTGTTGTGGATGATTTACATTAGTCCAGCTGCGCCTCTGGCTGCTATTTGCATGATTTGTTTATTATTAACCATAGAAACCAGAGATAAGCTAAGGTGCCCACAGAGTTCCCAACCGGGCCTCCGGGAACAGGCTGCGACTGTGCCAGAGGCGAGGCGAGGCGAGGCGAGGCGACTTTATGAAC
>NC_139658.1:20213026-20228026 GCF_951799395.1 Argentina silus | reverse complement strand
TTTACTTTATGTAACACAGCTGTGTGACAGAGAGACTCTCTTTAGCCATGATACAGGACACTTCCTATCTGTTTGTCATCAGATGTTCCCTCAACAGTCACAGTCACCACACAGAAGCTTTGCCTGAATGCTTATTGGTCAGGTAAGGCAAATCATTACCCTGGCAACAAGGTCAGCTGGGGTTAAAATGGTAAATGGGTGTTTTACATGTTCAGATACACAATGGACGTAGCATTATTACCCTCTGATGTTTTCTCTCTCTCTCTCTCTCTCTCTCTCTCTCTCTCTCTCTCACTCTCTCTCCCTCACCACTAACTCCTAGTCCCTAACCCCTACACACTAGAGTAGATCTGAAAGGATTGGGTAGGCGTACACACAATACAGTGTGAATTCCACCCAGCCAATTAGAGTAACAAAATAACTATTTAGCTTCTTCGATCCAATCCTCTCAGGTCTAGATAGCATGCCTAGGTTTAGAGGCTAGGGGTTAAGGCTAGGGGTCTGGACTAGGAGTAGAAACTATGGGTCGATGCCTAGGGGTAGGGGCTAGGGGTCGATGTGGTATTGGGCTCATCGAGGGAACCAAACCAAAGAGAGTCTGTTTACAGGCGAATGGATCCATAGTAAATCAATGAAACAAGGACTCAGGGCACGGTCCCACTGTTCTCCTCTGACATCAGATAACTCTGAATCTGCCCTGTCCAGTAAATCTGAATCTGTGATCTGATGGTGCGCATGGCTGGGTACTGTAGTTCTGACAGCATATGGATTGTAGTTCTGACAGCATGTGGGCTGCTAGTCTGCAGGTCTGGGTACTGTAGTTCTGGCAGCATAGACAAGCAACAAACCTAATCAAACAACAGCATATAATCACAATGAATATCATACACGTTCATTACAAGATAGTTATCAAATGAGATTCAGATTCAGAAAAGCTTTATTGTCTACACATGGGTAATTGGTCTTACAAAATGACACAACACAGTATAAGAAACACAATAAATCAATTAGACTTAATAACCAAAGTTAACATGGTAGTTTACATGTGTAAATGTGCTTATTCCTGCAGGGTCAGGGCGGTACAGGGTCTCCCAACCGCCCCCAAAACACTCCAGGGGTGACACCTATCTCCTGCACAAGGTTGCGGGTTCGGTCCCCGGGTCGAACCAGGCAAGGATGCCACCTGTAGTCCTGTACTGATCTGACAGCAGGCCTGCACCATGCTGCTTGCACCTGTCCTGAGGGTGCAGATCAGTGCAGACAAGGTAGAGGAGACCCCCCCCCCCCTCCCTCCAGTGCACTGCCAGGGAGCAGGCGAGTGGACAGTCATTGTCTATAAATAGCAGAGGAATGGCGTTGATAGGCCTCATGGACCAGAGGTGGGGGGGGGAGTGGAAAAAGGATTAAAAGAGATACAGGGACGTATTCTGACTCTGTGTTTGTGTGTTTGTGTGTGTGTGTGTGTGTGTGTGTGTGTGTGTGTGTGTGTGTGTGTGTTTGTGTGTGTTTGAGTGTTTGTGTGTGTGCCGAGATGAGTGGTGTGGATTTCGCCCCCAGGCAGAATCTCCCCCACAGGTTCCGGTGGCCCAAGTCTTAGATCTGACGGGTAATAATTGTTCTGTTGTGGTTGTCAAGAATACCAACGTGCTGTCATGTCACAATGTTAGAATTGCATTTACTCTCAACGACTCAATGTCAAATACATTCTGAAAGATGACACTGTATTAATGTTGAGGCAACAGTTGACAGTGTTACGTCTAGTTGTAATAAAAGACAAAAGAAAAACACACACCCAAGGCAGAGGCGCAGACTCGTGGAACATAACTCGTGAAAGTTAAAGTTGGAACATAAAACGTGAAAATCACCATTCTTCCCTCATTGCTGTGACCTTTATTCACCTGACTGTTTCGGCTCAATAGCCTTCCTCGGGGTGATGTCATCATTAGCCACGTGATTGTCCTCGATTTACCAGGAGAGCAAATGTATCTTTCAAGTGCCGAACACTTAAAGGACTTCTAACAATGTAAGGTAGCATTGTTAATTAAGAGTCTTGAAAGGATTAAGGGATTAAAGAGATAGTATTGTAGTTCTGGGAGTTGTAGTCTTCAGTGTACTGCAACACTGGTCAAGACAATACTGTAAGAGACAACTATAAAGTTTCCCTTGTGACTTCTGGTAACCATAGGGATTTCCTCTGTGGTAACTATGTATCAACAATCTGCCTGTGACTGATGGGCCTGTGCTGCATCATAAATTCAGGCTTTTGTGTGTGTGTGTGTGTGTGTGTGTGTGTGTGTGCGCGTGTGTGTGTGTGTGTACCCCTGTGTATCCTTCTTCAAGTCTGTCTCAACCTCTGTGTGTCTTATTTGAAGAGAAGAGACTGCTGCTTTTGCCTCCTCTCTCTTTCTCTCCTCTCTTTGTCTCCCTCCCAGGCCACACCTTCCCCCGGGGATGGAGGGATTGCAATTGGAAGACAGAAGTGGAGCTCTTGGCGCTGACACAGGTGTGCTTGTTATTTTACCCTCACCCCCGCCCCCCTGCCCCCACCCTCCTCTCTCTCTCTCTCTCTGTCTCTCTCCTAATGCCTTCCCTTCCTCCTCCTCCCTCCACCTGCCAGGTGAATACATACCCAGCAGGACTAACGTGTGTACTAAGTGTTTTATGTTGTAAAGCCTCTTGGCGTCCTCCCAACACGGCTCCTATTGTCCTGTTTGTCTCCCAGCACGTCTCTCTCCGTGTCACTACTGATCTGAGAGGATAGCCCAGTCAAACAGCTGTTCACTATGATCAGTTAGCCAAGGAAAGGAGACACGGGAAGGAAGGATCACGGTTGGCTGGGGCAAAGAGACACAGGAAGGAAGGATCAGGGTTGGCCAAAGAAAGGAGACACATGAAGGAAGGATTAGGGTTGGCCAAGGAAAGGAAACAAGAGAAGGAAGACTTTGAAGAGTTTTGAGACAGAGCATAGAACTGATCAAACCCAGCCACTACCACCTTCAGTGGTTCCCCCTCCCCTCCTCTTCTCCTCTCCTCCTCCCCTCCTCCCCTCAGGGTTTCAGAGCAGGTCCCAGGACCTGGGGGTCAGAGGTCACTGGTCAACAATAGTGTTTCCACTCTGAGTCAGTGGTAGTCAAGGAAACAAAGGGAAAGAAGACTCAAAGTTGACAAACTGTCACTGTGTCTGAAGGTGACAGAGTGAGAGAGAGAGAGGGGGGGGGGGGGGGGGGATTAAGCACAGTTTGAAAAAACACTGTACATTAAGAGCAACTTTGTGTTTGTCAGGTGAATAGACTGCAGTGTGATGGGATCATCCAGGACCCCTACGACAACCTCAGTCAGAGAATCTCTCAGAGAACATTCCCCAAATCCTCCACCACTAGTTAACCCTATGCTAGCTCCAACCCTCACCCTCACCCTAACCCTAACCCTAACCCTAACCCTCACCCTAACCCTAACCCTCACCCTCACCCTAACCCTAACCCTAACCCTCACCCTCACCCTCACCCTAACCCTAACCCTAACCCTAACCCTCACGTAACGTATTATCAACAGGATGTCACTTCGCCTTCTCTCCTCTCCTCTGTTCTCAGCCGTCATCCCTCGATCATACACACTTCTCAAGAGTGTCTCACTCTATCCATCCCGACTTCCTCTAGTTGTCTACCTTTCTGCTGTCTCACTTTCCTCCTATTGCTCTTTTTCATACCCCGGCTGGCACAACTCATTCCTTCCCCTCCCCCTCTCACTCCCTCTCTCCCTCCCTCCCTTCCTCCCTCTCTCCCTCCCTCCCCCCCTTCTTTTATCCAGCCCCATTGATCATGCATGCAGAAACAGCACGCCCATCGCTCCAGTCAGGATAGGCGCTAGACTCTGTCCTACATACTCTTCTCTCGCTACGGTCCACCACACACACACACGCACGCGCACGCACGCGCACACACACACACACACACACACACACACACACACACACACACACACACACACACACACACACACACACACACACAACCTAAACCCACCATTCAGTCCCCCAACAAGCGTTTGACACACATACGCCCCTTGGCATGTCTCTGAAGTCACACGCACAACACACAAACACAGAATAACAGCCGTATTCAGTGCAATTTATTTTCTTTTTTTTTTTTGTAAATTCAACAATGGTTGACTCAAAGGACCACTGTAGCTGGTCAATTCAGTTCAATTTAAGAAAAAATACTGTATTTATCCCAGACTGGCAATTGTCCTGGGACATCAATACAGTATAATGCTGGCATACATATATATATATATATATATATATATATATATATATATATATATATATATATATAAAAGCACCAACACACACTATTATATAAACTCATGACTAACCAGTTAGCTGGATAGTTTACTCATAACACCACTGTACCTGGTTAGTTAGCTGGCTAGCTGACTCATAACACCACTGTACCTGGTTAGTTGACTCATAACACCACTGTACCTGGTTAGTTAGTTGGTTAGTTGACTCAGAGCACCACTGTACCTGGTTAGTTAGCTGGATAGTTGACTCATAACACCACTGTACCTGCTTAGTTAGTTGGTTAGTTGACTCAGAGCACCACAGTACCGGGTTAGTTAGCTGGCTAGTTGTCTGAGAGGACCACTGTACCTGGTGAGTTGACTCATGACTCCACTATAGCTGGTTAGTTAGCTGGTTAGTTGACTCAGTACACCACTGAACCGGGTTAGTTAGCTGGTTAGTTGGCTAAGTGGGTTAGGGTTAGGGTTGATCAGTGTACCAGTGTACTCTGGCTTAGCAGCAGTTGAACTAGCCTGGACAGCCTAGCAACCCTGGGAGGTTACAGTGGGACACCCTAGCAACCCCGGGAGGCTACAGGACTAGAGTGGACATCCTAGCAACCTTGTGAGGCTACAGGACTAGACTGGACAGCCTAGCAACCCTGGGAGGTTACAGTGGAACACCCTAGCAACCCCCGGGAGGCTACAGGACTAGAGTGAGGCTACAGGACTAGACTGGACACCCTAGCAACCTCAGGAGATTACAGTGGGACACCCTAGCACCCTCGGGAGATTACAGTGGGTCACCCTAGCAACCTCGGGAGGCTACAGGACTAGACTGGACACCGTAGCAACCTCTACAGCGGGACAAGCTGAAGGTCTCAGGTGACCATATTGGCCCGGCCTGAAGAGAAGCCTGCTTAGAAGGAAAGCTGCTAATCTGCCACTTAGTTGTCTAAGGCGGTCACATGGGGAGATTGTGTGTGTGTGTGTGTGTGTGTGTGTGTGTGTGTGAGAGAGAGTGTGTGGCATCGACTAGGGCTGAGGGATACTCACTAATAAGGGAGACTTACGTCCCAGCAATGTGCGCGTCATATCAACCTCCTACAGAGCATGTAGCCTGAAGACCTACTGTAGATAGCAGGCGTCAAATTTGACATTTGGAGGTAGAAATATCCAAAATATGTCTCCTTCTTTTTGTGATCATCTCACATTACACTTAAAGGGCAGACAGAATAGGGAGAAAACTATTGTTCTCTATTTAATCATGTCCAAATATCATCCACACAAACCATCTGTTCCCATATCAATTGTAACATCAATGGGAGTCCCATTCCTTCTAACCCTAACATAATCCTCCCCAGTCCAAACATGTACCACTGTTGTCCTTTTTCCCTATTCAAGCCCTGATTATGTCCAGTTTGTTCACATTATAACCGATCAGTCTCGCTGACTCACACCAAGGTCAGGTACCTACATGCCTCAGTATCCACATAGAGAAGAGCTAAAGTTCCTGTTAACAGATTCATCCTTTAGGCCTCGCAAAGTGATCTCCCTGTAGAACGGCGGGGAAACACTGCATGAGAGCGCCGCTCTCTCATGTATAAAGGCGGCGTGGGGAGAGAGAGGGGGGGGGGGGGGTACGGGAAAACGAGAGAGAGAGGCGGAGTCTCGGCTTTGTGTGTGTGTGTGTGTGTGTGTGTGTGTGTGTGTGTGTGTGTGTGTGTGTGCTCCGTGCTCGTCCCTCCTCCTCTAGACAAACCACCCCCACCCCACCCCCCTCGGCCACCCGCCCCTGAGTCTGCAACTCTCTGCCTTTCCTCACCTCATAGCCAGCAACGGAGGAGCAGCATGGATACGGAAGGGAGCCAGATCAGCCTGTCCTCCGCGGACTCCCCCCACGACCCCTGGTAAACCTCCTCTGCCGTCCTACCTGCACCTCGGCCCGGCTTTCCTCCTGCAGTTAGTTAGTTGATGTGGAGTCCACCGGAGCGCCGAGACAAAAGACAAGCATGCTTGTTCTGATGTGCTTGCTCTGTGTAGTCCGCTCAACCGTATCACCGCCGCGCACCCGCGCGGGATACCGTCCTGTTGTTTATTTGTCTGATTTGAGCGAGGAGTAGACGGCTTGTATTTGTTCTAACTTTTTCTCTTCATGTAGAGATGATTTCGTTTCTCGGGAATTATAACGGCCCGATCTGGCCACTGCTGCATGTACAACATGGCCGATTTGTTCTTTACTTTATTGATGCTATTTTGTGTGTTAAGTACACGCAGCTTTACCAACTGAGTACTGCTTTCAAGGGAATATGTAACACCTCTCTCCTCGCATCTCTTCTCCTCTCTCTCATTCAGCAAAATGTTCATCGGGGGGCTGAGTTGGCAAACAACACAAGGTGAGCTGTCCCGCGAGATACTTCTACCTCTAGTCCCTGGATGCAGATCAAACATATACATACACGTTGTAATTACATGGTTATAACGAATATTAGGCTACAATGTTACAATCACTGATCTGTGAAGGCGTACGTGTGGTGTTAGGCCTTGGAAGTTTCCAAAAGGAGAGTTTATAGTTTCTGCTGCCGAAATCAAAGCTTTCATTCAAGACGGATCAGCTCGAGGGATTTAGACGGCTGGAACACAGACCCCGAGGCGATGCGGATTAAAGCTGCAAATTCGTTTAAAATTGCTTATCTAGCTGTCTGTTTTGAATTATGATGTGATGTTTAGGGTTTGTCTACACAAACTATGTAAGAAAAAAAGTTTTTCTTTAGATATCCGATTGAGATACATGCCTGATTCAGTGTGGTATTGTTGAGAACCTCGTGCCATCTCGGCTAAGGGCAGGCATGTTTTTTGTTGGTGTTACATTGTTACGTGTTATTCAGGCTTACTGGTGCCATTCATTCAGTTAACTCACTGTGTCTGAGTGAGGGATTTAGCCTACTTGTATGGCTAGATGCAATTATTGTAAATGGTGCCCTTCGTTTGGTTAACACGAGTCATATCCAACAATAATACAGCGATACAACAACATGTACGATTCAATACAGGCTGTTCGGGAGTTGAGCCATCTCTCTGGCCTCTTTGAATAAAATCGTCGCCACAGAGACAAACAAAACGTGGTCTACCGTGTTATCTTATGGCGTTGTTGCCAACGTCAGTAATTGTAGCAAACAGTAAATTATGTATGTTGAAGATATGTGTTCACTCTTTTAACAGAGGGATTGAAGGAATACTTCTGTAAATTCGGCGAGGTGAAGGAGTGTATGGTGATGCGAGATCCTGTTACGAAGCGCTCAAGGTAAGAGGCGTGCGCTCTTAGTCGACTTATCATTGGCGCACGTTTGTTTATTTTCATAAGAAAAACAAGACTTTATTGACGCAAAGCGTCCAAGGGGTAGTCGTTATATTGTTATAAATCAAAGCCTTGTTTTCCAGGGGGTTCGGGTTCGTCACATACGTCGACCAGGTCGGGGTGGATAATGTTCTGGCGCAAAACAGACATGAGCTGGATTCTAAAACAGTAAGTTCCATTCATGACGTCGACCTCTTTTACTTTATTTATTTTTCTATGAAACAGTTTATGATGAACATAAACAACGTTGTAAGTCACTGATGCAGCAATACAACATGGGATATGGGAAAAGGCACGGACAATGTTGTGGATTTGGGCCTACTTTGCAAACAGTTAGAACTCAAAGCCCTAATTGATGCATGCCTATGCATTACAGAGAGTTCCAAACTCTCATGAGCTCATGAGGCAGTTGTGGGTCTATCATGTTTTCATAGCACCTAGGCCTATATGGTATTGCCATGTGTGAAGAGGTAACTTGTAAAGTTTAGGAAAGTTTAGACGGCTCCCCTTACCCCTCCCTCCCTCCCACCATCCGGCTGCAGGGCGCGCGACATGAAAGCGTTCTTTCTTGCTGTTCATCTCCATGGTTACCGGGGGACCGAGACGGGGGTAGCCTCCCTCAAAAAATCACAAAAGTTTAGACTAGAGTGTTAAAAGTTAGCAACAGTTTATATAGGCATAAGGGTTTGATTGCGATTTGATGCGTTTGTAAAACCGTTGGATAAGCTGAGGGGTGCATGATTTGTTTCGCCTAAATGTCAACATTTGTTTGTCTTGGTGTAGCTCTCAACAGATTCAATGTCTGTGCTAGACTAGACAGTGGAAGGATGTCACTGTAACATTGCTGGAGAAATCACACTCCTTAAACACTGTTTTTGTTGACAGCATAATACAATTTGAGTGTGCTGATTGATGCTTGTATTTGAATTTCTATAAAAAAGTGTGAATGTGTGTGTTGGTTATTCGCATGGCCTTCTCAGGCTCAATTGGCCTGTGGATGTGGTGGGTGTGTCTGATAGTCTGAGAGGTAGCAGAGCGGCCCCCTCCACACACACACACACACACTTGAATATGCACAGACACACGCACACATGAATATGCACATAGAGAATCACATGCACAGTGAATATTAGTGGATCAAAACCTTTTTTGTTCAAGGTGAGAGAGGAAGGTGGATTATGTAGCTAGCTGGGGTGGGTGGGGTGGGGGGCTGTTGCCCTGGGAGAAGGAGGGAGGGTGGGGCGTTGTCCCGGGAGAAGGGGGGGGGGGCAGACTCAGTCACTGGGGCCAGGATTGTGATTATGTGGCCTTGTGGGACTTTCGTCGCCACAACAACACAGCGTCTCATTAGCAACCATGCCAAGACAAACCATCCTGACATCCAGATATCAAACAGGTGATGATAGTGGTGTGCTGTTGGCGTGTGGAAGGCATGACTAGGATATTACATCACACAGCTGCAGCTCCTTAGCATGTTCCAGTGGTATTGACTAATGTTCTGATTCTACAAACATGATACACGTCAGGATGCAGATTTCGCAGTCCGTGAAGTAATGTAACGTGCTACACCAGAAACGTGAACAGTTGCATGCATGGATGCAAAAATATATAGCCCAATTATCAACTAGGACTGTATTTCGGTTTACTAGCTCAATTTTCAAACAGGTACCGCTTTTGTGTCTATGTACTACTATTATCAATGTTTCTATTACATCACCTTACTATGAATATGAGATGTGTTTTTAAGCGTCCGAAAAGCATTGAAACATCACTCGAAGCATCATTTTATGTTGCTGCTACAGCAGCCGCACAACGTCTAAGCTTTACGCATGTGCTGGTGTAGCAGGTAACATACAATACAATATAGTACAATACATTATAGTACAATACAATATAGTACAATACAATATAGTCCATCAACTCTGTATCACGCTAGTGTCTGGTTTATCTGTTCATATCTGTCACTTTAGTTACTGTGTGACCTCTAACCCCCCCATCTCCCTCAGCCACACTCCCTAAATCTCTCCATCCGTCTCATTCTTACTCTCTCTCCCTTTGTCACTGCCTATCTTGTCCTGCAGTTAGTGCCCATCTCGTTCCCTTTCACCTCCTTTCTTCAAACCCTTAAATCGTCTTCCTCTCTCCCTTCCTCCTCCTCCTCCTCCTCCTCCTCCTCCTCCTTCCTCTCCGCCTCTGTATTCCCCTCCCTCTCTCCAGTGGATGGTGTCTATTGTCTGAGCAGCATGAGATGGGATGAGTAGAGGAGTGAAATTCCTCTCTGGAATTAGAAAGAATGTTCCACGCTTTGAGTGTTTTTTTTATTCTCACCCCATGGAGGGTGAGAGAGAAACAGGGAGAAAGAAAAGAGAGAAAGAGACTAGGTGAATGAGAGAGGGCTTGGCTGAAGGAGGGAGGGTGTAACGCTCTGAAAGGTAGTCACTAAATGTTTGGAATTCTAGAAGCAAAGAACGAGTAAGATGTTGGAGAAAAGTGATTTCACTCTTTCTTTACCATCTGCAAGATTATCAAAGTTTACACTATTGTTTTGAAGTGTAGCAGATAGTCTACTAGTATGGTCTGCTTAGAGATCCTAGATATGGTTAGAGTTAGCTCTGCTAGGTTTGGGTGGAGTTAGCTGTGCTAGGTTTGGTTGGAGTTAGCTCTGCTAGGTTTGGGTGGAGTTAGCTGTGCTAGGTATGGTTAGAGTTAGCTGTGCTAGGTTTGGTTGGAGTTAGCCCTGCTAGGTTTGGGTGGAGTTAGCTGTGCTAGGTATGGTTAGAGTTAGCTGTGCTAGGTATGGTTAGAGTTAGCTGTGCTAGGTTTGGGTGGAGTTAGCTGTGCTAGGTTTGGTTGGAGTTAGCTGTGCTAGGTTTGGTTGGAGTTAGCTGTGCTAGGTTTGGGTGGAGTTAGCTGTGCTAGGTTTGGGTGGAGTTAGCTGTGCTAGGTATGGTTGGAGTTAGCTGTGCTAGGTATGGTTGGAGTTAGCCATGCTACTCTAGGTATCTAGTTGTGCTAGGTGTGGTTGGAGTTAGCTGTGCTAGGTATGGTTAGAGTTAGCTGTGCTAGGTATGGTTAGAGTTAGCCATGCTAGGTATGGTTAGAATTAGCTGCGCTAGTCGTGGTCCTGTTTCTAGCTCTTCGGAGATTAGAGCTCTAGTGCTGACGAAGGAGAGGGGGATGGAGAGATAGAGAGAGAGAGGGAGGGAGAGAGAGAGGGAGGCACAACCCCTAGTCTGTAATTAGTATGGATCTCCAAAGCAACTAATCGGATTGAAGGAAACAAACTGGATTGGGCATCCGAGGTACAGCTGAAGCTAAAGCCTCTTCCTGTCGTATATACCTGCCTTTCACACACACACACACACACACACACACACACACATACACACACACACACACATACACACACACACACACACACACACACACACACACACACACTCAATCAGTTGTCCTAGCAGGGTCTTAGGGGTAGGGTAGGGGGAAGCCTCATTAGGGATCTTCGTTAACTAATTACTTCACCATTGTTCAGCTGTGCATATTGACCCTGAATGGCCTCGAGACCTAGATCGCCTGGCTGTCTGTCCATGCAGCGACACGCCACCTCCTCTCTCTCTGTGTGTGTGTGTGTGTGTGTGTGTGTGTGTGTGTGAACAGGATCTTCCTATGCATGTTTACGTATATGTACAGTAGTGTGTGTGTGTGTGTATTGTATGGGTTGATCAGCAAGTGAAGGGCGAGGTTGAGTGTGTGTGTGTGTGTGTGTGTGTGTGTTGGGGAGCCCCAGCTCCTGTGTGTGTCCATCTGTTTTGTCCTCTTTGTCCTGTTAATGAGTGTGAGCAGAGGGGCTCCTGCTGGGCCAAGCTTCACCCAGCACTAATGGGACGGCCCACTCTCGTACGCCCAATGTGTTCCTCAACATCTCTTCCCCTTCACTGTTTTTCTTTCTTTTACTCACCCACTCTCTTCTTTTTTTCTATCATAAACAATCTCTCCCTTACACTTCCACACACACACACACACACACACACACACACACACACACACACACACACACACACACACACAAAACCCCTCTATACACACACACACACACACACTCCCACACACACACACACACACACACACACACACACACACACACACAAAACCCCTCTATACACACACACACACACACACTCCCACACACACACACACACACACACACACACACACACACAACCCCTCTATACACACACACACTCCCACACACACACACCCACACTCCCACACACACACGGCTGGGAGGATTTGTTCGTTCCAGGAGTGTAATAGAAGTTGCGTGAGAGCAGCTACAGTGTGAACAGCGGGAGTCTGTGTTGCCATGGTCACAGTATCAAAGGGAACAATGTACTCGTACACGTACTCATGTTGATTTGACATTTGTTTGTTTGTTTGTTTCAGTTGTTGACATGTCCGGATGGATTGGGCAGTGTGAGGTGACTATCGTGGTCGACTAGTCTAAACCTGAGCCACTATTGGTGGTAGACTAGTCTAGTCTAGTCTTAACCTAAGCCACTCTCAGTGATCGACTAGTCTAGTCTTAACCTAAGCCACTATTAGTGGTAGACTAGTCTAGTCTTAACCTAAGCCACTATCGGTGATCGACTAGCCTAGTCTTAACCTCAGCCCCTATCGGCTATCGATGATTGATCCTGCTGTGTACGTATTGTAGATCTAAACCCTGTCGTTGACGATACTAAACAGCATGGCATGACTGCAGTCAGGTGATTAGATCTGGAATGGTCTTGTAGTAACTTCTATAATATAATAGTCTTATGTAGTATCTTCTGTAATATAATATACTTATAGTATCTTCTATAACATAATAGTCGCTGGTCAGGTCGCTGCCCGCTGGTCTACTCATTGATCATCTTCACATCGATTGTTAAATATTGATACTCTGGACATGACGATGCTTGAGGTATTTAGAATAGGTCGGCTATTGGACTCCTTTCATCTTCATCTCTACACGTCCCGTTTGTACATTTGGACTGGCAGAACTTTTAGATATCATTTATAAATCATAGTTTTCCCCTGGAACAATGATGTTGACTATGAGTAGGTTGACTATGTCAAATGGGCGTATGGTTGTAGTTTTCCACAGTGATGGGATTCCCAGCGCCATAGGAGAGAGTCTTATGATCCCAACACTTCATAAAGGGAATGGCATGAAATTCCTTTCACATTCCACACGGATTTGCAAACTTGATATCATTAAGCTTGAACTCTGTGGGGTAGAGCATGATCTCCAAAATTATTTGTGACTCTTTCTAATACGTTCTCTTTATCTCTCTCTCTCTCTCTTTCTCTCTCTCTCCCCCCTCCCTCCAGATTGATCCTAAGGTGGCGTTTCCTCGTAGAGCTCAGCCCAAGGTGAGTCTTGGCCCTGATTGGGTTAACTCTCTAGATTCACGGTGATGTCACACCTGTCACCTCCTATTATATGGGATTATATTCCTGTCACGTGACAGAGGAGCAGTAAACCTCACCATACTTACATGCAACCTAAGCCCCCCCCATCCCCCCGCCGACCCTTTTTTTCAAACAACCTCTAACCCCTACACAACCCCACCCCTCCCCCACCTCACCATACTTAGACACAACCCCTAACCCCTACTCACGCTGTGCTCTGATTGGTTGTAATGCCAGTGTGTCTTCCTGGTTGATGCTAGCTGGTGACCCGGACTAAGAAGATCTTTGTTGGAGGTCTGTCCGTCAACACAACTATGGATGATGTCAAGCAGTACTTTGACCAGTTTGGAAAGGTAAATATAGATATTATTACAGTATCCCAACTCACAGATTTTTTCCCTAAAATCCCATTCACATCCCTTTCATATGTATCTACATGTGTGCTTCTTTCTCCCTTTGTCTCTCTCGTTCCCTCTCAATTTAATTAAATTCAAAGGAGCTTTATGGGCATGGAATTACGCACATTTCTTTTCAAAAGAATAAAGACAAAGTGTAAATGTAAATAAACATCTCTCTCAGAGGAGAAGCTAATGTCAGAGAAAAGTTGAAAGGGGGAGTTAAATAGTGAAAGGCAAACATGCTTTGGTGACAAATATGTAGAAAGAGCGAGAGGAGGGATAGAAAGTGAGAAGGAGAAAGAGAGGGATAGAGAGAGAGAAGGAGAAAGAGAGGGGGATAGAGAGAGAGAAGGAGAAAGAGAGGAGGGATAGAAAGAGAGAAGGAGAAAGAGAGGGGGATAGAGAGAGAGAAGGAGAAAGAGAGGGGGATAGAGAGAGAGAAGGAGAAAGAGAAGGGGATAGAGAGAGAGAAGGAGAAAGAGAGGGGGATAGAGAGAGAGAAGGAGAAAGAGAGGGGGATAGAGAGAGAGAAGGAGAAAGAGAAGGGGATAGAGAGAGTGAGACAGAGTGAAGAAGCACCTCCTGGAGAGAGGGAGGGGTACTCAGAAGGGTAAAAGTGTTTTCAAACTGCAGGAGAGAAGAGGAAAGCAAAAACTTATGAGAGGAACCAACCTATAGATCTCTGACCAGTATAACTGTGGAACCGACTGGTAGAACTGTGGAACTGAATGGTAGAACTGTGGAACTGAATGGTAGAACTGTGGAACCGACTGGTAGAACTGTGGAACTGAATGGTAGAACTGAATGGTAGAACTGACTGGTAGAACTGACTGGTAGAACTGACTGGTAGAACTGACTGGTAGAACTGTGGAACCGACTGGTAGAACTGTGGAACCGACTGGTAGAACTGTGGAACTGAATGGTAGAACTGACTGGTAGAACTGACTGGTAGAACTGTGGAACCGACTGGTAGAACTGTGGAACTGAATGGTAGAACTGACTGGTAGAACTGTGGAACTGAATGGTAGAACTGACTGGTAAAACTGTGGAACTGACTGGTAGAACTGTGGAACTGAATGGTAGAACTGACTGGTAGAACTGTGGAACTGACTGGTAGAACTGTGGAACTGAATGGTAGAACTGACTGGTAGAACTGTGGAACTGACTGGTAGAACTGTGGAACTGAATGGTAGAACAGCATTGTTATGACATCCCCTTTTCTTTTTTTCAGTGTTTAGCTAAGATTTGACATGTTGAATCTTGGAGAGGCAACAGCCAACAGGAAGCATTCTGAAACTGGGTAGTTCAGATCAATACAATCTGAACCGGGCTTTAGGGAGAGAACTAGTGAGAGAGAGAGGTGTAGTTGGGAGGGAGGGTGGAGGGGGGGGGTCTCCGATCTGAACTAATTTGATGCAACAGCTGCTCCCCCCCCCACCCGTTGCCTTGGAAACCTGCTTTTGCCCATTGTCCAGCCCTTTCGAAAGGCTGTGTTCTATGAAAAAAGTT
>NC_139658.1:20183026-20205526 GCF_951799395.1 Argentina silus | reverse complement strand
CTGCTGCATGTGTATTTACATGTCACTATAATAACTCTCCATTCTGAGAAAGCTGTCCCCCTCTGGGGAGTCTATCCCCTCTGCATCTGTTATGGCCAACTAGATATGTGTCCAGCATGGGAGGCTGGTGGAGGTAGAAATCAGAAGACGAGGCATTACATTGTAATGTATGGAATGGAATGAGGAATAGTATTAAGCCATTCCCTATTCCATTCCATGTATTACAATGTGCCCGTCCTCCGATTTCTACCTCCACCAGCCTCCACTGGTGCCCCGTCATACATAGTGACATCACGTGCATCAATCACTTACCCAAATGGTAGTGAGCTAATTGGCTGAGGACGAGGTGAAACGAGTTTTAATTGGCTACGGTGAGGGGGCAGGGAGGGTCTAGGGGGGGTGGGGGGGGGGTCACTAAAGTATATATATTTTTGCGCAATTTTTCTTCATTCTGTTCTTTTGTTTTCTTGCTATTTTATGTACGGTGATATTGACCGTTGTGACATATGAAGGACGTAACCAAGCAACCGATTCTTAAAACAACTGTTACATCATGGTTTTATATGTCCTCTTATGACTTCTGAAGATGAGTGCGCTGTGTGTGTGTGTGTGTGTGTGTGTGTGTTTCTGTGAGCGTGTGTGCCTCTGTGTGTGAGCGCATGTGCTGACGTGTGTGAGTGTGTGTGCTGATGTGTGTGTCGAGTGTGTGCATGCGTGCATATAAGGGGATGGAGTAGGGAACTAAACTAGACAGTTAAGGTGCTTTTCGACTGACGGCCATTTTGGTCTAGTGACCCCTGACCCCTTCCATCTTCAGTGTTCTCAGATCTGATAGGACTAGACAGGTGTTAGCTACATTATACAGTGATAGCGCTAGGATCTTGCCCTAGATTTACACCTATGCAGTCCTTTTAGATCTGTGCTCACAAGGGGTTAGGGGAAGAGGGAGCAGAAATGGAACGCAGCCTCATTTACGACAAGGGAGTGGTATACAAAACACTGCTGTAACCAGGTGCACACACTGACAACCAGCTGTAACCAGGTGCACACGCTGACAACCAGCTGTAACCAGGTGCACACGCTGACAACCAGCTGTAACCAGGTGCACACACTGACAACCAGCTGTAACCAGGTGCACACGCTGACAACCAGCTGTAACCAGGTTCACACACTGACAACCAGCTGTAACCAGGTTCACACACTGACAACCAGCTGTAACCAGGTGCACACGCTGACAACCAGCTGTAACCAGGTGCACACACTGACAACCAGCTGTAACCAGGTGCACACACTGACAACCAGGAACAAACATTGATAACCAACACACACTCAGCAGCAGCTAGAAGGGAGGAAGAGACAGCCGCTTCCATCTGTCGTCACAGAAGTTTTTGAATGAAAATCACGTGATTCTGTTGGTCCATGAAGTCTTCCTCTAAAACATCCTCAGCTGGCTATGGGAGCCGTCTAATCATGTAGTGGAGGTGGTGAGCTAGCCCTGCCTGAGACAGGTCAACACAAGTGTTGCTATCCGACCGTGGGGATGTCCTCTTGGCTTAATGGTAGATGCTTGGGTCTTCCATGTGGGAGACCCAGGTTCAAACCCTGCTAGTACACATGCACAGTATGTCTATGATATGACAATGCATGTGGCTTTTACCTGGGACTCACTAACTCACTAACTACTGCTGGACACCAACACTGTAACTTTCTAACGTACAAGAAGCAATAAGTTATTTTTTATCTTTGAAATGATATCCATGGTGATCGGAGTATTGGTAATTCTGCGGCATTAATAAAAGCTCTATTTTTCTCTTGATGGATTTCGTTCCCATGTACAATTATGATTCAGTGATTTTTCAGATGCTGTTGTTTTGTTTGTTTGTGTTGATAAGGGAGGAGGGGGTGGGGTGGGGTGGGGTGGGCGGGGAACTTAGGGAGGGGGGGGGGGGCTTGGACCCACACTGTAACTGACCCTCCCTACCTGCTGTTTCATTGTCAATTTCTTTTGTTTGTATTTTGTTTTGTTTCTCTCTGCTGGAAATTTCAATTTTAAAATTCCTAATAAATTATTTTAAAACATTCCATGGAGGTTGTGGTTCAGTTTGTTATTGATATTGGGTATTGGGAAGACATATTGGGTATTTGGTTAGGGTTTAGCAACAGCCAAAGCTACACCCTACTAGAGTAGAGGCCAGTAGAGTCTCAGTACCAATCCTAGAGTAGAGGTCAGTAGTCAGTACTAACCCTAGAGTAGAGGTCAGTAGTCAGTACTAACCCTAGAGTAGAGGTCAGTAGTCAGTACTAACCCTAGAGTAGAGGTCAGTAGTCAGTACTAACCCTAGAGTAGAGGTCAGTAGTCAGTACTAACCCTAGAGTAGAGGTCAGTAGTCAGTACTAACCCTAGAGTAGAGGTCAGTTGTATCTCAGTAGTGCAACCACTAGAGTGTTTTTGCATGTGGCCATGCTGGCAGTCTGAGTGGTAAACAGACAGGTGGGGGGAGGGGGGGGGGGATTCACAGATCTATCTCTTTTCCCACCTTTCTCCTTTGCTCAGCAACACCCACGCCCTGCTCAAAAAGCTAATGAGGTCAGCTTGAGCGAGGTGCAGTTTCCCCCGCCAGCCCTCCCCTCCCCTCTTCTCCAGACCCCTCTTTTCTCAGGCTGCTCAACACTTGTTTACTGGCAACTCCATCTCTCCTTACCTCAAATCTTTTTGGTTTTCTTTTCACCGTGACCTGTTTTCCCTTTCTTACATTTTAGCTACCTCAATTGTTTTTGTTTTTTTTGGTGACTTTCCTCTCGATTTGTTTTGTGTTTTGGGCTTGCGTGTGTGTCTCCTCTCTGCTGGGTGTGTGTGTGTGTGTGTCCTCTCTACTGCCTGTCCTGTGGTCCATGTCGTCAGCCATGGCTCTGGAGCCCCCGCGGTCCAACCTGAAGAGTTCCCTAAACGGGAGCGCATACTTTGACCAGAGTTCTCTGGAGGATCAACCTCCTCCTCCTCCTCTCCGTAGTTACCTGTGTCTCACCCTCTTCACCTGTTTCTGCCCTGCCTACCCTGTCAACATAGTCGCTCTGGTTTTCTCTGTCATGGTGAGTACCCTAACCCTAACCCTGTCTAGTTCTAGCCTTACCTGACCCTACCTAGTCCTTACCCTAACCCTGCCTAGTCCTAACCCTGCCTAGTCCTAACCCTAACCCTGCCTAGTCCTAACCCTGCCTAGTCCTAACCCTGCCTAGTCCTAACCCTGCCTAGTCCTAACCCTGCCTAGTCCTAACCCTACCCAGTCCTTACCCTACCCAGTCCTTACCCTAACCCTGCCTAGTCCTAACCCTGCCTAGTCCTAACCCTGCCTAGTCCTAACCCTGCCTAGTCCCAATCCTAACCCTGCTGATGAGATAATAATCGAGACAGAAATGTATATTTGGCTGATGTCTAATAAAACGTGTTTTTCTTCTTCAATATTGAGTGTACAGTTTCACACAAACACCTGCTCGGGCATGTTCATCTTTATTAGGCATGTTTGGCTTTAACACACACACACACACACACACACACACACACACACACACGTGATGAGGAGTTGGAGCAGGGATCACAGGGTGTTCAGCCAGCTCTCAACAGCATATCTGATGACCTGACATGCAGCTTCACGCTGCAGAAGTGCAGAGGTGGACAAGAGTTCTGCCAAACATTCAGAGCAGCTACACAAACGCACACACACACACACACACACACACACACCCTACACCAGCGCTCTGCTTGTTTACTGCCTGGTGCTGGATCACCAGAGAGAGTACACTATAGTCTCCCTTACTGCCTGTAGCTGGAGTGAGAGGATACAGTAGTACTCTTCTCTTACTGCTTGGGTTATATAGTAAGGGTTGTAGGCATATACTCTTAACTACGCCATTACCCTGCTATAACCTTGTCATAACACATTAGAATGTGTAAATGTAAACCTGACTTAAACCTCTTTTGAATGAGTGTTCCAAACCGTGTGAGAGAGCAGTCGCTTATTATTTAAATGATGACCATAGCGATGCATCAGTGGCGTTTTTCCTAAATATTCCATACGTCCCCGTCTGTCCATTTGTCCATTAACAGTCCCAGTCAGTCCGTCTCAGTCCCAGTCTGTCCGTCTCAGCCCCGTGTGTGTCTGTCCGTTAACAGTCCCAGTCTGTGTGCCTGTCCGTTAACAGTCCCAGTCTGTGTGTCTGTCCGTTAACAGTCCCAGTCTGTGTGCCTGTCCGTTAACAGTCCCAGTCTGTGTGCCTCAGCCCCGTGTGTGTCTGTCCGTTAACAGTCCCAGTCTGTCCGTCTCAGCCCCGTGTGTGTCTGTCCGTTAACAGTCCCAGTCTGTGTGTCTCAGCCCCGTGTGTGTCTGTCCGTTAACAGTCCCAGTCTGTCCGTCTCAGCCCTGTGTGTGTCTGTCCGTTAACAGTCCCAGTCTGTGTGTCTCAGCCCTGTGTGTGTCTGTCCGTTAACAGTCCCAGTCTGTCCGTCTCAGCCCCGTGTGTGTCTGTGTCCAGTCCCAGTCTGTGTGTCTCAGCCCCGTGTGTGTCTGTGTCCAGTCCCAGTCTGTGTGTCTCAGCCCCGTGTGTGTCTGTGTCCAGTCCCAGTCTGTGTGCCTCAGCCCTGTGTGTGTCTGTGTCCAGTCCCAGTCTGTGTGTCTCAGCCCCGTGTGTGTCTGTGTCCAGTCCCAGTCTGTGTGCCTCAGCCCCGTGTGTGTCTGTGTCCAGTCCAGGAGCAGCTATGAGCTGGGCGACTACGACGGCTCTCGGCGGCTTGGGAGGAACGCTCTCCACGTGGGCATCGCCTCCATCATCATCGGCATCGTCATCATCGCCATCTTCATCATCGTTCACTTCACCAAGGTAACGCAGGTGCCCCCGACCAATCACATATCAACTCATCCAATGCTTCTCCCAATCACAATATCCCATGTTGGTTTGTGATTTTCATCTTTGCATGTCTGTTTCTGTCTTTGTTCTAGAATGATTTTTAGTGGAACTGTGGACGGAGCACTTTGAAGGACATTTAATTGATGGAGCTCAAAGACAAAGACAGCCAAGTCAACTGACTGGACTGTACTTGGAGTCGGTGGGAACTGATTGGACTATACTTAAGAGTCAGTGAAAACTGATTGGACTACACAGAGAGCTACACAGTGATTGGTCAGTTACTGTATCTCCACCATCAAGAACAGGACTCCACCCTCCAAGAACAGGACTCCACCCCCTTCATGTTTATTCCCATCACGACCTTTAACCTCTGAGTTAGTCCTGCAGTGACCCGGGGGAGAGCAGTAATGACCCTGTGGGGAGATTGAACCCTGGGCCTATAACCCCAATGGTGAGTGTGCTAACCACAGTCCCAAGACAAGTCTCTTGCACCAAAACCCCAATTCACTCAATTTTCCATGATAAAACAATATAATTATTCCTGTGCAGCAAGAAAGCATGGACACCTGGTATTGACATTCGACTTCTCTTACCCCTGAACATCCCTGCACCCCTCGCCATCTGAAATTTATTGAATTGGGGCCCACTTTGTCATTTCTTCAGAGGTTTGTTGTGTCACTGGTTTACAGTAACTGTCAGTGGTTTAACTATCAGTGTTGCGTTGTGGGTTTTTCATACAACATTACATGTATATGTGTGTGGAAAAGCATTTTCCTATAAAGTCAAATGTTTCTATGTAATACACAGTTACTGATTATAGGGGCAATGCACCTCACACACAGAATGTAAGAATGTAATGTATCAAATCACTACACAAAAGGATAAGATTTATACACAACACTACACAAAAGGATATATTTGAAATAATACAAAATATTTTGTGATCATCTACCCAGAAGTGGAGAAAATGGACATTAACGGTAAAAAAGTGTTTATGTGAAGATGTGATGGCACAGTAATGTTGCCCTCCTGAGTCATGCTACCCCTACCCAACCAATGCCACGGCATCTCCCACTCTCTCCTTCCCTCTCTTTTTCTCCCTCTCACCCTCCCTTCTCTCCTTACCCCACCCTCCCTCCCTCTATTTCTCCCTCTCACCCTCCTTCTTCCTTACCCCACCCTCCCTCCCTCTATTTCTCCCTCTCACCCTCCCTTCTCTCCTTACCCCACCCTCCCTCCCTCTATTTCTCCCTCTCACCCTCCCTTCTCTCCTTACCCCACTCTCCCTCCCTCTATTTCTCCCTCTCACCCTCCCTTCTCTCTTTACCCCACTCTCCCTCCCTCTACTTCTCCCTCTCTCGCTCCACACCCCCCCCCCCCCTTACCTCTCTCTATCCCCCCCATCTCTGAAGCCAACAGTAATCTGCAGACTCTGAAGGATGCAGTAGTCTGATATGTAACTGTATCTCTCTTCTCAAGGACAAATATAGAGCCAGATTTCCACTGGTGTCTCTGCTGGTGTTGGGTTAGCTTTAGCGTTAGCACAGCTGCTCGTTAGCCTAGCCTAGCGTGTGCCGGTCAACAAGCTGACTCATCTCCACCTGTTTAGAACCCCAGCAGGAAATCAGAAACCACGTATATACAGTGGTAGGGGCCCAGGTGGCAGATCCATAGCAAGCTAGGTAGACTGGACACCCTCCCTCCATCCCTCCATCCCTCCCTCCACCCCCCCCTCAACCTTCAGATAGACTGGACTCCCTCAACCCTCACCCCCCACCCCTCAGTTAGACTGGACACCCTCACCCCCTCCCCCCTCACCCATCATGACCCAGTTTGAGGGGAAGAGAATAGCTGTGAGAGAGAGAGAGAGCGAGAGCGAGAGAGAGAGAGAGAGAGAGAGAGAGAGAGAGAGAGAGAGAGAGAGAATTGTGTAGGAATGACGCCACCTGTTGTATGACAATGCCCTCACCCCTAATTCTCTACACCTAAAGCTTCATCCCTCTCAATTCTTACTCTCAATAAATCTCTAAACCTTGCTTTAATGTGTGGTCTGTGCCTCGTTAAAAACACATTGAAGGTACTGTATACAGTGTAATTATTGTGTAGAAATATTTGCAGTATGCGAAACCTTAATTTGGTTAATTGTGTATTGTTTGGTAGTGTTTCCAGAACAGACACATTCTAGGTTCTGTATCTACTGTAATAGTGATACATTATTATTTATTATTTATTTATTATTATTTATTTATCTTCTGGAAACAGCAGGGAAGGGGTGGTGAGGTCAGCAGCTGGTTGTTCCTGTAGAACACACAGTCATGGTTCTGGACCAGTAACACCTTTCCCAGACTACATGTAACCCTGAACCTTAACCATAACACACACACACACACACACACACACACACACACACACACACACACACACACACACACACACACACACACACACACACACACACACACACATACACACACACACTTAACCCCAACCAATCCACACTGTTAATATTTCACCAGCAACCACCAGCTACTCTTGAGCCAACGTGAGACAGCATGGCAGCGAGTAAGACAGTATGGCAGAGAGTGAGACAGTATGGCAGAGAGTGAGACAGCATGGCAGAGATTGAGACAGAGGGAGACAGCATGGCAGAGAGTGAGACAGCATGGCAGAGAGCAAGACAGAGGGAGACAGCATGGCAGACAGTGACAGCATGGCAGAGAGTGAGACAGCATGGCAGAGAGTGAGACAGAGCATGGCAGACAGTGACAGCATGGCAGAGAGTGAGACAGCATGGCAGAGAGCGAAGGCCCTTAGCAGACGTAGGCTACTGTGGCATCATCTCATACACTACATGTAGAATGTCCTGACACAAGAGCCAGAAGGACAGACATGCTGTCCAGTCTTTCTCTGTAAACCAATGGTGTAAAGTTGTCTTATCAGCCTGCCGGTATAAAGGCATGCAGGTTTCTCCAGCTCGCATCACCACGGCAACATGACTCCCATCATTCTGGTTCTGGCTCTCATCGCAGGCGGTAAGGTCCTTTCCTTCTCCTAACTTCCCCAGTGTAGGGAGAGCAGATCAGTGGGAATGTGCAGGTGTAGAACATTCCTCTCATGGAGAATAGGACATCGTGTCCATCTCTATCTGTGATGTCATGGTTGTAAGCCACTGCCCTCTGCCCTCCTGCAGCATATGGGTGTGGAACTCCGCCCATCCAGCCCGACTCCTCCAGAGTGGTCAAACGGCGTGGACGCTCGTCCAAACAGCTGGCCCTGGCAGGTAAGAACCTGCACACCTGGCCTTGGCTAGGACGGGTAGTTATTTACCTGTGTAGTTACCTGTGTAGTTAGTTACCTGTGTAGTTACTTGTGTAGTTACCTGTGTAATTGTTGTTATCTGTCCTGTAGATTTCACTGCAGTATGGGAGGAATAATGTCTGGAGACACACCTGTGGAGGATCCCTCATCGCTACCAACTGGGTCATGACTGCTGCTCACTGCATCGAGCATCCTCCCAGCCAGGATCATTGTCCACCGCCAGTGGAACCCCGCCCTCCTGTCCATGGGGTAAGACTAATTAATACCTCCACCCTCCCTCCCCTCTCCCCACCCCCGTCCCCTCTATCCCCTCTCTCCCCTCGCCTGTGTGTTCATGTGTGTTTAATCCCTCCCTCCCTCTCCTCGTGTCTGATTGGTCAGTAATGACATCGCCATGATCAAGCTGTCGGAGCATGTGACCCTGAGTGACCAGGTGCAGCTGGCCTGTGTCCCCGCCCCCGACACCATCCTGTCTCACAACTACCCCTGTTACATCACTGGCTGGGGACTCCTCTACAGTAAGATATATGACTAACTACCCCTAACCACACCTGCTACTACTAACTACCCCTAACTACCTCTGTGTATTGTGTGTGTGTGTTCCAGACAGAGGCCCCATCTCCGACACCCTGCAGCAGGCTCTGATGCCCGTGGTGGGCCATGAGACGTGCACGCAGAGCGACTGGTGGGGCGTGTCCATCCGCAGGTCCATGGTGTGTGCCGGAGGAGACGGAGTCGTGGGCGGCTACAACGTGAGTCAGGGGTCACCAGAGGGGCTGGGCACCCTGGAATAGAATATAATATAACAATTATATTATTGTATTCCAGTGTGTGTGTGTGTGTATTGAGTTCCAGTGTACAAAGTGTGTGTGTGTCTGTGTGTGTCGGTGATCCAGGGTGTTAAGTGTTCTCTGCACGGCATTGCCAGTTTTGTCTCTGGCCTGGGCTGCAACTACGTGAAGAAGGCCACTGTGTTCACGCGCGTGTCTGACTTCAACGAGTGGATTGACGAGGTAACCATGGCGCCCAGGCCCATCGTCTGTTGTGTTTGGTTGGTGTTGGTGTATTTATTTTTCTTTATTTGAGAGTATTATTTACCTTTGGTAACCTGTCTTTGTGTATTGTGCTTCTTTCAGACGATGATGGATAACTGAAATGTGTGTCTGCTCGTCGAATAAAGACCTGTGGAAAACCTGAGCATGTGTGTTGTTGTGTTGTTGTTCCTCTAGCCCTACGCCTTGCTATGGAAATATCTGTGATATTTTTTACATCTGCAACACAGATTGCTCAGTGGTTTCAGTAGTTTACATGTTTTAGTTCCCAACAAATATTAAATAATAGAATTTAAACTTATTGCCCTCAAGAAGGAATTTCGGCTTGCACAATTAAAAACAATGCAATACAAAAAATTACAAAAGTATTACATGTCACATAAACTTCAATGAATTAACTAGAATACAGATAATTTGATAAACGCATCCCAAAAGATCAAGTCAAGTTTCCCTATTGACCCTCACTACAAATAGCTTACCGTTGGCCACTTTCGACATTCGCTGTTGTTATTTTTATGTTTCAAGACATTTTTCATGAGTTTGGGGTGTCATTACCAAAATAGTTAACAGTCATCACCATCAATCACCGGCATCATAGTTAAAAGACCCATTGGAAACCGCACTTCCGTACCTCAGTCAAGAGCTGTGAAACGTCACTCCGTGAGTGTCGATACACTCAAATACAATGACGTCACCAACGCCTATTCAGGAAAATGAATCATTGGTCGTCATGAGGCGATGACAGGTTGTTTGTCTATCAAGGTAATGTTCACCACTAGAGGGCAGCAGACACGTATAAATACCGCGGAGACAGCAGATGATGGAGAACGCCGTATCATACATTAGACTGCAGAAATGACTAGAACTTTGCAAAAGAAGTCTTGTCCATCTCTCTACCTACAAAGTTGCGCGACCGGCGACTGTAATACTTTCCTCCAACTACTTATGAATATGTTTTTGGTGTAAAACTTATTGTTGAAGGCACTTTTATACTTTACTGGCACAGAAACCAACGCAATTTGCAAAAAATACATATCATTTCAAAATCATCACTGACGTGAAAATCATCACTGACGATTTTATAATTCTTAAGGGTCTTCATGAGCAGACGCCACGTCGTCGAGTCGTGGCCTACAATAGGCCTACATTTCAATGACAAACTATGAATTGACATACATGACGTACATGAGATTTAGACGTATTGTACATGACGTGCAGTTAGAGCGCTCTTCGCCACCACGGCAGCGGTGGCTGCCATCAACGAGCTCTGTCGCGTTCTTTAAATGCGCGCACTCTCTCCCACTCTTCTCTCTCGTGCAGTCGCAGCCAAAGTCGCGTAGTCGGAATATATGACAGAGACCACGTCCGCGGTTGCTGATTTGGTTTAAGGATAACACCACATATCGAGGTAGGATTTTTTGTGATTGTCTAATTTTATTTTTTTTGAAGGTTTAGGTCTCATATCTTTTTTATTACATTTGTGGTAGATTAAAATGTGTAAAAACACAGGGGGAAAGTGACTCACAGTGAAGTCCATCCCCTCGGAGTGAAAATAACAGCCAGATCACAACTCAACAAGGAACAGCTTATCCAATGGACCAGAAGCCTTCATACTCATTTAGATGTAGGAGTTCAGTTTTATTGCTATGCATGTTTGACTAGTAAGTTCTCACATAGGCATATTTTCACTCCCTTCACTGAAATAGGTACCTGGTAGGGAAGTGATCAATCGACATTAGTTCACATGACTCAGTAATGATTTAGTGTTTCAGACACTCAGACATTCGGCTTCTACAACTCCCCCATCCTCTTAGTTCTCCTCCTCTAGCTCCACTCCTCTCTCTCATCCTCCTCTTCTTTCCTCTCTCTCATCCTCCTCTCTCTCTTGTTCTCACACTCCTCCACGTATAAGGCATACAAGTGTATCAGGCGACGATGGCATGTTGTAAAAATACAGGGAGATGAAAGAAAGACAGATGAGAGAAGAGAGGAGGATGAGTAGAGAGATGGAGGAGAGGCTGGATCTCACAGTGACTCAGACCCTGGAGTCATCTCAGATGGATGACCAGACCAGTCATGCGATGGAGACTCACAGCTGTGACGCAGACATCCCTCCCTTCTCCCACCCCCAGCTCCAGCTGTGAAGAGACCACCCCCCCAGCTCCAGCTGTGAAGAGACCACCCCCCCAGCTCCAGCTGTGAAGAGACCACCCCCCCAGCTCCAGCTGTGAAGAGACCACCCCCAGCTCCAGCTGTGAAGAGACCACCCCCACCTCCAGCTGTGAAGAGACTACCCCCACACCACCATGCTGGGGAATACAAGCCCCACACTACCACCACCTACGGCTCCTCCACAGCTAGAGTGTGTCTGTGCGTGTGCGTGTGTGTGTGTGTGTGTGTGTGTGTGTGTGTGTATCTCACAAAGGAAATGACTTGCCTCTTGTCTGTCGCGTTAATCACAAGAATCTCATCCATGTTTTTCTGCATTAATGACTTTCTCTCTTCACCACTTAATTTCCCCACAGGACACCTGCTGTGCTGTGGGACTACTTGGCACCGGTGGACTGAGGAGGTTTGAGGTCTGTGGAGGTCTGTGGAGGACTGAGGAGGTCTGTGGAGGTCTGTGGAGGACTGTGGAGGACTGAGAAAGTCTGTGGAGGACTGAGGAGGTCTGGGAAGGACTGAGGAGGTCTGGGAAGGACTGAGGAGGTCTGTGGAGGACTGAGGAGGTCTGGGAAGGACTGTGGAGGTCTGGGAAGGACTGTGGAGGACTGAGGAGGTCTGTGGAGGTCTGTGGAGGACTGAGGAAGTCTGTGGAGGTCTGTGGAGGACTGAGGAGGTCTGTGGAGGACTGAGGAAGTCTGTGGAGGTCTGATGGCTGTAAACGGTCAGTGTACTGGGACCTGCTTTGTTGGTCATGGAGTCTAGGGAGAGCGCCAGGCTGTCTACGGCAGCTGTGGTGGCCATCGGCTGCAACGTGCTGGTGGCCTTCCTCCTCATCCTCCTCTTCCTCATCCTCTACAAGGCCTGCAAGGTGCCATCCAACCAAACGAGGTTGCCGGTGCTGGAGTCTGTCTCATAGAACATTCAGAGGAACGAGCACAAGTACCTATGGACCTCCTGAACGGCTCACTCCTGGTTTTCTATGAAGAGCTCCAAGATATCTACTCTGAGAGATGCAAGAGGAAGGCCGGGAAGATCATCAAGGTCAGCAGCCACCCTAGTCACGCCCTGTTCCATCTGGCAAACGGTATCGGAGTATCCAGACCCGGACCAACAGGTTTCAGAACAGTTTCTACCCGCAGGTCATAAGACTGCTTAACTGACAGGCTTGATCTCACCACGCTTTGGATGCGCAACTTGGCTGCATCCTTTGGTCCTTATAGACGCGTCTTTCTCTGACACACAAGGAAACAACACCCTTATGTATATAATTAAATACGGCATTATGAGAATAATGAAAAGCAATCAAACAATTTGCGTCCTCTGCAACCTGACCGTTTGCCCCGCGACTCAGAACCGGAAAGACATCCGCAGTCTTGCGATATGGGAGAACAGGTGAGATACGACGGGAGAACCCGCAGGTGCGCCGGCAGGGGAATAATATCTTCTCCATAGCTGCCATGACAGGAGGGGAAATACACGCTTCTGAAAGTGACAGGAGTGACGGGAAAGGTTGACAGAAAGAAAGAAAGAAAGAAAGTAAAGGAATGATTTCTGATGTAACTGTAGACTGATTTTGGTGGCGCCAGCCTTGGCGGACATCCTGAAGAAGTCGCACCCTCACCATTTGTCAATTAGTAATCATTGGGAATAAATGTACGTCTTATGTTTGAACCGTCATCTATTCTTCAGTGTTTTATTTTCATATTCTATATAACCAATGTTCCTGTTTAAGAAGATGTAACCTGAAGTATGAATATATTCATGTTCAACTTGTATCATATGCTCTGTATGCATTCCAAATTCTATGTGCTCATTAGATAATTCATGTGTTACATTTCACCTGGCCAGGCTACCTGTGATTTACATAATCATCAGGAATGGAACATTTACTTTAAATCCACTTGTGTCACAATCAGCAGACGGAAACCGCACCTCTGGCTGAAGGAGTTGTGTGTGTGTGTGTGGGGGGGGGGGGGGGGGGGTGCGTCATTAAGGACAAGGGCAATGGAAGGCTGTCAAACAACGGAATAATAACTGAAGTGACTCACAGTAAAGTCCTTCCCGTAGGTGTGAAAATGACTAGCAGCTCAGAACTCCACTTGAAACAGCTTATCCAGTACATACTCATTTACATGTACCACAGACGGTTGAGGGCAGTCATACTCATTTAAATGTACCACACTCTCTGTTGAGAGAATTCAACACTAACATCATTCTAGAGGGTTGAGCTGACTAAAGACGTTGAAGTACGCATTCATAATGGATCTATTAGCTTCTGCAACGTCTGATCCAGAGGTGTGGGACCAAAGCATCCTCAGTACTGTGTTGAACTGTCTCTGTGTGTTCACGTGATTCTCTTGGAGGATTTAGCATCTCTGGTCCTACTCGGCAGAGAAGAGGAACATATGCCATTTCAAAATGATGAAAATGTTTAATAAAGATTTCCTAAACCTCTCTCTCTCTCTCTCTCTCTCTCTCTTTTCAAATGAAAAATAACTCAAAGTTCAAGTGGTTTTGCTACAGTATATCACAAAGGAGTTTTTGCAGGTTACCGTACACACAAGCTGAGAAATGGGATACGATGGTGGTCGTATAGCAGTGGTGTGTCTATCTAAGAGCTCTCTGGCTCTCTCAGTAAACTCAACAACTTCTCCATCTTGGCGATTTCCACCTCTGGCCCCTTGGGCGTCTCCTGGCCCTTTTTCTCCTGGAGATACAGACAGACACAGATACAGAAAGACACAGACACGTCAGACACAGATACATCAGATACAGATACTGACACAGATACAGACATGTCAGACACAGATACAGACATGTCAGACACAGATACATCAGATACAGATACTGACACAGATAACGACATGTCAGACACAGATACGGACATGTCAGACACAGATACAGACACACACAGACACGTTAGATAGTGCTGTTACTGTATACCTTGGGTTTCTTGCGCAGGTTGGGTGAGAGCTTGAGGCTGGTGACGTAGCCACGGTCGTCTCCCACGATGAGGATGGGGTAGACGGGGTTAAACTCGATGTGAGTCAGCTTGGTCTTCTTCTTAGCCACCACCGGCTGCTGGCAGATGGCCTCATACTTGTTGATGCTCAGGTCAAAGATGTGAACCTGGGGGAGGAGGGAGGAGAGGGAGAGAGAGAGAGAAGGAGTATTTAATATGTGAACAAGGGAGAGAGAGGGAGAAGAGAGGGAGAGAGAGAGAGAGAGAGAGAGAGAGTCCAGCCAGGAGAGCTATTATGCATGGTATCTCTGACAGAATCATGAAAGAGTGGTTTACACCCATGAAAAAAAAGGTTGTTTTACAATTGTCAGCGAGAAAAAAAAAAAAGCAAAACACTTTTAGAGGACAATAATCTGATACCTAAAATACCTAGAGTGGATTCAACTCTAATAATAGAAAAACATGATCATTATCTTGTACTTCGAGTACTAATCATGTGTCATATCATCCAAAACTATACAACTGAGTAATTCCTACATGAAAACAAAACAGGTGTTTACTCCCACTATATCTAGAGAGGGAGAGGGAGAGAGAGAGAGAGAGAGAGAGAGAGAGAGAGAGAGAGGAGGAACACATGTCAACAAACACAGCTCTCAGCTGGCTCTGACTCACAGCTGCCCTATTCTGGGGACGTTTACGCAGACCAACAACTAGCACCATGTCACCATGTGGAGGGTTAGGGTCAGGGAGGAACTAGTCATTAGGGTTAGGAGGGTCAGGAGGGTCAGGGAGGAACTAGTCATTAGGGTTAGGAGGGTCAGGGAGGAACTAGTCATTAGGGTTAGGAGGGTCAGGGAGGAACTAGTTATTAGGGTTAGGAGGGTCAGGGAGGAACTAGTTATTAGGGTTAGGAGGGTCAGGGAGGAACTAGTCATTAGGGTCAGGGAGGAACTAGTCACTAGGGTTAGGAGGGTCAGGGAGGAACTAGTCACTAGGGTCAGGAGGGTCAGGGAGGAACTAGTCACTAGGGTTAGGAGGGTCAGGGAGGAACTAGTCACTAGGGTCAGGAGGGTCAGGGAGGAACTAGTCACTAGGGTCAGGAGGGTCAGGGAGGAACTAGTCACTAGGGTTAGGAGGGTCAGGGAGGAACTAGTCATTAGGGTTAGGAGGGTCAGGGAGGAACTAGTCACTAGTTGAATTTAATTTGTAGTTGTGGAGCACAGGTGGTTATGCTAGTTGTGTGTGATCATCAGTGACAGTTATGAAGGCTTATGGATGAGGCGTGTGGGAAGAGGAACTTGCAGATGCTATGGTTGGGGCCGCAAGTTTTTCCAGACCATGTGACCTGACCGGAGAGAAACTGTGGGCCCTAGTCAAAGTCACATGGTCTGGAAATCTCCTGGCCCTCTTTGGCACGGCTGTAGCTGTTCCAAGGTGTGGTTGCTAGGTTACCTTGCCATCAGTGGTGACGGCGGCGAAGACAGTCGAGGAGTAGGGAGACCACGCCACGTCTCCTACGGCCGCGTTGAGGTCAAAGGTGAACATGGGGGTCCTGGAGAGACACGGGGGGGGGGTCAGAGGTCATGTTTCTATGTGCAACAGAGTGATACATGTGCAACTATATGATGGGAGGAGTGATTGGAGAAGAGAGAGGAGGGGACTTACTGGATGGTGTGGTCCCAGATCTTGACCGTCCAATCAGAGCTGCAGGAGATGAAGACTTTGGGATGGAATTGGTTCCACTTCACAGCGTCTACGGCCATGTTGTGGGCGTCATACGTCTCCAAGAACTGGCTGGAATACGCCTTGGAGCACTAGAAATCACAGAGGCGGTCTTCATGATACAGTGTACACACACGCACTCATGCACGCACGCACACACACCCTCTTCTAGACATGCTGGGAAGACCTAATTGGCTATGGCATCTGATTGGGTGAAAACTTTTCTACAGTTTATAATCAACATTCATGTTGGCTTTTTAATTTTTTAATTTATTTGTTACACTTTTGTAACATTGACTTGAAATTCTTATCGGGTATATCCAGCATCATATTTGGCCCTCAGAGAACAATGATAGTTGATAGTATCACATACACACCTTCTATTGAGGTGAAGCGTACTTTTCTTGACCTTGTTAAGGAAGAATACAATCTCACCTTGTGTATTTTTCCTTCCTCAGTGCCGACCAGGAAGAGGTAGTCAATCTGCTTGTGGAAGTCAAATGATGTTCCACAAGCTGTGGGACGACATGCATCTACTCAAACGGGCAACTTTCAGACAGTGTTGAATTGTCATATTCTAGGGTTAGGGTTAGCCTACTCAGATAGACAGTTCTGTCTGTGTGTCAGTCTAACTCAGATTGATCACTCCAAACTTCTGTCTGTGTGTGGTAGTGTTTGAGTAGGGAAGTTTGAAGCTGCATGTGCACTCTTACCCATGGTAGAAGGTTGCATGAGTAGACTAGTAGTAGTGAAGTAGTAGAAGTAGTAGTAGTAGTAGTACTGTAGTAACATTACAGTAGTCTAACAGTCTTACCCATGGTAGGATGCTGCAGGCCATCTGGCCCGTCTGACACGGCTCCCTCCAGCGACAGTTTGATGATGTCAGTGAAGACCAGTTCATTCTGCAACCAGACCATCAGAACCATCAGAACCACTGTGACAGCCTTATGGGACGAACCAGAACCATTATGACAGCCTCATCAGGTGAGTCAGGTACCTTGACAAGAGTCCAAGAGACGACGCGTCCATCGGAGGACACAGAGAAGAAGTTGTGATTGTTGTCCATATCGTCCTTCTGCCACCTCACCTGGAGGAGACAACAACAACAACAACAACATGATCCAGCATGTAAACACACAATATACAACAACAACACAAACAACAACAACAACAACGTGATCCAGCATGGTAACACACACCTGCCAGACAGGGTCTGTGTGCTTGCCAGACTTCGCGGTGCTCTTGTAGATGGGCTGCAGACTGTCCTCCTTGAGGTTGTAGACGGACACACAGCCGTCGTAGAAGCCCACGGCCACCAGGTTGGAGAGGCGGGGGTGGATGTCCAGACACAGGATGCCAGACGTCGTGGGGTAGATGTACTCAGGGAAGGTGGAGTTTTTCAGAGAATAGAACAGCAGCATGCCCCGACCCTGCTTTGTGAAGTCATCTGTTGGAGGGGGGGGGGCAGGGAGGGAGAGAGGGTAATGGAGGAGGGAGGAGGGGGGTAGAGGGGAGTTTGGTAAGGAGGAATGGAAGGAGGGGAGAAGAGCATTAGGGTGTGGGTAGATGTATTTCAGAGAGTAGAACAGCATTATGCCACTGTGTATTCACGTATTAGTACTTGAATACTTACATGAGCCAAGCCCCACTGCAAACAGGTCTTTGTAGCTCTCATTCCTGGAGAGGGACAGAGTCCATCATTCAATATTACAGAATATTACCATCAATACCCAATAACAATATCCAAAGTACTGACCAGTAGAGGTAGTTGTAATGTGGGTACTGACCAGCAGAGGGCGGTAACAGACAGCCTTTTAGCTTTGTCATACTGGAACTTCCACAGAGGAAGAAGAGTGCCCTCCTGCTCGCGGAACTCATCAGAGGCGTCCTCGAAATACTTAAAATCTAGTCGGAGAAGAGAGGGGAGAGGAGGGGAGAGGAGAGGGACGACAGTTCATCATCTGTATTAGATGACAAAGCAGACGTGGTATAGACTCGTTTTTTCAGATCAATGGCAAGGAGCATCCAGGAACCTTGAGCGATATCATCAAACGTGTTCTGATTCACCATCCGCTCGATGATCTTCGCCACGTTGGACACTTTAGTGATGTCATCACTCTAGAGAAGCAACAGGGGAGAAAGGCTTTATTCTGGGTCCCATTTCTCAACCCTTTCCCACTTGAGGATCAGTCGTTTCTACACTTTAGGAAAAGGGTGACAATTGGGATAGTGTTAGACTGTTTGAGTGTTGTCTGAAGGTTTACCTACATGTTATCATAGTGATGTTGTAGACTAGAGGTTTACCTACATGTTATCATAGTGATGTTGTAGACTAGAGGTTTACCTACACGTTATCATAGTGATGTTAATACGGTAATGTTGTTGACTAGAGGTTACCTACATGTTATCATAGTGATGTTAATACTGTCATGTCATTGAAGGAAGGTTTCACCTGCATCTCCACCAGCATCATCTTCTTCTTGCCTTTGTCATCGTCCTTCTTGGAAGGCAGGGCTTTCTGCTTCTCTTTGTTCTTCTCCTGCTTCTGCAGCTCCTCCACATACACATCATAGATCTCCCACTGCAGACAGAGAGCAGCTAGTTGGATTAGTCTTCAACTGAGTGAACACTTTATTTGTCCATTCAAACAAGGTAACAGAAATCTGTTTTGCATCCTGAGAAGGTTTAGAAAGTCTCTCTCACCTGATTGGCTGTTGCTGAGAAGTTTGCACGTGGAGGGGGCTCGGTCTGACATTCTCTTTCCTGAGTGTTCAGGGTTGGAGAACAGCAAAGCAAATGTCAAATCAGCCTTTAAAACAGTATTGATAATCATATCAGCCTTTAAAACAGTATCGATAATCATATCAGCCTTTAAAACAGTATTGATAATCATATCAGCCTTTAAAACAGCACTGATTATCATATCAGCCTTTAAAACAGTAAAGGTACAGATGCAGAGCCAATCTAAACAGATAATAAATATACCCTGTATGGGTTGTTGAGGGTCTGGGAGGCCCTCTCGCTGTAGTTGAACTGGTTGGTGAGTTTCTGCTCCTTCTTGCCAGCCTTGGACGCCACACTGTCTGCTCTGTCGTCTCCCCCGCCCTCCTCCGCCTCCCCCCCATCCTCCCCCTCCGGGGCCTGAGGCACAGAGGGACACAGTGCAGTGCACAGTGACTCATCATCACACTCACACTCCACTGTGTTTCTAGCAATAATACACATCTAGTCCTGCTTCTCAATTAAATTAAATTAACTTTAATAAAATAACTAATACAATTACTATTACTGGTAGACGGTACATTAACTTATGAGTTTCTGTCTTACCGGAGTCTCTGGTTTCTCCTCCTCGGTCTCAGCTACAGCAGTCTCAACTGGAGCCTTTTCTGGAATAACATCATATCAATTAGTTTCATCTGGAATAACATCATATCAATTAGTTTCGTCAAAGCTGAACTAATACTGTTTCAGCTTTTTACTCTTGTTACTCGACAGACTGTGTTACAGTGCTAGTATGGAATATACTTTCACTGTTTATTTATTTATTCATTTATTAAACTCACTTATTAAACTAACTCACTAACTAACTAACTAACTAACCCTCAGGGAGGCCCTGTTTGGCCCTCTGTCTGCGAGCTTCGTCTGAGTCCTGGTGGAGAAGATTCCCCTCTAGAACAAAGTGAACAGCCAACTGGTCCACACTGCTGATGGGCTTGTAAGAACGCTCCTGACAACACACACACAACACACACACAACACACACACAACACACACACAACACACACACAACACACACACACAACACACACACAACACACAGTGATGGGTTAGGGCTGTTACACAGTGTTGGGTTACGGTTGTTACACTTGATTAAAAGCTAGTGCACACCTATGCACTGAAACAACATTATTTGATTCTGGATACCCAGAAGCACATTGCTAGCAAGTTGTCATTGTCATCTGCCGTGGTTAAAGGCCATGACTGTTAGCAAACCCAAATCACACTAGCCGTCTGCGGTAGAGCGCTCAGCTGTGATTGAGGCCACGACGTTACCTTGAAGCTATAGCGGACAATGTTCTGAGGGGCGTGTGGGTTGTTGGCGGTCAGGATCCTTGTGAACTCTTCTTTCAGCTCCTGGTGAGGAGAAACAGACACGTTTGTGTGGCAATAAACAGATCTTGTATCTTATATCTAAGACTAACCCAACTATAGCCCCCCCCCCCCCCCCCCCCCTCACCTTTAACTTAAATGAAAGAGGAAGAGTTGTGACAAATGTTCAGTTTACTGGCCTACTAAAACACACCTGCCATCTCTGTACAGACAGGCTCCTAAAAACACTGGCCATACAGCCAGTGTTTTTACTGTATATACGCACCCTTACAGCCTTATGTACACAACCACGTAACGTAATGTCACATAACAAACCACAATTATCAAAGTAGAACATATTGCGGCTGCATTCCGCTGCATACCCTTGCACACAATGTTCTCTTACGCGTCTCATTCTGAAAATTGGAAGCATCTACCCGTAATATTTCTGGTATTTGATATGCCCATGGACACAACTGTACACAGTGCAACATACCACTTCGGTGAGTTCCAGTTGGTCTGCGGGTTTGATCAGAGTCTTCCCCTGCATCCACTCATCTCCGCCTTCACCCGCATCAGCCCCATCCTCCTCGTCCTGACAGCACAGAGACGACAACATGGTTGACAATAGATAGATTAGATACATAACAGCCACATAATGCTGATACTAATGATGCAGTTACATGTGTTGTTATCAAACCAACCATTATACTTTAAACCTAGCTTTCCATCAAGCGGTCCTCAGACCTACATACCTTTTTCTTACTGGCAGCTTTGGTAGCTTTGGCTGCGGGGGCCTTCTGCTGGGACTGAGCGTTTGACCCCTACAGAAAATGAATGCAAAATCCTACATTTTCCCATGGAGTGTAGTTGTGCATGTGGCCTAACTCTGTGTTGCCAACTTGCTACGTATGCCTGATTGATTGGTGATCAGCCTACCAGATGACAAATAGCCGTTCATGTTTTTCAAATACCAAGGTTTTTGTAATCATAGCTATCTAGACCTAATAAACATAATCATAATGGACACAGATCTCACTGAGTGGCTGGCATTTGCTAGCAAGCAAGTATGGCTACAATATAACTTTTTCTCAGTCTCAGCATTATATTCATTATTAAAAGCTTTCAAAATGTCACACATTGCTGGTGTCGAAAATCTATAATGCAAACAGTGTTATCTTCCGAAACTTTAGCAGTCGCGAAATATTTTAAATTAAATGCTAACAACAACGATAAACTAATTAGAAAACATACCTGTTTAGATTTCACAGCTCCTGTCTTGTGAAGGACAGGCATTGTGTTGAAGTCAATGAAAACCGCTGATTGTAAAAAGCTAGATACTTAATAAAAACAGATGAAATACTCGCTAGCAGCATGGACCGTCTATAACCTCACGCCAGCTGTGTACGGTTGCCATGCCAACCAACTACTCCCTGAAGCACGAGCAAAACCTGTCTACGAAAACTCTGGCGCGAGCGCCGCTCGAATAAAATAATAGATTTAAGATTATTGTGAAGATTTCGCTTTTCTTGATGCAAAACACATAGTATCACATAAATATTACAGTGGGGTATTTGTACAGTATGGTCATAGAGTTGTTATAATGCACTTGTTGTGATCGAACATGAAGAAAGACCATACCCATACACATGAAGAAAGACCATAAAAATAGTATTATCATTATTAATATAATTATTACCACCATCATCATTACCAGTGGCTGTAGGTCATTTCAAATTTATGTAGATTTATTTTATTGTAATCTCGAGCTAGATATTATCATTGTTGGTGCTGATGTTGTGTTTTACCATTACTTGTCTATGATTGGACGGCGATCTCATGAATATCTAAATATTTCCAGACCCCGGAAGTTACAATGTAGCGTTACTGTCACCTTTCTCTACTACGACTTCCTCCAAAACAACCCTTAACGTCACCGCACACACAGTATATAACGCCACGCCCACAGAATATATGTATATATATATAAAATAATAACTGTACCAAATGATGTTATAAGGTTGTAACCAGAGATTTTAGAATACATTATGGTTTATATGCTCTATGTTGTAATTTATGCCCTTGTCTTCTACTCTCGCTACCCAAGGTGACAGAAAGGCTTGGTCCACTTCACTGATCAGGGTCTGGCCCTTCCGACATGTTTGTATTCTTTAGACAGCTCTCCAAAATGTATAAACACATTTGCTATGGACCTGTCAAGCTGAAGCATCAGTGGGAGATGATAGGTTGTAGGAAATAATTGACTAATATGAAAGATTTGATAAAACC
>NC_139658.1:20175526-20178026 GCF_951799395.1 Argentina silus | reverse complement strand
CAACAGAAACGCCACGCCACGTACAACACGTTCAGACTGGCATCAGAGGCACAGAGGTGAGGTTAGCCTTCATAGGTAGAGCTGTCATGGCCACTTAGATAAGACATCTACAGTACAGACACTGACACACACACATACACACACACACACACACACACACACACACACACACACACACACACACACACACACACACACACACACACACACTGTGATGTTAATGCTGTCCCTCCCTCTCCCAGGTACCGTTTGACAGCGCGGGAGTACTCCGGTGACGCGGGCAACGCCCTGAGCTACAGCAAACGCTACAACCACGACGGCAGGTCGTTCAGCACCACCGACCGCGACCACGACCGCTACACGTCCGGGAACTGTGCTCAGTACTACGGCGCGGGATGGTGGTTCGACGCGTGCCTAGCTGCTAATCTGAACGGACGCTACTACCGCGGGCGCTACAGCGGGCTGACCAACGGTGTCTACTGGGGCACCTGGTACATACTGACGGACAACCGCAGCGGAGAGCGCTACTCCTTTAAGAGCGTGGAGATGAAGACGAGGCCTCGGGGCTTCTGAGGACTGGCCTGGGTCATTTTGAAATGGGACGGTGAAGATGTAGTATTACACTGTAAAAGGCAAACCCTTTAAAGGGTTACCAAACATACTCCAAATACTGCTGTAAACGTGGGGAAACTGAGTCTGGCTGAAGACTGTGCTGGTTATTGATACTCATCTGATTGCTGGATGCTTGATTGACTAGATATTACTGTATGTGGATAGAGGGTGTAACCAGATGTAAATATGGTGTTAAATAAAGGTTTGACGACTCTTATACTTATTCATGACTTCTGTATGATTTGATGTTGAATAATGACCAGCCGACCCTATGATCCTAAAACATCTTGGACACTTCACTCATAACTCGAGCCATACCAGTCAAGCGGCTTTTCATTTTGCGAACATTTTGGTATGTTTTCCAGAAATATTAAATGAAGAAAAGACAATCATGCCTGTTCGAGACAATAATTCTAGAAATAAATGTTCGTGATGTTTATTACCAATGACTGAGTTTGGTCTATGTGTGGATAGTGTTACCAGAACTGACTAAGATATTAATTTCCTAATTAATTTCCTCTAGCAATGGCAAAGTACCCTCTTAATTTAGCTGTACTGATATATTTCTTTCATGATAAAATGTATAACATTAGAGATCAAATCACTGTATACTCCACTAAATATAATCCCTTCAGATAGCACAGGATTATGAGGTTCAAAAATCACCTGAGACCCTGACTGTCTCTGACCCATTTCCCTTGACGTACTATCTAAATCGATTTCGTTACCGCTCAGCTGCATTCTGGCTCCCATGCCTACAAAACCATTTAAGGAGCTTCTTCCAAACCCTGGCGACCCAATCCTATCCAACATAAATGGATATCTCACTACCTGCTGTGTTCCCAAACAGCTGAAGGTGGCTGTAATTATGCCCCTCCTGAAAAAAAACTAATCTTGACCCCAACCTGAAGTTCTAAAAAAATACAGGCCTATTTCTAACCTACCATTTTTATGTAAAATATTGGAAAAAGTTGTCTGTCAACAGATCACTGATCAATAATAACTAATAATATCTATGAGAGCCGCCAATCAGGTCATAGGCCAAAACATTAGCACAGAAATTGCGTTAATAAATGTTCTTAATGACTTACTGCTAGCCTCTGACATCAGTTCTGTTATGCAGATGATACACAACTTTACATTGCAATGACACCAGGCATTGCTGACTTGGAGGCCTGTGTGACTGACATTCAATTATGGATGGCAAAAAACGTCATCCTCTTTAATTCTGATAAAACTGAACCGTTGGTCATTGGCCATTGGCCCATTAAAATTGAAGTCCAACTTTACAGATGTGGCACTAATTTTAGAACACAGTTAAATTGTTATTATTGACTCCAACCTTACATTGAACGCTCACATTAAGAGCACATGCAGATCTTGTTTCCACCTGCACAATATTGCAAAAATAAGACATTCTCTTTCACTACACGATTCAAAAAAATTGGTTCATGCATTTGTCACGTCAAGGTTACACTACTATTATGCAACACACTATTATGCTGTCTTACGAACACAGCTTCACACAATCTCCAACTGGTCTAAAATGCAGCTGCAAGAATCCTGGCCAGAACCAGAGGGACAGAACACATTACGCCTGCCCTTAAGTCACTGCACTGGCTTCCTATAAAGGTCAACGTTGACTTCAAAGAGCTCCTTATCACATTTAAACCCCTCGAGGGTTGGCTCCATCCTACCTGGCTGACCTCAGTAAGCCCTTCAGTATATACCAGTTCACGGCCTTCCATCCTCTGGGGCAGGAGACTTAGTCATCCCCAGGGTGAAGAAAAGAACAGCAGGTGGCAGGTCGTCCTCTTACAGAGTACGGTCACTTTGGAACAGCTTGCCAACCCATGTGAGGGAATCTGAGACGGCATACTTTTTGAAA
>NC_139658.1:20143026-20165526 GCF_951799395.1 Argentina silus | reverse complement strand
CTGTCCGCTTGCTTATATTAGCATCCCCGCAGGCATTCTCTGCCTGGCGTGCAGACACTTCCAGCTAATAGACTGTAATCATGTAAAGGCAATAATACATTTCTCCATGCCGACATTTAGATAATGCTACACGCCCACACTCCTCGGCTTGGTGTTTGTATTTGTAAGTCTTTATTACAGAAGCCGGAGAGAACTGCTTCGGGTCACAACAGTTCTCTCAAAGGAACCAAACAAAGGTCATTATAATGATATTAAAACGAAATGACAAGAGGATGAGGAAAAAGAAAAATATGCACTATCACGAGGGGAGAGAAGGGAGTGAAGAATTATTCTAGTCTGACTTTGTGTTTGACCTTTTCCGGAAGGAGAGCTAATCCTTGAATATAATAGACTCTGGCACAGATATGGAAAATGGCTGTACCGTTATCAGTGTTGCCTGGGTGACCATCAGCACATAGGGCTGTTGGAGATGCCTGGTTATTAAGCGCCGAGTTTGTGTATATTGGAAAAATACCGCTTTTTGTCATAACGTGTCACTCACAGACACTCATACATAATGTTCCAGGCGCGATAATAAAGTGGATGCCTCCTTTTCATTCCCCGTGCCCTCAAATAGGCCATGCACGCGTTTCGTTTTTCCATCGTTGCCTGAAGAATGTAATTTTTCGAAAGGAAATAGCGGGCGAGTCCCTTTTCACTCCTGACTTTTCTTATTAGAGGTCTCCATAAGAAATCGTGGGTTGTAGGCCTACAGTGGACTAGGAACAAATGCCGCAGGATTTACGTTTGTTAATTGGCCTTTACGCGCGGTAGCAGCATATCTGTAGGCCCATGATAATAGGAGGCGTTTAGGGATCGTGTTTTTGTTTGGGACAATGAGTGAGCGTAGCCTAACCAAATTAGAACATGACTTTAAAATAACGGATTAGGTCTAGGCCACATTAGGCTACTATCATTAAACTGGAAGGAATCAGCGGTCTCACTCGATGACTTGCATATCAAGATAATATAGCCTACTTTGTGTTGTTGATTTTGCTGTGGTGAACAGTTATTCAAATTTGGCCCATCAGCTCTCTTATCTGTTCACGGTGGCTATGCATTACAGATCGCTATTGATGCTTAGTAATCTTTCAAAAAAAAAAACTTTATGTGAGAGACATTCTTGTTGTGGACTGTGGTGGGTAACGTGGCCGGATGTCAGGTCTAGCCTATCTGTGGGGACGGTGCCTGGGAATTGTGTGGGCTCCTCTCCAAGAACCCCTCCTCTGCGCAGGACAAATCATCTTCGCCAGCTCATTATTGCAGGACCACTAATGACTCAATTAGAGGAGAGGTGATCACTGGCCAAACGCGGGAGCGCGCATACAGCATAGCGCGCATGCACATATACAATTAGACAGTCGTATTTTGCAAAAATGGAGCATGATGTTTATTACAATCAGGGGATTCCCACGTTGAAATATAGTTAACAGTTAACTCCTGAGTCATAGGCTTTGGGTAATCTGAATTAAGATGTGTTATTGTTGACGTGTTACGTTGGATAGCCTAAAAGGCCTTCACCGTATTTAGGCATAGCCGACTCTAAATGTGTTACATTATATTCCAGAATTTCTCTCTCTCATTAGTCATCAGCAAACCTTGGACACAAAATGCATGGAGACTGCGTTGGCCAAATAGCTCCTACCTTAACGAAATTAGGGAGACCATGGCCTTTCAAAACATGCAATTTCAAATCGAATCTTAAAATTTGCATTCTGCATTTTATTCAGCAATTCAAATTTTGATGATTTTGTTGCATTTAGACTTTCCCCACAGACAGGGGAAATGAAAAGTCAACGTCAAGTCGGCTCGCTGAAAACCTCATGCGATTATTATTCAATTTCTCTCATCCATGGGAGGAATTAAGTGTCTCTGCTCTGAAACGGTTATCCAGAGAAATCCAACATAAAAGAAATAACTAGGCCTACTGTGTGCGATACCACAACAAAGAACTAGGATCTCAGATGGATTCTGAAGATAAAATCTGTACCTTAAATTTAATAGAATAGAAGTGAGCTGAATTTTAATATATTGGCTGTCCAAATACACTGAAACGAAAATAAATAAGCCTTTGCACATGCGGCGTGTTAAACTTGTAAATATTTCCAGGGTCCCCGTTCCACCCGCTATCTGTCTATCATTCGGAGAGATCTCCTCGGGTAAATGATGCATTCGATGCATTTGGATGTATTTGTTGTGCGAGTTTGAAAAGGCGGCGATAATCTGGGAGAGTGAGATAAGAAATGCCATTTATTCCGCGGCACTTTGGAGCCTATTTCCCGGGCCGATCAGCCCCATTCTCCCGACACCTCCAGCAGCTCGCTGATAACGATTAGGCTATTTATTATCTTCACAAAGAACAAAGATTAGCTAGCACCGATGAAAAATTACCCCGGGATGGGTTATAATCAGAAGGAGGAGGGCCCGAGGATCCAACGAGCATACCCCCCCCCCCCCCCCCCATACACACACACACACACACACACACACACACCAACCCACCCAACACACACACACACACACAAATCCATCCTTTTTACATTATGCACACACAAACCAGGCTTGAAATATCCGTTTCTTCTTCCTATTAAGCAAACATTGCTCACTGCATAAGGGATCCTGCATGAGTTAAGCACGGATGGGAGAACACTGAGATCTGTGGATAAGCAACGTGATGTTAAGAGGAAGAAATAAGAAAAGGAATACAACTATTATTATCAATAGTATTATTAACACTATTATTGTTATCATTATTATTAGAATTATATTTATATTATTATTAGACTGTAATAATGTCCAGACATGCTAAATGATTACCAAATCAAATTTAAAATACATTTAAACTGCATGTCCATCGTATGTAGGCTTGGGACTACTCATTATTAAGACTTTAACGTTATAACTGTTGTGATTTAATGTGTAAATTATTATATCGCCCCCGTCGCCCTTTCTTCCCCTTTCTCTCTTTCTCTTTTATGTGAATGGAATTACCTGTCACTGTAGCAAAGGCCGGGCAACGACAAAGCGCATATTAATAAAGAAGAGAGAGGCTGTATTTTGTGTTACTATTTTCTTTTGTATTGTATTGATTTGGCGACATTGGATTGTTCCGTTCATGCCAATAAAGCTTAGGCCTATTTTAAATTTGAATTTGAGAGAGAGAGAGGGAGGAGGGGGGGGGGGCGGGTAATACAAAAAAGTGAGATGGAAGTGGATGTTCGCCACTGATAAGGTTTTATCGCGTGCGCATCAAGAGCGCTCCCGTTCTGCACACCACACCAGATCAAAAGGGGTCGCGCTAAACGCCCATCGCACCCAACATTGATATCTCAACATTATCATGCTGATGAGTTTTAATATTTGGCACGCTTAGATTTGTTGGTTGGGTAGTCTTTTGTATCCAAGATTTGACTATGCACAATGCTGTCACTTGTTCATTCACGATTTCATTTGTTACATAGGTTCACCCCTCTCCTGGTTTATAAAGAGGATTATTCTGTGCTACGATAGTCGAAGCCGATAAGACCCAATCGAAATATTTCACAGTCATCCGATGTAACAAGACTGCTTGTGTTATTATGTGTTAGTCGGCCAAGTGACACGGACCAGAGGCTTTCGCCATCAGTGACAAACTCCCCGCCTTGTAGCTGACGTTTGCAAATTCATTAGGCCAATAACAGAATCAGACTGACAAGCGTGAGAATGGGTGTTAGACGCAGGCGCTAGTCATTATAGCCTATTGATTAATGAGAAATACACTTTTTATTAGGCTTTTGGATATGCATTAGCCAATAGTCTTCCACCATTGGTCTTTTATAAGCCATCATTAATGTCATTATCATATTCATTCTGCATGATTAAGAGGCGTATTGTTAGGTCTGTAAGGCTATATGCCTATAGCCTATATGCCTTTAGCCTATGGCAAAAGTCAACGATTTACTACCTCTACCTCGTTCTGGAGAATACGAGGTTCTTTTCATCGACTAAAATAGCCTATACCCTTCCCTTCCATTTGAAAATGAGAGTCAAGACGCGCTGGCCGCTGACAGCCACTGCACAGGCACAAAAGACGAAGACACAATGACACGCGCTTGTACAAATATTGTAATGATGATGCAAATGAAGACGAAAGGACTTGCGGTGTCATTATGCTCAAAGATACACAACTTGGCACAATGAGCGCCTTTGCAACCTAAAAAACCCGTCGAGAGATGGCTGCCACATAGCAACAGAGAACCGTGACAACGTTTATCTCTCCCTAGAAGGCGGACCGGAGTGACGGAGTAGGCACGCTTAGAAACAATCGTTTTTATTGTGTTTTACAGGGATAAACACACACACACAGACGGGCTTAAGCAATGGAGGGGTGGTGGTGAGATGAATTCTACAGGAGGAGCCTGAGCAAAAGAAAAGAAATAGTAGAAGAAGACAACGAGGCAATAAACAGATTGACATGTCTTCTGGTTGAGAATGTGAGGTGTAAAGTTATATGCCTTATGCGTTATGTGAGTCATTTAGGCCTACTACAATGTCGCCGTAGGCCTATACAATTAATTCGGCTCAACTTAATGTCCTATCCAACCACAAGTTGAATATGAAGGGCCGAAGAAAGATTGAGGGTTGTCAGCCTTTTTTCAGCTGTTGTTGTTGTTGCTGTCTTATTCTTTAAGTGATGCATTTAAGTTAGTGGGAGTTAACGTTTTTGTTTAACTTATCCTATTTTCTTTGGGGGCGCATATAACCCTTGAACCCGTTGACGTGGGCACGAGAGCCAGGGGCCTTGGCGCGGATACACCTGCCTGGCTGCAGCGCGGTCTCGTGAGGGAGATTTGCCAAGGTTTAGCACGTCGTATTTTTCAAGTGTCAGTGTGTGACGGAGATCAATGAGGGTCCATGAGGGCGTATTTCTCATAACAATAGGTAAGTGAGGGTAGATTAGCCCTTTTTAAGTTAATCGTGTCAAGAAAGATAACTTCCACCTTTTCAGAGTTGGATGAGATGAGAGCATTTGTCAATAATTTCAGTATAATTCAAATGCAATTGGTCGCCTGTGACCAATTGCATAAAACAGGGCAAATAACACACAACCATTGGATGGATTACCATTATCATGCGCAGTGTTATTGTAAAACAAAATGATAATACAAATTATATAAGAAAAACATATTGAAATATGTCGTTTTATGTAAACTAAACATGCAAAAGGCTTGATGTCATAGGTTATATTAGTCTGTTGACTGACCATAAAAGCGTAGGTATAGTTGGGCAGACGTTCGTTCAATAAAACAATAACATAAATCTTATAAGCCTTCCATCTTGGTCCAGCCAGTCTTAAGTCTCAGTTTGTGCAAAGCTGGTATTCTGCCAATTGTTTCCTCATCCTCTCTCGAGTGCCTCGCGCGCACAAAATGCGCCTTGGTCACTCTTGCCAGTCGCGCTGTGGGTTTTGCTCTGGCAGCTAGCACGAGAGTCCAGGGTTGGCTCACACTGCAGGGAATCGCGCCTTTGTAATCTGCCTCACTATCCCTCACAGCGCGCAGCCTGCTTTGCTGCTTCCAACTGTAACACACCCTTGACAGGAGGAGGAACGAGGGAGAGATGATATTTCAATTGTTAATCGTCTCTAAATAGGCTATAGGCCTACCTGAAATTCAGCTTCGTTTTTGATTGGAGAAAGATGTTTTAGCCTTAGCCACTTGCATGTGACAAATTAGCCACAGATGCTGATGGTGGCCGACACCGTTGCACTTGAAGACAGGAGGATCCAATCACCGCAACGCTTTGCCCTCACTGCGTGATGTTAATTGTGCATTTCTCTTGACAAAGAGTAGCCGAGTTGTACATGTAAGTGAGTCCAAACGGAACATGAAACAACATCGACTGAGCCTATAAAACATGCCATGCATTGACTAAATAGATTATATACTTTTGCAACAGGTAGGTACAACACGTCACTGTTGTGTCTATTGTTGAATTACAAGAAACTCATGATGTATAGGGCCTATTCAAATAATAGGCTATGTCATCATTGAGTTATTCAGACATATAGAAAATGGGAGTGGATGAGTTATAAGAGGTTCATGTTAGCCTATACAATGTGTTTATTATGACTTAACAGCTACACTGCTTAGTACATCGTTGTTGAATATGTTCTCATTGAAGAAATAATGAGTTAGGTGAGTTTAAAGAGCTTCACTTGTAACTAATCCAATGAAGAAGAGGAAGAAGAGGAAGAAGAAGAAGAAGAAGAAGAAGAAGAAGAAGAAGAAGAAGAAGAAGAAGAAGAAGAACAACAACAACAACAACAACAACAACAACAACATCATCAGCTGGATGTGGCTTGTGTTCCTAAATTAGAACAAAATATGAAGAATATTATAATATAATTTCTATTACATAATCTCATAAAATAAGAATATTATATAGTCAAATGTTTGTCAAGTTATGCATTAAACATATCTTTTCTGAGTCATTATAGGCTACTACAGTGCGTTCGCTGGTTTATTGATTGCGTTTCAAATGAAACCCCAAGTGTTCTCTGGGGTCAAATCAAATCCCTGGTCGGGCTAGTGTGACCAAATCTCGGTCTCGCTGTCTTCTGTCGCCACTGGATCTATGTAGACACTTTTCTAAACCACATCAAAGGTCAAAAGACTGTACTTTATTCATTATTAATGCGGGTGTATGAATATAATGCAGTTCTAGAAAGAGTGTCTTTGAATGTGTTCCTCGAGTTCATCCTTTGGGATGTAAACAGATCCCGTGCTCCCCCAGCCCCCCCTCTCCTCCTTAAGTATTATTAAAAGTTCATTTCCTGATTATTATTTTTTTTTCTCCATGAAGATGCGGTGACGTCAGGGAATGGCGTCAGGGAGGCGGCTAGTTGGCCGGTCAGGGCCTCGAGCTCCCTCCTCCAATTATTGCATGCCAGTCAAATACATTCTCTACACAGAGACACAGACACACGAACACACACACACACACACACACACACACACACACACACACACACACACACACACACACACAATACACAACACACAACACACAACACACAAAAGATAGAAATAGATAGACTGCAGCACACATCAGTGGAAGCAACGATGGTCCTTGAGGTTTGTTACCAGACAGGTGATCTTAGCTGGAACACACGGGAAGGTATGCTGCGATTTGTCATGAGATCTTAACCACTGTATTGTATCAGCACGGACAAGCAGGACCGCTGAATTATTTATGCTCATGAAGTGTTACAGGGCGCAGCGCGACCAGTGAGTGGCGATACAATTACTGTTTGGCCACAGCAGTGTGCCACCTCGGGTCCGAGAGCTAATTCTTTATGGCTTTAGCGCCAATGATACCATCGTATCATGTCTTGAGATGCAAAGCGAACACAACACATTCACATTCTGGAAAGCTTTATGCACGGTAATGAGGACGCTCCCTCCATCGACGTGGCGACACGGTGTCTTTGCGCCCCTGGCAGGGCTGGTCGCCTCTTTGGGTCTGCATTATTGTGACCATACTGCTAAACAAACCCCCACATAATGGCCTTCTATTGGCTGGTACTGACACCCTGTGCGTTTCTGACGCGTGAGTCAAAGGGGGCATTAAGATGTAAAGCATCTGGCCGCCAATGATTCACAAACAAAACACATGTTTATACTAAACGAATGACAAGCAATTAACCTTAAAGACACGCAACTAGAGACATGGCGCACTGCTAGTCTGTGGCTGCAGGTCTTTCTTTACCTGTGAGAGAAAACACATTTGCGTTTAGGCCCAAGCATAATCTTTTGGTTCATCAAAATTAGTGAAACATCAATTGCACGGAATATTATCATGCACTGATGATGTCTGATTAATTAATTAAGCCAGAAAGTAGCATCCTGTTAATTAATGTGTTCATTGATGTGAATTCTATTAAAACAGAAAACAGACGTCAACAGCCTAAACATATTACATTTCGTTTAATCAATTCAGCGGTTTTCATTGATCAACACACTGTAACAAATAACTTTCTCCTTGCTTAATAGTCACAGACAGCCCCTCTATTCGTGTGGGCGGCGGTCCGATGCTACAGATCGTAATAGGTGACCCTGTTGAGTTGTCAGGGTTGGCAAAGACGAAATCCAATTGGCTGTACTGGAGTCAACACTGAAGCCAAGACCACGCCCCTGCGCGCATGACATGGAATTCACTGGCGCCTGTGCTGACAGTTAGTACAGCTGCACGTCGCTAAAGGCCCGGAGTGTACCCAGCCGATAACCCTGCACAAAAACCAAGGAAATTGACTGAACCCTTAAAATTTGAATCAACACAGGGGGAAAATAAATTCGAGAGCGGGAAGGAGGATTCTCCCAAAGGATCTTGAAAACGGAATTAAATTGTGGCTGAGACAACAAGGTATTTGCATTTAAGATTTAAGTTTATTCTTAGTAGGAATTGAAGGATTTCTGTACAATCGGCTATGTAACAGATTTTCTGTGTTATTGTCGATAAGATTATGAAGACATAGGCTGTGCTTGTGCGTGGTCATAAAAGTAGCCTACTTATTCGTGCGCGCTTGGATGAGGATGGGTCGGTGATTCCGTTCAGGTTATTCTGAATCAGGGTGGGTGGGGACGACTCGTTCTTTATCTTATGTTGCATCTTTTCATGCATCACTTACAAAACGCACCTAAAAAGGAGCAGCCTCCATGAGTTCTTCTCTTAGAGGACTGTACGGCGACACAGAAATAACCACGCAACACCTTGTATATGCCTCTAAAATATTAACATCATATATTTGGTTGTAGGCTAGCCTACTACAGGTGTCCAGTGTCAAACAGGACTCCATGCCTGTTGAATAAGGAGAGAAGAGGAGCTCGTCGGACAGCGAGTGAGGACGAACTTAAAAGGAGAACAGAAAAGACTGAAAAGGTTATTTCTACAAGGAAGGCATTTTAATTAGTTTTTTTTTATAAAGGACAAAGAGGAGAAAGAGAGGACGGTAAAGGAACACATTATCCTCTCCCTAGAGAGGTTCTTCTGTTGTTAGAGAACCATGGATGTAGCGGCTGATCAGCCCCGATGGATGGCGCATCACGCCGTGCTGAACAGCCAGCACCCGGACGCGCACCACCCCGGCCTTACGCACAACTATATGGAGCCTACGGCACAGCTTCTGCCCCCGGACGAGGTGGATGTTTTCTTTAATCATCTGGACTCGCAGGGAAACCCGTACTACCACAACTCTGCTCATGCACGGAGAGTCTCCTACAGCCAAGCTCACGGTAAGATCTCACCACTTAACCTATTTTACTTGTTTTAAAACGTTAGATAAGGTGCCCCAAACCCGTGTTTGATTTTATAACACGATTTAAATACCAGCATAAAAAGATGTGTGCGCGCTGATTTATTTAGTATTTTGATATTACAAAAAGTATTAGCCTATTTTTTCTCAACGCAATCCTAACACAATAGGCTATTGCCTTAGGCGTATACATTATTGGTGGGTTTAAGTAAATCGGTTTAATAGCCGTATTGCATGCAAGACTGATGATACCGAAGCCACACATAGCCTAATTCCGTTGCTGTTATAATCAGATACAAAACTAAATAAAGACTCCCAAGAAAAGTTGTTTATACGAAAGGATATTTGTTTATGACAAAATGGATGGAATTTAAATAATTTTAACCCTTCCGCATTGAGGAACTGTCTCTTAGCAAAGCAACTGCATAGATCAGAAGAGAAATTACTTAAAGCCTTCATTTGTCGAGACAAGTAGGCCTAGGCCTTAAAGGCTTCTATTCCACGACCTAACACATTTTCTGGGGTTATAAAATGTGTTTTTTGTCTGCCATATATGTCTCCTTAAAATGCTTAAAACTGTGTATTTATGAACATTGTTCCATATGGGCCACTGCACTCACGAATCATATATTTACGCACAAGGTTGAAGGATTATTGTCACATTTGAATCAAGCCAGCGTTCTCAATGATCGTTAAATCAACAGAGCCGTGAGTCTATTTTATGAATGCCCATCAATAAATACTTTTTCAACTGTTATTTCACAGCTCGCCTCGCTGGGAGTCAGGTCTGTCGGCCGCATCTCATCCACAGCCCGGGGATTTCATGGCTAGAGAGCGGCAAAGCACTCTCAGCGGCTCACCACCACAACCCATGGGCGGTCAGCCACTTCAGCAAACCCGGCCTGCATCCCGGTGGCTCCGGGGCTCCGAACGGCCTCTCCGCGGTTTACCCGTGCAGCAATTCCAGCACGGCCTCTGCCTCCTCGCTAACGCCTGCGTCCCATTCGAGTCCCCATCTCTACAGTTTCCCCCCTACACCGCCGAAAGACGTATCACCAGATCCCGGGGCTGCCTCTCCCTCTACAAACAGAATGGACGAGAAGGAGTCTATCAAGTACCAAATGTCGATATCAGACGGGATGAAGATGGAGGGTTCCAGTCCACTTCGGAGCAGCCTGGCCTCAATGAGTGCCCAGACCCCCTCCACCCACCATCCCATACCCACATATCCCACTTACAATCTCCCAGGAGCGCACGAATACGGTGGCAGTCTGTTCCATCCTGGTAGCCTGCTAGGAGCATCGTCCACCAGCTTCACCCCGAAATGTAAAAGCAAAACTCGGTCCTGCTCAGGTGAGTATCGTCTCAAGCCCATATTTAAAAAAAAATATGACGGCATTACATGATATTACCCTATATTATACTTCTACGGTATACAAGTAGAAGTAGTAGTCATGATGATGATGATGATGATGATGACGAGGATGATGATTATGATAATAATAATAATAATAATAATAATAATAATAATGATAATAATGATAATAACAATAACAACAACACTAATAATAATTATAATTATAATAATAATAATAATAATTGTTAGCCTATTATTATTGTTATTGTTATAGCCTAATAATTCTATACAGTTATTATTATTATTATTTATTTATTTTTAATTATTATTAGGCCTACCATTCGTATCGTTATCATCATCACAAATGATGATTGAAACACTATCATTTAAACAGAAAATCAGTTACCCCGAAATGTAGAAAATGACGTTTTAATATGTCTATTACAGGCTAGTTTATCTAAAAAGAAAGTTATTTAAAATCTTAAAAATTGCCTGACAAAAAGTTAAGGCAATCGAATTGCTACCACTAACCACCGTTTAGGAAGTAACACAATTTTCAGACCAAACAATAGCCTATGCTAAAAAGTGTACTTTATAATTTAATTATGGCCTTTGTGGAAAACACGTTGTACTATAGTCGCCTGTAATAGGCCTACAACAAAAAAACAAAAAAATTACCTTGGCTTATCGAAATCTAACTCGACTGTGATCAAATGCCAGTATCACTTAAATTGAAACGTTACACAAAATAAATTGATTTGTGGTTAAGGTATAAAATACGGATTGGTCTGGTTATCTTTGGGTATGCGCGCGTTGTCACAATTCCTCCTGAAGCCAGGCACCGGTTTCTGCGATCCAACTGACAGACAGGCTAGATAAAACTGAACCAGTGTCTTACACAAACAAACACACAGGCTATATAATTCCACGTGTGAACGTTTGTCATAACGTTTGATAGCCTATGCAGTTTGATATAGGCTTAGGCCTAGTTAGACGGTATATAGTTATCATGTTGTGTATCGTCATACATTCTCTCACTTGGCTCTATATCCCCATCTCAGACACTTGTCATTCCCATTCCAACAAAAAGGTGCCTTATGGGCCAAGGGACAAATTAAAAACATGATAAATCATGGCTTTGTTATCGTTGGAGCAAAATCTAATTATGAGCGTCAGGTTCAACAACGGGAGGCTTTTCTAACCGACGCTGTGTCCTCAGAAAATAAAACGCATTTTGCTTTGTTGGTCTGAGAGGATAGGTATGTAGGCCTACCGCCTCGGCTCGCGCACACCCAATCGCTGTCATTCGGCGGAGCGCGGGCGCGCTTCGGCTGACACGTTTATTATCCTCTTTTGTAAACCGCGACTCAATTACGCTCGAGCTGGCTCGCCCTTGAGAACGGCGAACTGGATACAGCCCCGGAGGTGTGAAAAGAAGATCCGCTCGCGCATATAGCCAAAAACCTCAGTATTTACAATGAGCCGTTTCTTTGTTACATAATACAGCATTGTCGCGCCTGACATTTGGCGACTAGGCAGAGCAGATTGCCTCGGAGGAGACCCCTATCTTATAACTGGCTGCACATTTTCTTTCACAGAACACCATAGTAATTTGTTACAAAAAAAAAAAATGTATTCAACAATATAAACAGGCATTTGATGTCTCTCTCAACATAAAACCCCTCAGAGTACACTTAAAATTAGAACCTCTATCCCTTTGCTATTGGCAGTCTTTTTCTGACAGAGGAGCAACTTCCATCAGGAAGGACAAGGTGCTTGGCAGTGGGTCCTCCTCAGTGATAGATTGATGGGTTGGGGCTCTCCCTGACAGTCCAGAATAGACTGCCCTGTTACTAAATACCTGTCCTCTATGGGGGAAGTCAGTCTCGTGGTGGCTTGCACTGGGCCATTCCTTAAAACGCTATAGCATCACAGTATTCTAGTGAGAGTCCCTGATCATGCATACCTTAGAGGCACTTCCTGTTTGACTAACCCTAATCCAGGCCCCCTTCCTCTCTCCTCTCTCACTCCTTGTCTGTGTCCCCCCTGTATTCTCGCCCTCTCTCTCTTTGCTGTCCATATTTAGCACTACCACAAACTATAAGCCAAAAAGGCCCCAAGAAAAGGCCTGTTACCACTATTTTAATAGAAAATCGAATGCACATCAGTATCGCACAAAATGGTTCTCTCTCCATGTGCTTTGGATAGAGTAATAGGCTGTGAGTGGACTATAGACATCAGTGATCAGACCATTGCTGACACACACACACACACACACACACACACACACATGCACGCACACACTCATACACACACACACACACACACACACGCACGCACACCGCACACACACACACTCTCAGTTAGTGCTAGCCACTAGTGCAACAGGACTGTGGCTAACACCCATGAGGCTAGAGTGGGGATGGAAAGAGAAAGCCACTGGTCCACAGATATAGTCAGCCCTCAAATCAACCACAAAGTTTTTATCTCCATTGCTTACTGTTTATCTATGGGGGGGGGGGATCATCCGTGTAACAAATGGTAGAGGTGGTCTGCGTTCAACTGTGGGAGTACAGGCTGCCCTCGTCTGAAATAGGCCCTGTTTGCTCGCTGATCCACAACTGACAGAGAGGAACTTGACAAGATCAAACAGAGCAATGCTTGGCAGCTGCATTTTGATGTGTTATTCCAAGAGTCTGCAGAGGGTTAAACACACACTCACACACACACACACACACACACACACACACACACACACACACACACACACACACACACACACACACAGTCCTGATTCACTAACTCATATAAATAGGATTTCCTGAACAGATCTTACATAACCTTCGAAATGTCAAAACTTAAAAACAGAAATGTTGGCGGTGCACCTAATATAAAACAGTCCATCCTTAGTTTCCCAGTCTCCGTGCAAACTAGCAGTAAATTCTTCTAAATGTAATAAATATCCCCCCGCTGTTACTTCACAGGGGTGTCTGGCAAATGCAGTTAATTGAGTTTACAGATTAATTTTATAAATGTCCCTGTGCTTTCTCCCTACCTGCATGCTGCTCAGAGGGGCGTGAGTGTGTCAACTGCGGTGCAACCTCCACGCCTCTGTGGCGGCGGGACGGGACCGGCCACTACCTGTGCAACGCCTGCGGCCTGTACCACAAGATGAACGGCCAGAACCGGCCCCTCATCAAGCCCAAACGCAGAGTGGTGAGTCCAAGAACCGGCAGAACCAGCAGAACCAATCCAACGGCAACACACACACACACACACACACACACACACACACACACACACACACACGATGAAAAGAGGGGTGGGGTGGTGGTGGGGGGTGGGGGGGGACTAAGAGCACATAGTGGAGGGGGTGGAGGTGGGAGGGGGGCACAATTCCAGGAAAGTTATATTTTCTCAATCAGTTTCCTGGAATTGTGTTTCCCACTCACCCCTGTACTCCCATACACAAGCTGTTAGCGGAGTGCGGCAATCTGCGTTGTTTCTGCTATCATTATTACCGTTACTTCTGATAGTGTCACTGATAGCAGGGACAGCGCAGGGGCTCATCATCATCCCTCACACACCACCTCACACTCAGTGGCTATCAGCCATAAAGAGCAACTGGTGTACAATTCAGTCACTGGGCACCCTTCTTCGCTGCCCATGATGCCTGGGTTTCTTTGTGAGGGCGTGCATGTGCTATACTTGTAAGTGGTTCCACTCCCTCTGTTGCATGTGGGACTGAGGCTGCTTCGCTGATGTCACATTGTGTACTTCTCATCATGAACTCATTTCAACATCAATGTTATGTTTTCCTCTGAGGGCAGCAGGTCAGATTTAGACTGATATAGACCAGTCAGACAGCAGCTCCATCGACTATACAAATGTTGTCATTACTGAAAATAGGCCTCTCAGACTAAGGGGTGACCGCGTAGATGGCACATTTTTTCATTTATTGGGGTTAAATGTTAAAAGTGGTTATTTTCATGAGTTTGATACAATCAACTAGCCCTTAACTTACTAGATAGGAATAAATACAAATATATAGCCTATAGCCTTTAGCTTGTATAGCTCTGGCTTCTGCAATCTTTCCGTGATTTAATGACAATCAGCGTGGATAAAATTCAGCGATGGAGGAAATGGATATCCCTGACAGTCACTATGTGGGAGATATCTCCAGAGAAGATAAATCATTGGTAGTCTACAGGCCGAGGCACAATGATTCGCATGCACATTGTTGCAGGCAGCCTTTCTCGCGCGCACCTACAGTACGGGCAAGACATCTTGTATACGGTCTCCTAAATTACTACGCACCTTGACAGAGTGAAAACATAATTCTATCATTAAAATTACAGAGTCGCACAATTATATGCGTGTCATAAAAACATCGACGACAATATACAATAAATATACAATATACATTGTTATTATTATTGTTATTTTAATAATAGTATGATTATTATTCTCATAACTTTCTACGCATGTAGAAAATAAATGTGTATATATATATATAATAAATAAAATAGTTTGTAAAATAGACCAAACACAAATATCACTGAGCGAAGCATAATTCAGTCATTACCTCTCCGTAATGTATTATTTACGCCCCTGTTAAATAAAGACACGTTTAGCCGAATTATCGTCCTCAATCATTAGACTGCGATCTGCGGTCCTATAGCTTACACAAATATATGGTGTACTAGGCCTACCATACAGTAGGCCCATTGCTGTTTTAAAATTATTCTGATGTTATAGATATACTTATTTTTAAATAGCATTTAGAATCAATTCCAAAATGTCTCAGGATGCAAGATATAAATGGCAGGCATAGGCTACGAATAACCCTATTTAGAAATATTAATGGTGGGCCAACATAAATTGATTTAATTCAAAATTGCATGGCAGTGTGTTATTCAAGGACCCCCATCTCAGCCCCTTGTATAGCAAACGATCGCTCTGGCCTTGTTGCCTTCGGCTTTAGAAGACGTTTTGAAAATTCTTACTGCTATAATGTCCTCAGTTGTTTTTCTAAATAATTTTGTTGGATTGTTTAGCAAGTGTGTTCAACAAACCGTTTTCAGATCATTTATAAACTGATCACTATTTATCGTGACTTTAAATGTTTTTACCGTGTAGGCTATTCTTTGAAATGATTGCTTTATATGCCTCCTTGATTGCCCGAATGATAGGCCACGGATCACAAGCAGATTATAGAAACCCCCCCCTGTATTTTAGGCATATAAATGTGTCTGATATGTTTTTCTTTTTTGTCTATGTATCTGAAAAATCCATTCCCTTTTTCCATATTATGAGTCAGTGCCGGTGCGTTTGTACTTTTCAGCTCGCGTGTTTTCAGTGCTCGAGTATAGGGGCCTTCCAGTTGTTTCCTATCCGGATATCTGCCGGTACAGATAAGGACGAGAGGCCAGGGCATGTTTCCGTCCGTGGCTCGCTAACTACGCTTCGTTTTTTTTTTTATATAGCAGTGGTCAAGCTGGCCAGTCCCCAGCACCGAGCATATAGTAAAGCGATTAGGACAACATTTCAGGACCCAGTTGTGTGCAAAAAAATAAATGAAAACGCGAGGGAGAATGGGTATAAATCAATTTATTTTCTCACCTCTCTTCTCTTGACTGTATTGTGTCAAGGTCAGTCCTTGTATACACATTTTCTTGAGAGTTTGTTTATATAGGTCAGGTTTCACACAAATTGGCTCATTCCCTATTTGACTTAATAGAGAGGTGCATTTGCATTAATCCATATATCTGTACTGTTCTGACTGACACGCAGATTAACATATTTTGCTGTAGGGGAATACTTCAATTGTATGCGTGTGTAAATGTCTCATATTAAGTGTGAAGAATCCATCTGCAATGACATGGAATTGCAAGCAGCCTGGGTCTACGCCCCCCCCTTGCTATACTTAATATCCATTGAATAGGCCTAATGCATTTTGGCATCTGAGAGGGTGACCTTTGATTGTCAGTATTCAGGTGAACAGTGACAGTGAAATAAAGAATAATGTTCATGCTGTGAGAAAAATTTAAAGGAAATAATATTCTTTCTTGTGCATGAGCTACAGTATTCTTATACGATAATCCATATTGATGTATGCTTATTGCCATAGACACACACCAGTACAGTGATATGGAAACAATTTAGTGTACTAAATGGGAATGAGATGGGAAATTACAGATTATGCAAAAAAACAATGAAACAGTCATGTGATATGAAGAAATTGCTGAAAAGTCATACGCACACATTTCTAAAAATTGCCCCCCCCTGCCCCCCCCCCCCACCAAGGAAAGAAATACCGCCTGACCTATTGGCAGCCATAGCATGCAAATGATATTGACACACCGGCCAGACAGTCATTCCTAACCTACGCTTTCAAGTGTGTCCGTGCTATTGTGGTCTAATAAGGGGTGTATTCATGTTTCTCTGCAGTCTGCCGCCAGACGAGCCGGCACCTGTTGCGCTAACTGCCAGACGACCACCACCACGCTCTGGCGGCGCAACGCAAACGGAGACCCCGTGTGCAACGCCTGCGGCCTGTACTACAAGCTGCACAACGTAAGTCTTTGACTCTTGACCGCGAGCCGGGGCCCACACGGGGTCAAACGGGGTCAAGTCAAGTAGACGGACAGGTTGCATTGATTGGAAGGGGGAGGGGGGGGGGGGGGTAGGGGGGGCGGGGGGGTAAAGGGAGAGAAAGAGAGAGGGATGCGGAGGGGTTGGTGCTCAGACGCAGTCAGGCCCCGTTGGTGTTTTCTTTCTTTGTGCTGTATTGTTTCCATGGTAGGCGTCATCCCCTTGAGACTCACAATGGTGGGACTGTTACTCACTGGAACGGCGTCTGTTCAAATGAGCCAGAGACCTTCAGCCTGAGCATACGCAGCACAATGCAATGACATGTATCCATATAGGAAATGCATTTCTTCCTCTTATAAAAAAGAAAAAAAAAGAAAAGTGGACTTGCTAGTCTGACCCCGTCTAGGAAAGTGGAATAGAATAGGCGTACGTAACGAAGACCTATGTACACTAATTTTGGATTTAATTATATAGCTCTTTTTCAGAGAGAGTTTTACATTACCCGGGGGCAAACTCATCCACCACCTTTGTATTCAAGTAGTTCATTGTAATGGGGTGAGAACAGATTGCGATTGTATATAGTCATTCAACTCAAACAAATACTGCTGAGTTAGTAATAAACCATCAATAAATCATCAAAACAGGTCACTCACCGCCCCCCCCCCCCCCCCCCCCTCCCCCCTTCTGCCCCTTCTCCCCCACAGGTGAACCGGCCTATGACGATGAGGAAGGAGGGCATTCAGACGCGCAACCGAAAGATGTCCAGCAAGAAGAAGGGCAAGCGTTGTGGAGACAGCTACGAGGAGCTGTCCAAGTGCATGCACGACAAGAGCTCTCCGTTCAGCGCCGCCTCCCTGGCCGGACACATGTCCCACATGGGCCACCTTCCTCCCTTCAGTCACACCGGACACATGCTGCCCACCCCCACCCCCATACACCCCTCCTTCGGCCACCCCCACCACCATTCACACAACATGGTCACGGCCATGGGGTGAGAGAGAGAGAGAGAGAGAGAGAGAGAGAGAGAGGGAGGGAGGGAGGGAGGGAGGGAGGGAGGGAGGAAGAGAGGGGGAGAGAGAGGAGGAGGAGGAGGAGGAGGAGGAGGAGGAGGAGGAGGAGGAGGAGGAGGGGGGGGGTCAGTGGAAAAGGCACAACGGAAGTAAAGAAGTTGGTCTGGTGAAGATTGTTCCGTTTTCTAAAAAAGGGGGCTGAGGGCATCACGTTTGAGGACGATGTGTACAATGTTAAAGATATGCATTCGACATGTGTGTGTTGATTGTCTTGCTGTATAGAGAGGATGTTAAGGGTACAAGGGGAGATGAGGTGAACCAGGAAGCAGGGATTAGGGAGGGAGGGGGGGTAGGGAGGGAGGGAGGGGGGGGGGGGGGGGGTTATTACTCCTCACTAATAGGTACCTGCTCAGACCAGAGATATAAAAACCGCACCTCCGCCAACCATAAACACACGATTGCACCATTTTGCTCCAGTCAGTGGTCTCCTCGACCCTCTCTGACTCCCCCCGTCTGGCTGCGTTGGTATGTGCCGGGCAGGTCTGTAGTAACTGTGAATATTGTAAATGTGTGAGATACAGTACAAGAGCGGGGGAGAATGGATCAGCCTCGGGGCGAAGACAGAGCGACTCCCTTCACACCATTTAATGAATATATGCTGGATTTCTGCTCATGGACTTGTACTATTTTTAATGGACATTACAAAGAAAAAAAGAAACAAGCAAACAAAAAAAGTTTATAAAGCTTCATTTGAAACAGTTTATTATAATTATTGTTATATTATTATTGTTATTATTGTTATTCAGGTAATTTATTTTCACGCTGACTTTTCTTGTTTTTTTTTTCCCTCTCACCTGAAACATGGATATTTTATCACCGTTTCTATCGTTATGAATATATTTTTTTTGCTGAAGCGCTTTCTCTGAGCAGTTAAGCATTTCCTCTTCATGATAATAAAGAGATCAAGTTGAATTCCCCTGTCTGCTCTCTATTTACATGATATCCAAGTGAAGGAGAGAGCTGTGTGTACAAAATCTTCAACATGGTGACTGAGAGAGATGGGCCTGCGTAGAGTGGGCATAGAAATGGGCTGAATAGAACAGATGTCACCATTAAACTTCACCGCCCAGTGTTCGCCAGTTGAGATGCCATATTGGATTTGTCAAACCGAATCGGAGCACACTTGTGCTGACCATGATTCAAATAAATCCCCTTTTTGAATGTATACGCTTATTTACTGTACATGCTAACATTAAAAGCAACATATCTGTTCTATAAATCCTATTTCTTTGCTTTGGACGGCCTTGTTGACTTGTTGTCCAATTCTACATTACCTCGGTCACTCTTGTTGTTCCATTACGGTTGTCATGGTGATGCGCTGTAGCCTCTCCTCTGCGCCTGTAGTACCTCTTGTTTCTCTGCAACGTCTCTGTGTCATAGCTTTTGATTCGCTTTTCTACCAGATAGAGAAACACAGGACTGCTCATTTATACCTGTCCAAAAACAATTATAACCTGACAATCTGGATGCCATTACATACTGATGATAATAAAGAAACCTGTAAACATTCATGTGACGGCTCTGAGACTTCATTTACCCCCGAGGAGATTACGACCCACCAGGGTTAAGGGACATTTCACTCAACTGAGGAATTAAACAGAAATTCCTATTCCCCTTTCAAATGCCCTTTATGCTTTTTCAATTAGATTTTTTTCATTGGAATTGGAATGTCAGTTAACTTCCTGAATTGAGCAAACACTGGGAATGGGAACAAGGAATTTTGAGGTGGTTGTTCCAGCAGGCTCCGCTCAATTTCCAAGCGATCCTGGATGTTGCAGAGTTAAGTTCATTCTCTCTCAGCTGCATCATAACCATAACCATAACCATACCCGTCTCTTCCTTCACATCATTCCCTGAAAACTGCATGAAATGCGCAAATCAATGCCAAATAATGTAACCATATAATCACATAATGCCATTTAACAGATGCCTTTATCCAAAGCGACTTTTCGTACAATGAGTTCATAGTGTACATTTGTAGGATATACGGTCCCAGCGGGAAGCAAACCCCCCAACTTAAGTGTTGCAAGCGCCATGCATACTCTACCAACTAGGCCTCACAGGACCACGAAGAAATGAATGCTAAATAAACCTGATAGAACCCAAAGGCCAGACGTGACATAAAACCAATCTTTTCTACCATCTCGATAGATGCGCACTGCATGCAACGTATGTCATAACAAATACTAAAACACATAACATTCAAAGACCTCTTCCAGGTAATGAATACCTGCCTGAAATGTCTCTCCAAAGAGACGCCTCTCTCTGAGAACACATAGTCCAGCTGATCCTCAGTGTATATGAGAGCGATACAGTAGTGAGACCTTAAACCCTCTTGGCATAAACCCTCTTGGCATTGGATTTTCTAATTAAGTTGCTAAGCTCAAAACATTTGAGATATGTAATGTTGACAGAATTGGAGAGGTTTGAACCGAATTGACAGGTTACTTAACCAGGAGCGTCTGTTCAGTAGAAAGGACTCTTGTGCAATAGTAGGCCCCTCTCTCTGTGACACACTACTGTGCTATTATGCCATTCTGGCTCTGATGAACCCGGGTGCCATTTTGGCTCTGAGCCTTGCAGTCTCTCAGCCTGGCTGTCTGCACACAGAAATAGAATTAGAGAGTGCGTCTGTATCTCTGAGAATGGGAGATCTTATGAAAGCCACATGAGCGACGGGTGGTCTTCCCTTCAGGGCCACAGGACTGGGGTCTCCAACGGCACACAGCAGGGGTCATCCCGAGTGCGAGGCCTCTGAGTCATCCTCCCTCCTCTCCAAACTTACTTGACCTTTCACCCGGGAAGCACTTACACTGTCACTCTTGCCAGACCCTCCCACTCTGCTGCACACAGACATATTTACAGACCCTTTTAAAACGTCACATCCACCCTGGAAAATATTTTAAAAATGCCAAAACAAAGACACCTCCGTCGTAAAGAACGAGGGATGAAAAGCGGAGTGGTGCTAATAAAGGAGGGATCGGCATCGAAGACGTCTCGTGGAGTGGGGCGGAGGAGGGCAAGGCTGGGGCGGATGAGGGGGTTAAAAGGGGAGCTGGTGGGCCTCCTAAATCAGTGACCTGTGAGGTTTACAGGACACCCCCCCCCCCCCTCCAGCCCTCTCCAGCCCTCCTCCTCCCGGACCATTTGTTTTTCCACCAAACTCAATTAATGGTATCAAAAGCAAGGCCAGCCTGGACTTCAGAGGGACAAGTTAAAGCAGAGATGGAGATAAAGAAGATGAAAGAGGAAGCAGATTGCTTCAGTTCAGCTCTGGGTCCCTTATGAAGGGGGGAGGGTCGGGGGGGGGGGGTAAAGTTAGTTCTCCAGAGGAGGAAGGACATACCACCCCCCCCCCCCACCCCCCCCCCCCCCTCCCACCCTCATCCTCCTAAGATGCCAACAAAACAAGAGTCACATCATCAAAGAGCATCGTCAGAATTCACAGTCAACGATAACTGGTGCAGGAGGTGAGTGTATGGTTGGGCTGTGCTCAAAGTACCAAACATTTTACTCGTTACGGATTTTTTGGGCATTTTCCAGATATGATCATCATCCGATCAGTTTGAGTATTATTAATTAATCAAATAATCCGTTATCAGGGAAGATTCCTTTTGATCTCAAAGTAATGACTCCATTGGCCAGTTTAGCAGTTTAGCATCAACCAATGGGAGGAGATGTGCGCGATGCGCATGTTGCAGTTTATGAGGAGGAGTAGTGACGGGCTACATCGTTAATGTGCGCTCTGACCGACTTAAAAAAAACACCCTCGCCATTAGTTTAAGCATTTAAATCGCATCTCCGGTTGTCATCCGAGCATCATCCGATTATGAGTATCATTTACAGATACAAGTACGGATATGAGTATAATGAGATCGGTGCATCCCCTAGTGTCTGGGGTCTAACCATAGATACCACGTTCAGCTAGCTGTACTTTCCCCAGGCACTCCTGACCCCCGTCGATGAACAAGGTGGTACAGCACAGGCCTCATCTGAAGAGGAGGAACAGCATTACCCTAGAGAAGTGTGACGGGCAGGGTTCAAACCCGGGTGTCCCACACGGAAGACACGAGCGTCTACCATTAGGCTGAGATGACATCCTCTCATCAAGGTCCGGGGGTGACACTTAGTTGACATGACTCATACAG
>NC_139658.1:20084433-20130326 GCF_951799395.1 Argentina silus | reverse complement strand
CTCTCTCTCTCTCTCTCTCTCTCTCTCTCTCTCTCCCTCTCTCTCTCTCTCTCTCTCCCTCTTTCTCTCTCCCTCTCTCTCTCTCTCTCCCTCTTCCTCTCTCTCCCTCTTTCTCTCCCTCTTTCTCTCTCTCTCCCTCTTCCTCTCTCTCTCTCTCTTCCTCTCACTCTCTCTCTCTCTTCTCTCTCTCTCTCTCCCTCTCTCTCTCTCTCTCCCTCTCTCTCTCTCTCTCTCTCCTCTTTAGAATAACTGTCTGGTGCCAGGCTGGTGGCCCTTAGGGGTTTGTGGGGGATGAGTTTGGGGTCAGGGACGGGGGGGGGGGGGGTGAAGGGGGGTATCGGACAGTAGTGTCTGTGTGAGAGGGGCGAGGTTGTGGAGGGGTTGAGATGGCTTTCAGAGACTAACTAACTAACTATTCTCCCTCTTTCCATTTTTCTTTCTCTCTCGCTCCCTCTCGATCCGTCCATCTTTGATCATGTGCCTCGATGGAGCATGAGGGGAGGACAAAAGCACAACACGAGAAAGAAGGTCAACCCAAACACACCAAGGGCAGCGAGGGGGCAAGGGTTAAAGGTCAGACGAACGCACAGCAGTGTCACACTTCGTCTTTGTGAGAGTCTGAATACTGAACGTCTGTGTGGTGCTGGTGGTTGTGTGTGCACATATGTGGGACAGTGTATCAGGGTTGGGGGGTCAAGCCCTTTTAATTTCAATTCTGTCAATTCAAACTGTCAATTCAGGAAGTGAACTGAAATTCCAACTGAAAATCCTTTGTGCTTTTCAATGAGGAAAAAATGAAAAGATATGGAATTTGGCGACACCTGAACTGATTGAAATGAAAAAGAGCCGCCCCCCGTGTGTGTGAGGGGTGTAGAAGAGCATGTGTGTGTGAGGGTGTGCATGCGAGTGTGAGTGAGTCAAAAGGATGTCGAGTTAGGATTCTCTTTCTAAATGTTTTTGTTTTCTCTTCCCGCCCTGGCGTGGAGCCGTGGATCGGAGCGACAGAAGGTAAAATAAACAAGAGAGCAGACTTCCCCCGGAACCACGGCAACCCCCAGAGGAATCCTGGGAATGCTGCTCGGGATTCCGAGGCCCACCACTCACACCACATCCTGACAAGAGACCACGGACCCCGGAGAGAGAGAGAGAGAGAGAGAGAGAGAGAGGGATAGAGAGAGAGAGAGAGAGAAAGAGAGGGATAGAGAGAGAGAGAGAGAGAGAGAGAGAGAGAGAGAGAGAGAGAGGGAGGGAGAGAGAGAGCAATAGAGAAAGAGAGAGAGGGATAGAGAGAGAAGGATAGAAAGAGAGAAAGAGAGAAATAGAGAGAGATAGAGAAAGAGAAAGAGAGAAATAGAGAGAGATAGAGAAAGAGAAAGAGAGAGAGAGAGAGTGTAAAAGAGAGAGGGATAGAGAGAGAGAGAGAGAGAGAGAGAGAGAAAGAAAGAGAGGGATAGAGAGACAGATAGAGAGAGTGTGAAGACAGACAACAGGGAAAAGAGAACAACAGATCCACACTTTGCCTCTGAAATGGCAAATTCATGGTATTTGTGTTGCCAACAAATCATGACATTCCCTGATACCTGACTGTTAATATTCGGAGTGTAACACAAATGCATTCATACAGTAATTAGTCATTTCTGCACCCAAGCCCACCGATCCTTACCTGGCACCCGGATCTTAAACTTCCCACTCTGTCCGAACCCGCCCTCGATGACCCCCGCCTCGCCCGTCGACAGGGTGACCTTCAACCCCACAAACAGCTGCAGGTTGGTCTCCTTCTTGAACAGGTTCCGGCCAATCACAGTGTAGTCGTCCGTCACCTGACCGGAGAGGAGGAGGAGGAGGAGGAGGAGGAGGAGGAGGTGGGAGGAGAAGAAAGGAGGGAGGAAGGAAGGAGACTTGTCAGAGGCACCAATGATGGATAGAGCACAATGAAATAACACAATAAACATGGAAAATATCATAGATAATATTAGAATACTATCAAATAACATCCAAGCATATAATGTGATTACAGAGGGCAGTGTAAGCATCCACCAGCACAGAGCGGTTAGTGTGTGTTTTGTTTTTGATGTTCCTCCTCTCTGATCTCACACACGCTGCTACATGACCTCGTGTGTTTCCATGCTGCCACTCTGTCGCCATCGTGGGGCGAGGGGAGGGGGGGGGGGGGGACCGGGGGGGAAAGGGGGGGGGTGACCTCTCCATGACTCCATTTTGTAGCCCTCCCTATCCAACACAACGTCAGCCCCGCCCCCGGGGCCCATGGCCCGTCGTCCGTCTGTCTGTCTCTCCTCCCCTCCCCCCCCCCCACTCTTTCATTCCCTCCCCCCCATCTTTCATTCCTCCTCACATTTTTTTGTTTTGTTTGTTTGTATTTTCCCCTTTATCTCTCCATCACCGAGACTCTCTCACCCGTCACTGATCTGATAAAAGGAGGGCACCACTATGTCTCTCTATCCCCCCCCCCCCCCCCCCCCCCGCCTACACCCCCCCCCCCCCCCTCCCAACCCTTCCTTCTCTCTCTCTCTCATGACGGTTGATAAAAACCCAGTCGGTACACAATGTCTGTCACACTGTATGGAGGCATATGACTCAAGGAGACAGTTTCATCTCTCAGAAATGTCTAGTATGCACAACACAGGACTTCCTCATTCTGGGAGGGCACGAGAGCGCCACTGGTAACCACGTCACATGGCCAGGGTCTGACCTTACACACGGAGGGGTCAACATCAGGGTCAATGAGTTGCTCCAACTGTGGCGCAAGCTGTCAACAGCCTGAGGTGCAAACAGCAGTAACACTTGTCCACACACAACTTGACCTTTGGCCTGTGTACACTCAGACACACACTCTAGTGTGCTAGCGAGATGGATGACAAGAGGCGGTTCCCCGGGACCCAGATTAAGCCTAGTTCTGGACTACAAGCAAATCACACTTTCAATGGAAAATCTCCACTGAAGACGCTTTTTTAAAAATCAAGGATTAAGTCTTAATCTGTGTCTGGGAAAGCGGCCCTTAGAGAGTCGTGAGCAGACACTCAGACTGAGGCTGAGAGAGAGGAAACAAGCTTAGGAAGAACAGAGGCTGTTGTCGGAGGACACGGCGACAGAGGAGCGGGAGAGAGAGGGAGCGAGGGAGACGTTACCGAGCAGGCGGAGGTTCGCAACGGGTCACGAGAGTGAGGGAGGAGAGCACGAGACAGAAGGAGGGTAAAGGTGAGAGAGAGAAAGAGAGAGAGAGAGAGACACAATGGTAGAGCGAGATAGAGAAAGAAAGAGAAGGGATGGGGAGAGAGAGAGAGAGAGAAGGAAGGAGAGAGAGAAGGAAGGACATGTGGCTACGTGGCCATGTGGGTATTCGTGTGCCACTCAGGTGTGTCCAAACAGCGCCAGTCGCAGACGGCCAGACAGGCTCCGCTGGCGTCAAGGGGGGCCACACGTGTGTCACAGCAGACAGCACACGCCAAGGCCCCACATACCTCCCCTACTGTATGTGTGCGTGTACAATGGTGGCTCAGTCCCAGCAACACGCTTCAGTGCCACCAGCAATGAGAAACATCCAAACAAGGACCAAAAGAGAGAGAGAGAGAGAGACAGAGAGAGGTTAAAGAGAGAGAGGTGAGAGAGAGAGAGAGGTGAGAGGTGAGAGAGCAAGAGAGGTGAAAGAAAGAGAGAGAGAGAGAGTGAGAGAAAGAAAGAGAGAATGAGAGGGGTGAAAGAGAGAGAGCGAGAGAGAGAGAGGGAGAGAGGTGAGAAATAGGTGAGAGAGCAAGAGAGAGAGAGAAAGAAAGAGAGAGTGAGAGGGAGAGAGAGAGAGAGCGAGAGAGAGAGGTGAAAGAGAGAGGGAGAGAGAGAGGTGAGAGAGAGAGAGAGAGGTGAGAGAGAGAGAGAGAGAGAGAGAGAGAGCGCAGAGAAGAAGGACAGAGACACGGCATCAAGGGCCGGGGAGACAGAGGTGAGAACAGGACAGGACAGAGGGATGGAGGCAAGGAGGTCAAGTAGAACAACAGAACCCATGAGGACTAGAAACAGAACTAGAATGTCGCAAGAGTAAAACTAGAATGTCGCCAGAGTAAAAATAGAAATAGAACTAGAATGTTGCCAGATTAAAACTAGAAATAGAACTAGAATATTGCCAGAGTAAAACTAGAAAAAGAACTCGAATGTTGCCAGATTAAAACTAGAAACGGAACTAGAATGTTGCCAGATTAAAACTAGAAACAGAACTAGAATGTTGCCAGATTAAAACTAGAAATAGAACTAGAATGTTGCCAGATTAAAACTAGAAACAGAACTAGAATGTTGCCAGATTAAAACTAGAAATAGAACTAGAATGTTGCCAGAGTAAAGGAGCCATATTGTTGTGTCTACAGCCTGGGTGGGCGGGTGTGACTGCTAGTTTAAGGGGCTGATCATGTGACTGTAGATGAGGGTGTAGACTGCTCACCCTCTCCACCTGGCCCTCCTTCTGTTTGCTCTTGTAGATGCGTAGACGGGGCAGGGTGGTCTCGCCGTAGTCCTTCTCCTCAAAGCCCTCCAGCAGGCGCCCCTGGAAGGCCAGCCGACACGCGTTGGCGTGGATGTCCGTGTCCAGCTTTGAGCCAATCACCAGGCACAGAGAGGGACACGTGACCGGTCGCTCGAACTCTAACAGGGCCCACTGTTCCGGGTCTGCCGCCGCCCCCGCCCCCACCCCCCCTTGGCCAATCACATACTCTTCCTGGTGGAAGTACTCCCTGTCGAAGGAGAAGGGCTTGTCCAGGGGGCTGGGCTGGGGGTCTGAGGGGGGCTGGTTGGAGTCTGTGGGGGGGAGGGGGGTGTCCACAGGGGGCAGGCCGAAGAAAGTGACCTTGGCCATGACGGTCTCGTGGCCCACGGTGATGTGGAACTTGGCGCGGGTGGCAAGGGCGCCCTTGAAGTAGCCGATCTTCCTGGCGGAAATGAGGGCAGCGTGGATGGTGTGCAGGGAGCCGGGGGTGCACACCACGCCCCGCTCCAGCAGTTTGGGGTCGAACTGCGTCACACACACGCCCACGCGGTCCCCTTGCATGGCGCCAGACACCGGCCTGCGGAACATCTGCACCGACTTCACCTTCTTAGTCACCTGGAGGACAAAGAGGGAGGGAGGGAGGGAGGGAGGGAGGGAGGGACAATCAGACCATGACCCATCAAACGTTCATTGTCAGCGCCTGAATAGTTATGCAACAGACACACAATAGACAGGAGTTACAAGGCATAACTATATATAATGCATACAATCTTTCATCGTCCTTGAGTGAGAGGATGAGTGTTTTTCCAGCCTTTTGCTGCCACCTAGTGGTGGAAGTAATGACTAGTACATCAGTGTTGATCACAGGTTCCCATGCAATAAGCTGGTGTTTAGACTGGGCTGAGCTGCAAGTGTGAGTGACTGCATCTGGTCTAAATTAGCCAGCTCCTGTACTGCCAACCCCCCCCCCCCCCCCCCCTCTCTCTCTATCCCACTCTCCCCCTCCCCCCTCTCTATCCTGCCCTCCCCATAAACACACACAGACACATCCTCCAACCCCACATTACCATCCGTCCCTCCCTCCCTCCCTCCCTCCTCTTCCAGTCAACTCCTGAACTTCCGACACACTTCAGAGTTTCTACTCAAGCACTCCTGACACTGGGAGCGTTGCTGGTCCTAGCCTGGTCAGTTGAACCAGGGCGGTCTATGGTCATCTACCACATCAGTCATTTTCCATTGGGGTACATTGGGAGCAGTGACGAGAAGCACAGCAGCCTTCTGTACAGAACCACTTGAATTAATGTTGAAATAACTTTATAAATTGATGTCAGCTAAAAAGAAACCTCAGCAATAATACACAGAATCATTGGCAGTTCATAGACTGCGGGCCAATAACCACTGATTATTGATTCATGTTCCTTGACTGGTCATGAGAACCAGAGTTCTCTGGGAGTGACCATACCTTGAGCGTCGGGATCTCCACAGTGTCATTGACTGCCAGCGACCCCTGTAGGATGGTTCCGGTCATGACCGTACCCTGACCGCGGATGGAGAAACAGTGGTCCACAGCCATGAGCAGGGCACCCCCAGGGTCTCTGCGAGGGAGGTACGTCTGGCTCTTCAACAGCTAAGACACACACACACACACAGGAACACCAAGCAAAGTTAAAACTGCTGTCATAACATTGTAAGGTCATTGTGGGCACACACACACACACACACACACACACACACACACACACACACACACACACACACACACACACACACACACACACACACACACACACACACACACACACACACACACACACACACACACACACACACACACACACACACACACACACACACACGCAGCAGAGGAGCCAGGCCTAATCAGAAACACATCGAGTGTTGAGTCTGTCTGTCCTGTGGATTCATAAACATAGCCTGACACTGTCTCTTGTGTTGAATGTATTGGTCAGAAGAACCCCCTGATGGGTCCATCATACCTCTCATTCATATAGCTATACAGTATAATAACATATACTAACTTTTTGCTGTATTATTTGAAGAGCATATATTATGATTTCATACACCAGTCAGGACACCAACCCACACTACTAATTGTGCAGGCAAAACCCAGGGACACCAGCATCTTTACCTCTATTAGCTCAGGCACTCCCTGGGGCCCCTCTGTGTCAGGAGCCTCAGGACCCCCAGGCTTCGCTGCCACAGCAATCACAGGACAGTCTTTAAATCTGTGGGATGTGACCATAGTTAAAATTACAGTGTGTTTTTGAATGTGTGTGTGTGTGTGTGTGTGTGTGTGTGTGTGTGTGTGTGTGTGTCAGCTGACTACTCAAGTTCAAGCATTTTATGACCAAATGAGTCATCTGCACTCACAGTTTGAAACCAACCAGAACTCATCTAGTTGTTCTGTGTATGTGTTCCACGTACTGCATGTGTGTAGCCTACCTGGTGTTCTCCAGGGTTTTGAGCAGTCTCTTGGTCATCTTGTCGATGGCGCTCTGTCTCTTGTTGAGGGGCAGTAGGTCAGTCTTGTTGAGGATGACCACCATGCGGGGGCAGGTCAGCTCTCCTATCAGCAGACACTCAGCCGTCTGAGTCTGCAGTCCCTTCACCACATCTACCACCAGCATCATCAGGTCAATGATCTGAGCCCCTGGAACACACACGCACGCGCACGCACACGCACACATACACTCACAGTAAACCACTGCAGGGCCATTCTTGTACACACTGCTCTGGTCTGAACTTCACAGGACACTCTCGGAGGCCATAGTGATGGACAATAACCAATGGAAGAACAGGAACAGACACAGACAACCAAGAATAACATCAGAACAAGCAGTGAAATGGAAAGAGGGAAGGTACAAAGAGGGAGAGGGAGGTAGAGAGAGGGAGAAGGGCTAGAGGGCTGAAATTAGAACCCTAGCTCGCTTGGTTGTCTTTCCTCTGCCTCTTTTCTTTCCCTAACTTTGGCAGCCGTTCTTTCCTGTGCTCCCCTCTTTTCTCTCCCTCTCTTTGGCTCCCTCGTTTTCCTGTGCTCTCCCCATTGGGGACAGGAGGGGAAGTTTATTACATACCCCGATCCCCACACCTTCCTTCCGCCCTAATCTACAGCATGTGCCATCCACAGGGACACGCCGGCTTTACATAGCAACCACCAGCTATGTACATTGACTCATACAAACTACAATCGCTGTGTGTGTGTGTGTGTGTGTGTGTGTGTCAGGCCTGAGTCCTTCACCTCTCATTGTCAATTCCAGATAGAAATAGGCCTAATAAACGAGTAGATGAAAACCTCATTGGCAGGCATGATGAGACAGAGAGAAAGAGAGAGAAAAGGGGGAGCAGAGCTGGAAAGAAGAGAGAGGGCATGAGTAGGCAGGTCCTCGGTGGGTGAGGAAGTTCCTGCAGTCCCCCTGGGGAGTACGACCATTCCGAAATTCAAACCTCTGCCTCTGACCCAAGGAAACTGTTCTCCACATTTTCCTCACTCCTCAACCCACCTCCTCCCCCCTCCCTGTCTGCGGATGACTTTGTCACCTACTTTGAAACTAAGGTTGATGACATTAGCAGCTCTTTCTCTCTGCCTCTCGCCAACACTGCTACCACTCCTCCCAAACCCACTGCGCTACACTCTGTCTCTGGTTTATCAGCTCTTTCCCCCCCCCCCCATCTCCCCCGATGATATTCTAAAACTGGTCACATCCAAGCGGGCAACCACCTGCCCCCTCGGTCCTATCCCCTCCCTCTTTCTCCAATCCATCTCCAAAGACCTCCTTCCGTTCCTTACCACCATAATCAATTCCTCTCTATCCACAGGATCTGTCCCAGCTGCCTTTAAGACAGCCAGAGTCAAGCCTCTTCTCAAGAAACCAACTTTTGACCCGTCCGCTGTTCATAACTACAGACTGGTATCCCTTCTCTCCTTCTTATCTAAAACCCTTGTGCTGTCTCTAACCACTATCTCCTTCAGAACAACCTCCTTGACCCTCACCATTCCGGCTTTAAGGCTGGGCACTCTACTGAGACTGCTCTCCTTGCTGTCATGGAGGCCCTCCACTCTGCTCGAGCTTCCTTCCTCTCCTCTGTTCTCATTCTTCTGGACCTGTCTGCTGCATTCGACACAGTAAGCTACCCGATCCTTCTCTCCATCCTCTCAGAACTGGGCATCTCTGGCTATGAACTCTCCTGGTTTGCATCCTACCTGGCCGATCTTACCAGGTGACGTGGAGAGGATCACTGTCCACTCCACAAGCCCTCACTACTGGGGTCCCCCAGGGCTCTGTCCTAGGGCCCTTACTGTTCTCCCTCTATACCAAATTTCTTGGCTCTGTAATTTCCTCACATGATTTCTCCTACCACTGCTACACAGATGACACTCTCAACTCTTTCTCTCTTTTCCCCCCTCAGACTCACAGGTGGCAACACGTGTCTCTGTGTGTCTTGCAGACATATCTACTTGGATGTCAGCCCACCACCTCAAGCTCCAAGACTTCTCCATCACAGGAGAGAACTCTACTGTGACCTCCTCCCAGACGGCCAAGAACCTTGGGGTGATCCTTGACAACCCCTTATCCTGTGTGGCGAACATCACAGCGACAGCACGCTCCTGTAGATTCTTCCTCTACAACATCAGAAGGACACGTCCATTCCTCACCAAAGAAGCAGCACAACGCTTGGTCCAGACACTTGTGATCTCTCGCCTTGACTACTGCAACACACTCTTGGCCAGGCTTCCCGCCTCCACCATCAGACCTCTGCAGCTCGAATGCTGCCGCCCATCTGGTGTTCAATCTCCCCAAATTCTCCCATGTCAGCCCCCTCCTTCACACCCTTCACTGGCTCCCAGTAGCAGCTCGCATCAGATTCAAGACCCTGGTGCTAGCCTACCGGGCAGCAATGAGAACAGCCCCTCCCTACTTGCAAGCAATGGTCATCCCCTCTACGTGGATGCAGCAGTCATGCTACTCGGTCAAGGCTTTTCACTGTCCTGACACCCCGCTGGTGGAACGAGCTTCCTCTTCATCCCCACTACCCCCCGTACAGTTTCTCTACTGTAAATAAATTAATTTAAAAAAATAAAAAAAAATAAAGGAATTCTTCCTTCTTCTAGCATTGTGACTACCAACGGCCTCTAGTCCTAGCATAGACAGCATAGCATATTGGAGGGGTCAGTGTGGGCTCACGTTGTAATGGTATTGGCTACCATACATGGTCCAGTCAGGAACAGTGTCAACTATAAAGTTCTAGAATATTCTTCGAGGAAAATAATATTTATGTTGTATCATAAGTAAAGTTATAAGCCTTGGGCATAGTGTAGCATAATCCTTCCTCTTCTAGTATGCATGGTCTATATTGTACATCGGTCTGTGTGCATTCACTAACATGCTTCAACAACATACTGTATATCGCTTGATTCACATGGGAGTGTTTGTGTTGTCCTTATCATGCAGTTATGAGTCGCCCTCTGCTGGATGGTTCCGGCACTCCTCAGACAACACAAAGTAACTTTGATGAGGACCACAATGTTCTGTACTATACTGTAGGTAGTTTACAAGCCTCAAGTCAATTAGGCTAGTCATGAACATGCAGCGCCCATCTAATTATGCCATAGTATTTTACCTTAGAATACATTCATTCGCCGAGGCTTGATAATTGATATGGCCTTGACTCAGAAGCGTGTCACTCTGGACAGTTAACTGGACAATCATAAGCCTGTTACGGTGGCTACTGCATGTCATGTAGGCCTAAAGGGCAGCATAATTGTCTGTCCTCCTGCCACTTACTTAGGCTACTGTGTCCTGACATAATCGATTTCTCTAAGTCAACAGTAACGACATATGAGTGGGCATTCACTCATCTTACCCCCGATGATGGTGCGAATGAGAGACGCGTGTCCAGGGCAGTCAACCAACGTGAACTGCAGGCTGTCATAGCCGTGGCTTTTGCTCTCGTCCTGCAGCTGCTCCGGGAGGTCCACTGTGAAGGAGGAGAAGCCGAGATCCAGGGTGATGCCTCTCTCTCGGGATTGTGGGTTCTTGTCGAAGGCAGCCGTGGATGCTGTGCTGCTGAGAGCCCTGGCAAGCGACGTCTTCCCGCTGTCAACATGCCCAAGCACTCCCACATTAAAATTCAGCGTTTTGCTGTGGTTCTTAGTCGAGTCTGCCATGACTGATTTCTGTGACTGTCGCAACCTCGGCTTGCTTGACTAGATGGACCTTGAACTCTTGCAAACTTTCCGCAATTATGATAACACAACTGACACACTTTGCGTTGCATTCATTCATTCACTTAGTCTGTTCAGTGAGCTCTTTCAAATTTAAATGTCAATGAAATGTAACCAACTTGCTGTCAAAATGAAACTTTTCTGTGAGCCCAGATGTCAGTAGTTCTTCCTGAGTATCAGTAAAATTCGTCCTCCACATTTTACATTACATCTCTCAAAGTAAATTGAAAATAGTTTTTACTTTCAACATAGTGATTTCACTTGTAAGAGAAGATTACATGTTTTTATGAACATCTTATTAATTCATATTATTGGTATAATTTGATGAATTAGCACCAGACTACAGGTTGGTAGGAACCTTGTATTAGTTATAGACCAGTTTCTACAACGACAAAAAAACTGGAACACAAGCGGAAATAAATTCCAAAAGAGGCGTGGTTGTATTTCATGAGAATAATTGACATATTTTTCAGCCAATGACTTTGTAAAAATTGGGATAAGGGACCAATCATTTGCCTTGTTTCACAAAAAAAAAACGTTCAGGTGGTACTTCCCTCAAATTTCCTTAGTTACCCACATGGAAACACTGTTCGGTGTGTTTTGAGTTACCGCGCCGATTCCAGCGGCGATCAAATATCAAGCACCGGACAGGAGCTATTGTTTTGCATTATTTGCTTTCTGAAGGTAACATTTTCATACACATAACACAGCCATGAAGATCGAGGAAGTGAAAAGCACTACGAAAACCCAGCGTATCGCCTCTCACAGCCATGTGAAAGGACTCGGCTTAGACGAGGCCGGGAACGCCAAGCAAAATGCGTCAGGTCTTGTGGGGCAGGAGACAGCCAGAGAGGTAGATATCGCCAGGCAACCAGCAAACTAAAGGCCAGAAAGCATAACCAGCTACATGTTTCATTCTATGTTTGTGGAAATCTGTATAAGTTATTAGCTAACTACTGTATATTCATATTAATGACAATGAGTTAATGAATGACCGAACGAAAGATATTTCGGTCTTTACTCTCAATACAAGCGTAGCTGCCTACTACAGTGAATACGAGAGTACAAAGCCTACGTTGTAACCTGGTGTTATCTCTCTGTCATCAGGCTTGTGGAATTATTGTGGACCTGATTCGCAGCAAGAAGATGGCAGGAAGAGCAATTCTTCTGGCAGGACCTCCCGGAACAGGAAAGGTACAATGAGAAGATCCTCCAAAGACATTGCCAAATATCAGTTTTGTTCTGACCCTCACATATGTACAATTTGAGTTTGACTGACAATAGCTTTCTCCCTCTGTCACACACGTCTGCAGACTGCCCTGGCCCTGGCTATGGCACAGGAGCTGGGCAACAAGGTTCCCTTCTGCCCTATGGTGGGCAGTGAGGTCTACTCCTCAGAGATTAAGAAAACAGAGGTGCTGATGGAGAACTTCCGGAGGGCCATAGGTTAGTGGCCATACACACACACACACACACACACACACACAGAAGCATCAGTTGGTTGGAGACAGTGCGCTCAGTTGGAACAAAAACGAGACGGAAAACGAAAATAAACATATTTGACAAATTCAGGTCGGCTTCCTCCGTTTCAAACCCCTTTTCTCCTGTTTCCTGCCCACTGCCTGAACACAGCCCTAATAAAGCTGCACCCCTTCAACATTCTCACACTCAATCACCTCTTGTGACCCATCAGTAAAGCCACCAGAGCCGGGGAGAGCTAGGTGCCCTACTCCACACCCCTCATACTGAACTGAGGACTCGGGGAGGGGATTTGTGTGGGTGTTGACACTGGAAAGGAAGGCTTGAGAGGGGGAAGGGGTTTGTCTCAGTGTTGACGTTACCTGTCACAGGTCAGGAAATGGAGATTGGGTTGACAGAGGGGTGGACTTCAGCACCCTAGCCCCACCCCCAGGACAGAGCACGCAAGGAGGGACTGGGAAAGGGGGGGGCGGAGTACATTCTGGGGCTGTCGACACGGCCCTGATAAGAGCACCCTGACAGACAGCCTCTCCCTCAGAAGCGTGGCTCTCTCACTCTCCCCACCCCACCCCTGGTCCAGCCACCTGTGTGCCACTCAGACACTCAGGGTAGGAGTATGCAGGAGGAACAAGGGCTACAGTGTGATCCCGTTACACACAGAGAGGGCCCGGCACCGTACGCACGCACACACACGACAAATGATCTGCTGTGCGCACACACACACACACACACACACACACGCACGCACAACATAAATGGTTCATGCGGTAGACCAAAGGATGTGGCGACTTAAGTTATTCAAGGGTAGAAAAGGTCACAGTCCTCATTGAGTCTTGACAATGCATCATTCTCTATTATGTGTGTGTGTGTGTGTGTGTGTGCGTGTGCCCCCAGGGCTGCGTATCAAGGAGACCAAGGAGGTGTATGAGGGGGAGGTGACAGAGTTGACCCCCTGTGAGACTGAGAACCCCATGGGTGGCTACGGAAAGACCATCAGCCACGTCATCATCGGCCTCAAGACCGGCAAGGGCACCAAGCAGCTCAAGGTCAGGACAGGGAAACTTTCTCCACTCCTGAGACACATACATTTCTCTTATGTAAAACAGTGACACGGTTCCTTCAGATTGATTGTGTCTTACTGAGTGTCACTGTTGTTGTCGTTTCTGTAGCTGGATCCCAGTATTTATGAGAGCCTGCAGAAGGAACGTGTGGAGGTTGGAGACGTCATCTACATTGAAGCCAACAGTGGCGCCGTCAAGGTACGTATCAGGACACTATGGCTACAGTACTCGTCACAACACACTGCCACACAAACTACAGAAACACACACACTTTTCATAGGCTACAATACACATTTTAACGAAAAGGACTGAAAGCCCAAACATTACGAAAGCCCAAACATTACATTTCCAATAGCTTAAATACAGTCGATTAAGAGTCTTAAATCATATGATAATTTTGTATACAATACATAAGATAAGTGTGTTAAAATACACCGAGTTACGATACACTTTAAGAGCCACAGGACACTCCAGAGCTTTGTCCTGTATCTGTTCCGCTCAGTGCTGGATCACGCCGGCTCTGTTTCATCTCCGTCAGCCCCCCGGGACGGCTCTGTTTCATCTCTCTGCTGTACCCTGGAATGGACCCTCTCTCATTCCTTCACTTCTTCATCGCCCCGGTTTTATTCCCCCTTATCTCACCATCTCTCCCCCGCTCCCCCTCTTCTGCCGATGGGCCTCGTGGCCCGTGTTGACGGTGCGTGTTGACGGCTGCTTTAATCGGTGCAGGTGGGCCGGGGCTCCCGGCAGGCCCTGGTCAGGGGGCCAGGGGGAGGGGTGGACTTTACATTTGTTGCTGTTGACAGCCCTCTCAGGACCCTCCCTCACTCTTACCCTTTCATCCCCCTCCCCTCTCTTTGGGCCCTCCTCTCTGCCTTGAGCTGAGTCCAATCATACACCTGCTCTCTGCTTCCTCCCTCCCCCATCCCTTCTTTTTCTTATGCTTTAAATGTGATTAGGCTTTTTTTTTTTTTTTAATATATATATAAAAGCTACTCCCCTGCTCAGTAATTGGTCAGTAGTTTAACCCTTTCCTCCTCCTCCTCCTCCTCTCTCTCTCTGTGTGTGTGTGTGTGTGTGTGTGTGTGTAGAGACAAGGTCGCTGTGACACCTTTGCTACAGAGTTTGACCTGGAGGCAGAGGAGTACGTGCCGCTGCCCAAAGGTGACGTCCACAAGAAGAAAGAAATCATCCAAGACGTCACACTGCACGACCTGGATATAGCGAACGCCAGACCACAGGTATACACACACACACACACTACCCTAAAGTGAATGGTATATGAACTTGGAGCATTGTATATGAACTTGGAGCATTGCTTGCAATGATGTCTTTCATACCCACCCATTCATATTTAGTTTTTAATGGTTGTTTACTCTTCCCCAGGGAGGTCAGGACATACTGTCCATGATGGGACAGCTGATGAAGCCTAAGAAGACAGAAATCACAGGTAAACTGGTCCCCTGTGGCTCAGTTGGTAGAGCATGGCGCTAACAACGCTTAGGTTGTAGGTTTGATTCCCGCTGGGACCATATATACTGAAATGTATGCACTCACTGCAATGTAAGTCGCTTTGGATAAAAGCGTCAGCTAAATGGCATATATTATATATATATATGCCATATATATGTATGTAAAGACTTAAAAAAACCAACAACTCTTCTGGAACCTTGTAATATATGAAGCAGCTTGTGTTATGAAAACCTCCTCCAATAACATCTCGCTCATTTGGGGTTGGAATCTGAACTTGAGATCAACGCGTGCAAATTTCCCGTTGACGTTAATGCCAGATTAACACGAATGCCGGAGTTATGGGTGCGGATCTCGAGTTAGGATTCCACCCTTCGATCCCGCTGTGGACAGGCTGTGTCCCTGTCACTTGATTGGCTCCCTGGCCTGATCCCTGCGTCTGACTGGCTCTCCTGTTCCAGATAAGCTGCGTGCGGAGATCAACAAGGTGGTGAACCGGTACATAGACCAGGGCGTGGCAGAGCTGGTCCCCGGGGTGCTGTTTGTGGATGAGGTACACATGTTGGACATCGAGTGTTTCACCTACCTCCACAGAGCCCTGGAGAGCACCATCGCTCCCATCGTAGTGTTCGCCTCCAACAGGGGCCAGTGCCTGATTAGGTGGGTCGTGTGTGTGTGTGTGTGTGTGTGTGTGTGTGTGTGTGTGTGTGTGTGTGTGTGTGTGTTATAACATGCATACTAATCCTGTTGGCCTGTGTGTGTGTGTGTGTATGTGTGCACATTTCTGCGTGTGTGTGTGTGTGTATCAATATCTGGCAGTCAATTTCAATGTGAGTTAATGTTTTTGTGTGGATGAAGTGACGGGTGCAAGTCTGATGGTCTTTAGTTATCGAACAACTGACTAAGTGCTGCAGTCTGGAATGGTGCGTTTGACAACAACCATGCTCTCTCTAATGTGTTTCTAATCCTGTCCTGTCAGGGGGACAGAGGACATCAGCTCTCCCCATGGGATTCCCCTGGACCTGCTAGACAGAGTCATGATCATCCGCACGATGCTCTACACACCCCAGGAGATGAAGCAGGTGTGTTTGTTGGTTTATGTGATCTATCCTATATTGCATGTTAATGTATGAAGTGTATGTGTGTGTGTATGTGTGGTGGCTGACGTGTGTTTCCTGTAGATCATTAAAATCCGGGCCCAGAGTGAGGGGATCAACATCAGTGATGAGGCGCTTAGTCACCTGGGAGACATCGGCACCAAGACCACCCTCAGGTAAGGCTCAGTCAGACCACACTTACTCTGGTGTGTGTGTGTGTGTGTGTGTGTGTGTGTGTGTGTGTGTGTGTGTGTGTGTGTGTGCGCGTTTGCGCGTGTGTGTGTGTGTGTGTGTGTGTGTGTGTGTGTGTGTGTGTGTGTGTGTGTGTGTGTGTGTGTGTGTGTGTGTGTGTGTGTATTTATAGACTCTATGTCTTTGTCAGGTACGCGGCGCAGCTGCTGACCCCAGCCAGTCTTCTGGGGCGTGTCCAGGGGAAGGAGGGCGTGGAGAGGGAGCAGGTGGAGGAGATCAACGAGCTCTTCTACGATGCCAAGTCCTCCGCTAAGATCCTCCAGGACCAGTCCAACAAGTTCATGAAATAAGCCCCTGAATGTCATACACTTCCTCCATCTGTCCTTCATCCATCCCGTACTCCTCTTCATCCATCTGTCCTTCATCCATCCCGTACTCCTCCCTGGCTTCCACAGGGCTACCTTAGCATCTTATGTTCATTGTCATTGCCCTTGCCTCTTTTCTAACCTTGTCCACATGCATGTGAAGTTCAACCCTTCCTTCTCCATCTTTCTCTGTCTTCTGTTTGTTCTGCACCTACAAGTTGCCCCCTGCTGTGCCTCATTGACTGTAGGACATTGTTTAGTTCTGACTAATGTATTTTTTTTAAATAAAGGTTTGCTTGTTGTTAATGAAATTAGATTTTTTTTCAATAAAAAGGAAAACACTTTGGAAATCAAATGTTTGTTTTCTTCGACACTTGTTGCTACAACTGACTCAGTAAGATACTGCTGGTGATGCTTGTAGGTGTAGAAGGCGTCGATTTTCAAATAGTTTTACAAGATGAACATATCACTGCTGAAGACTTCCAATATACTACACACATTTACATTTAGTAGCAGACGCCTTTATTCAAAGCGACTTACAACAATACATTTGTTTAAGTAAGTTAATCATCTATCCAACAGTCATCATAAGACAAAGTAATCAATGCTCACACCAGGGGCCATTGGCAGTCACAATCTTTTTTTTTGTATTAGCACACCACACAACCAATGCTATAAGCCTTTCCAACTGACAGTTTATGCCCATAACACCACCTTTCTTGAGTTGACAATAAGACTCCTGACAAGAGTATATGAAGAGGTTTTTAATCATAAACTTACAAAGATAACCTTGTTTCTGTTGGACCATCCCAACTAAATTCAATCACAGAAGAGAGTTGTTTTATATGTCCGGTAAGAGGTTGCCTATAGATACAGATCCAAGATCAGCTCACCAAGTTCTAACTATAACCATTAGTGGGGAGAACATACGATTGACCTTAGATCAGTGTCGAGGCACAATTTCATCCTACTCCATTAAGGGGGGTCACCCTGGAACCAATTACAGTATCCAATGACTCAGGTGTTTCACAGTCACTGTTTCTTCCTGATTGGTCGAGTTGGGGGCTTGCTGAAGGCGGTCTCGGCCCCTGACCTCAACCCGCTGAACACCGACGGGGCAGTTTTGCCGGCACGCTCTGTGAACGCAAGGCAGATCCGTCAACCGCTCACTCTGTAAACTCGGGCAGTAAAACAATAGCTACCTCACACAGTGGAAAAGTACAGTATAAACAGTTCCATTTCATGCACCGTGGAGGGGGGCACTCTGTTTGACAGCTCTGGGAGTCTCCCCCTTCATCTTGACCATCCTCAGGCATTCTGTATATGGAGTGGAAACTTCTGTGTGATTAAAGAAACGCCCATTCCCACACACTCGATCTCTATCTCCCCCTACGGTACGCTGTGTCCCTTGTGTGGTGCTTCTTCGCTGCAGAAAAAGCTACTGTTGAACCGAGGCCGTTGGCGGTAGAAATCGGAGGACGGGCTCATTGTAATGCACGGAATGGTATCGTTTGATACCATTCCTCATTCCATTCCATGCATTACAATGAGCCCGTCCTCCGGTTTCTACCTCCACCAGCCTCCACTGCTATAGAGGGAGACGCTGCTCTGCTCACTCACCACACTCCTGCATCACTTCAAAGGTCTTGCCCTTCACCTCCGCTTGGACACCCAGATTGTCCTTGGCTTTGACGAGATCCTCCTCGCTCACCTCGGGCCGCTGCTGCCCATCCTCTCCCTCCTCAGGCTGGGGCAGTAGAGAGGGGTAGAAAGCAGAAAAACTTTAAGTGTAGACAATAGACACTAGCGCTCAATCCAGTTGTTTTACTTTCAGTTCACTGCAGTATATGATGAGGTAATGTCTTAGTTCTACTGTCCCCTCCCCCACCGAATACTAGTCTTACCTGAGACATGGTGGCTGAGAAGTTGAGGTTGATCCTAGATACAGGCTTGTAGTCAGAACTGAACCAACCTCTCTCAACTTTCCCTCTTCTTCTCTGACTAGCCCAGGCAACTAACACACACACACACACACACACACACACACACACACACTCCCAGCTATAACTCTCCAGTGGGCTGTAATTCTGTTAGCAGGCCCAATAGATGACTCAGAGGGACTCCTCCCCTCTCTCTCTCCCTGGTTCTGTTTGTTCTCAGGGTGTACTCAGTGCCCTACTGTATCATTACGGGATGACGTGATCACTTCCACAGCTGGAACAGCCTTTGCATTTTTTAATAGCAACTCCACACGGACACATAAAAGATGACAAAGTCCAAAGTCCAAATATCAACTCCTCCCACTCTGCTATACTGTGTGTAACGTTTACCTCATGTCTCTCTCTCTCTCTCTCTCTCTCTGTACATGCGAAACTGAAATGTTGTCAAAAAAGTATCTTTCTGTCTGCAACAATAACAAAAACTTACAGTACAGGAACTAATCTGATCCAAACATTCACTGCTGGTTGACCAAACCTTAAAAGGTCAAACATACAGACATACATTTACCGTGCCCATGTGTCGGACGGAACAAGAGCAAACCAAAAAGAGAGGATGAAGAGATAAAAGACTTACATGGCAACAGAAGTATGTGTATCGTTCCCTCCCCTTCCTTCCTTTGTTATGTCATTATGACATTATTCTTCTCCTCCGGGGGCTTGATTTTAGTGTGTGTGTGTGTCATTATTGTTCTCTTCTGGAGCCTTGATTTTGGTGTGTGTGTGTATGTGTATGTGTGTGTATATGTGTGTGTGTGATTATTCTTCTCCTCTGGAGCCTTGATTTTGGTTTGTGTGTGTGTGTGTGTGATTATTCTTCTCTTCTGGAGCCTTGATTTTGGTGTGTGTGTGTATGTGTATGTGTGTGTATATGTGTGTGTGTGTGATTATTCTTCTCCTCTGGAGCCTTGATTTTGGTGTGTGTGTGTGTGTGTGTGATTATTCTTCTCCTCTGGGGCCTTGATTTTGGTATGTGTGTGTATGTGTGTGTATATATGTGTGTGTGTGTGATTATTCTTCTCCTCTGGAGCCTTGATTTTGGTGTGTGTGTGTGTGTATGTGTGTGTGATTATTCTTCTCCTCTGGGGCCTTGATTTTGGTATGTGTGTGTGTGTGTGTGTATATGTGTGTGTGTGTGTGTGATTATTCTTCTCCTCTGGGGCCTTGATTTTGGTATGTGTGTGTGTGTGTGTGTGTGTATATGTGTGTGTGTGTGTGATTATTCTTCTCCTCTGGGGCCTTGATTTTGGTATGTGTGTGTGAGTAAATCACACAGAAAACTGAACACCTTCAATAAATACAATGAATCATGACTCAACAACAATGCCGGGGCAACAATAGGCATTTCCAACGTCTATGGCCAGTTGTTATCGTTTTAATGCCCATGTTATGAGATTCATGGAAATATAAATGAGGTGTGTGTGTGTGATTTATGGAAATATAAATGAGACCATATGAGTGAAGACCTGTGACTTAAAGAGTGAGTGAGACAACACACAGGTAATCAAAGATAAAATCAGTTTTATCCTCTCATCACTTAAATATTCAATATAAAAACCATTCAACAAACATATTCATTTTTGAAACATACACAAACCAATAATAACCATATCAATTTAAAATTGTGGAATGTAAAAACAGATCATCAGATAATTAAGATCAATAAAAAGCAACACAGAACAGAGGTCACCAACATGGCACAGAATATACAGAAAGGAATGGGATGAACTCTGAATTTAGTTTCTACGACTTCAGTACACTTTTTTCAGAGACATGGGAACATGTGTACGATTTTTGCATAAATATCTAAACTTTAGAAATACCTGAAAACACAGTTCTGGTAATCTGATCAAGCTGTCAGGTCAATTGAGGACCTAGAGATCATTAGGATGACTCATAATGAAGTTATGAGGACAATAACCGTGTATCCCTTGAGCTGAGAGGCCCGTGGTAGGTACAGGATCCCTGCCATGGTACATGTACTCTACACCCACCCGATCATCATGACAGTCAAAGTAAGTTGTCAGAGGGTCAGAGGTTTAAAAGCAGCATTATCCAAACACATTGAGAATCAAGTCGGATGCATTTCCAAATGCAGTGGGACAAACTACTGTCTGTAAACTGATATCCGTATTCAAGTACAAATCTAATCCCTAATCATAACAAATCTGTATAACTAATAACTGCACCCTGTAGACCGACTAAGAATGTAGCGTTAATAGATAGTGCAAACATTACTCCTCGATAAGGTGCTGTTTGTTGTTCACATTATATAGGGTAGATTCAATCTTTGTACTGTTTTACAACGAGGGTGTACTGTTAGGGTACAGTGTCACCCTAACAAGCAGCCGCCGAAGCCTTGCATTAATAAGAGGAAAACTGATACCTAAATATAAATAAAATGGTACCCAACTGCCCATTTAATCTTGGGGGTTTCTTTTTTAACATACCCTGAATTGCTCAGCAACATCAACAAAAGTCTAGATTGATCTATGGAACATAATTCCATTATGACCTGATACATTCACCTTGTGCTTTGGGATCCTCCTCCACTGTACAGTATTTGAGGTACACAAAGAAATGAGGAATGAATACATACAAATGAAGTCCCTGAAAGATGCAGAATTCCAGGGGGTTCACATCTGAGCCCATGGGGGCTGCATTTAACTGTGTCTGTCCTGGAGCAGCCCATACACAGCAACGAGAGACGAACAGTGAGGTTCCTTTAACTTCTGTCTGGCGCCCTCAGCTGGACAACTGCTGACAAGACGGTCAGGTTGACCCTCTCTGGTTGTAGAGATATGGCTTATTAATGGGCTTCATTCCACGTGCGCACATGCATATGGATACATACAGCCACGCACACACACATGCATGTGCACACACACAGAGACACGCACAGAGACACACACACTCATATACACACACACACACACACACACACACACACACACACACACACACACACACACACACACACACACACACACACACACACACACCTCAGCTAGCAAAATGCTGGTAGAAGGCCAGTTTGACCCTCTCTATGAGGTGGCACAGTTTGACAGCAGGGCCCAGTTTCAGCCCCATACACTCCTGCACTGTAGGCAGACTCAGCAGCAAGAGGGCCTGGCCATCAATCTCCTGTCAACACACAACATCATGGGTCACATATATATCAAAATAAGATTGTGTGTGTGAACATATACATGGGCTCAACTGGTCCTCTGTGGCTCAGTTGGTAGAGCATGGCGCTAACAACGCTTAGGTTGTGGGTTTGATTCCTGCTGGGACCATGTATACTGAAATGTATGCACTCACTGCAATGTAAGTCGCTTTGGATAAAAGCGTCAGCTAAATGGCATATATTATATACATGACCTTGTGAGAGTGTGTGCATCTCAGTAATACCTGATCCTTGAATATGCGAGCGAGTGGGGCACAGTCAGTGGTTCTGATGAACCGGGCCACGTCAGCAACGCTCCAGCCCAGAGGACTGCTCTCCAGTTGGAACTTCTCCTGCTCCTCCACCCGCGGAGTCTGAGACACAACACATACGGGACAGTCACACATTTGTGTGTGTGTGAGAGAGAACACGCACAGACACACGCGCACACACACACACACACACACACACACAGACAAAAACTAGTGTGTAAACTGTTCAAAGGGTGTGTACGTGCCTCCCTTGGCGGGTGAGTGTGTGTGCTACCTTAGGTAACGGGGGCTGGTTCTCGTCGTCAGAGTAGGAGGATGCCCGGGCCTTCCTGCGCTGGCGCCGGGGTCTGCGGGGGGCCCCTGTAGCAGTGGGAGAGGGGGGCTGGGACTTCTTATCCGATACCTCAGAGTCGTCCTGCTGCTCTGAGCCGGAGTCCTCCTCACTCAGAGAGTAGTCCTCATCCAGGTCCTCTTCTTCTCCACTACCCTGGAGTGGAGAGATGAGGGGGGGGGGGACAGAGATGTGTGTGAGTTACAACCACAGACATGGTAAACTGTATATGAGATTATTGGTAATAACTGGCTTGATGTACAGTAGAGTTTGCCCCAAACTTATAGATCGCGGGTCAGACTACCCAACTCCAAATCCTATACCTTAAAAACTATCAGCAGATCAGTACTTTGAAACTACGTGATAACTGGGGAGTTGAGTTAGTTGAGAGATACTAATGGAGTGCAGTACCATAGGAGAGCCAGCAGGGGTGCTGTCTACGGAGGTAGATGAGAGTTTCTTTTTGTGGGCAAAGAGGGGCCCTCTCTTCTTCTTCCTGCTCGGCCGTTTAGTCCCGCTCTCCAGGTTAGTGTGGCCACCAGGGGGACGGCCAATACGCTTGGTCTTCTTCTTCTCATAGTAATGAGCTGTGGAGACAGACGGGAAGCCAGACAGACAGGCAGCCAGCCAGCCAGGCAGGCAGACAGACAGACAGACAGGCAGGCAGGCAGACAGACAGACAGACAGACAGACAGGCAGGCAGGCAGGCAGACAGACAGGCAGACAGGCAGACAGGCAGGCAGACAGACAGACAGGCAGACAGGCAGACAGAGAGGAAACCACTTTTAGTCACTTAGATGACAAGAGTAGAGGGATTATTCACTAGATATAGTTAGCAAAGTCAGCGTGTGTGTGTGTGTGTGTGTGTGTGTGTGTGTGTGTGTGTGTGTGTGTGTGTGTAAAAACACTGACTGTATTTGGTCTTGGTGAGTAGGGAGCAGTTCTCTGAGCAGTGCTCCAGAACCATCTGTGGTCCGATCAGGTTGGGGCAGCACTCCAGACGGATACACGTCTTCCTGCAGAACTCAGCCACCTGGTCCGCCGTGCGAGCTAGGCCCACAGTGGCCCGGTAACTCTTCCCTTTGTACCTATGGACCATAGCAGAGTACGGGTCAGAGTTAGCCCAGTCCAAACCAGAACAGTTATGCCCATTAACACTGTTACAAAAACCAAAATGGCCTTGAGCTCATCTCCACCTATGCACAGGCCTTACTGTGATCTGTATAAAGCAGTTTGACTACTGTATAAATCATTGCATATATATCATATATTATGTATTATTCTACACCGTATGCAGTATGTGTACTGACTTGGCCTTGAGTGTCTCCCCCTGGCCCTGCCACCTCTGCCCCGTGTCCTGCTGCAGCTCCCGGAGCACCCGGCTGGGCTTATAGGCCGAGCTGATCAACAGAGTCAGGACCTGGGGCCATGGAGGAGGGGGGAGGGGGGTGGAGAGGAGGGAGAGGATACAGGGAAGTTACAATAAAAGAAGGAAGATAGAAATACACAGGGGATATTGGAATTTCCAGTGAGCTGTAACCTAGCGTGGGTTGACAGGGTGTGTTTGAGAGGAGGTGTGTCTGGGTGACTTTGGGCCCTACCTCCTTTAGCACCAGGACACAGTTCCCAGGGCCGATGCTCTGGGGCAGCTCAGCGATGCGGCCCTTGTTCAGGTACGGCCCTGAGAAACAGCGGTGGTTGAAGTAGATCTTTGAGCAGCTGTACTTCCCATTGCCCTGGGCTGTTGAGATACAGGACACACACACACACAAACAAACAAACAAACAAACACAGTAAAGAGGCTAGTCCGGGTTTTTCTTTTTTTTTTTTTTTTTTTTTTTCAGTCCACGTTTTCATTTCTTCTCCAGTAACAGGGAGACATGCTCACCGCTCTCAGATAGGCTCAGATCCTGTTGTTTCACTGCATCAGGGGCCGTGGCTTTAGGCAAAGCTCTTCTAATGAACCAAACACAAGCGGTAAACACATCATTAGGAATAAGAGCTGTCGAGCGCTGTGGAAAAACACGTACGAATGTTATTTCACAAGAACCCGCAAACATTGCAATAGCAAACAGAGCCCTATGTGCAATAGGGGTGCAACACTCACTGCTTCTCTGGCTGCACCACCGCCACACAGACCTTCTTCTGAGCTGTAACAGAGGTTTAGAGTCAACAACGTCTACTTGTGCAGCATGTGACCTTCGACTAAGAGCCTTGAAATTCCCCCATACACAAAATGGACAATCACTTGTGTGTCTTATTTGTTGTAAGTCGCTTTGGATAAAGGCGTCTGCTAAATGCCATAAATGTAAAAAAATGTAAATGTCTGTACAAGGATTTGTGGGTATTGTGTGTGTGTGTGTGTGTGTGTGTGTGTGTGTGGGGGGCCTGGGGTGAGACCAACCTCGGGGTCTGGGGGGGTGCTGGAGGGGGTAGCCGTTACTTTCACACCAACTGACTGGAAAGATATCCAAGGAGTCCACATGGGTGATAACATCAGGGAGGGGCTGCTTCAACCCTGGGGAGGGCAGGACACGCAAGGTGCACAGAAATGGTACAAAGAGTGAAAATGAAACGTTTTCTATTGGTATATCAACTAAATCACCCCACTAATCATTCAATCCCTCAAGTGGACTTTAAAATCAATTTAGTAGTCATAAAATCATCAATCAAACTGTAAATCTGCCCAGCCCACCCCACTCCTCTCTCCCACTCCCTCCAGCTGTTCTCACCTTCCAGACGCAGCCAGATGTGCTGACCTCTGACCCTGGCGACAGTCGCCACGTGGATATGCTCAGGAGAGAGGGGGTTGACGGCCTCAAGCCTCATGGACTCCATAAAGTCATGATCACCAGACTCCTGTGGGGAAAACAGCATTCACCAGATGACAGTGTCAGTGGGTGGTGATAGAGTAGTCTAAGTAGGTGTTTGAATATATGTGTGTGTTTGTGTGTGTGTTTGTCTGTGTGTATGTGTGTGTGTGTGTGTGTGTGTCTCACCACTGGAAAGCAGCTCTCTGGTGCTCCTTCGGCTCCACACTGTTTAAGGTAATCCGCCCAATCAAAGTCCTGACCCTGGTAACCTACACACACAGACACACACAGACACACAGACACACAGACACACAGACACACACACACACACACACACACACACACACACACACACACACACACACACACAGAGTCAGACACAGACAGACAATCAGTACACTGATCTCAGTCATCCATTTCAAAGGTGACCGTAGGGCCCTGAGATACAGCGGCCAAGTTGGGTGTACCCTGACTTACCTGGAGGGGGACTGAGGGGTACCCCGTTTTTATGGCTCCACTGAACTGGGAATATTCCAGTGCTCCCATGATGACACAGAAAGGCAGAGCCACGCCCCGCCTCCTCCTCCTCCTCCTCCTCCTCCTCGCCCTCTACCTGCAGGCTGTCCATCTCCACCAGGAAGTGCTGGTCGTTCAACACCTGGGATGACACCACTGTTACTGCACCACAGAACTGGTAGATGATGATGTCACCCACTGATATCTTTTTACATTTACATTTATGGCATTTAGCAGACGCCTTTATCCAAAGCGACTTACAACAAATACATTTGTTTAAGTGAATCATCTACCCAACAGTCATCATGAGACAAAGTAATCAATGCTCACACCAGGGGCCATTGGAGGTCGTAATGTCAGTAGGCTATTTAAAAAAATATATATATATATATATTTTTTTTTAATTTTATTAGCAGGAGAGAACTTGTACAGGGGAGTAGCAGGGGTGAAGAGGTCTCGGGGTTGGGGTTAGGGTGGGTTAGTATAGGGGGGGTAGTGAGGGTGAAGCGGTCATTAGGAGGGACTGTTAAGATGTAGCCTGAAGAGATGGGTTTTCAATCTACGGCGGAAGATCGGAAGTGACTCTCACAGCACACTGACTGTGCTTATTGCTCTGGGTAGATGTTGACCTTAGATCCTAGAACCTAGAGTCATCTTACCCTCCTAAACATCTTGGTGGGGAAAACCACAAAATTAAGCCTTACATCAGTGTCTAGGGGTGACGTCACCCAGTGTCTCTGATAAAACAGCTAAGCAAGGAGACAAGGGCAGTGTGAGGGGTTAGGGGAAGGGTGTTACCTTGGTGACAGTGCCTGGACTGGTGCTGAAGGGGGCAGAGGGGTTCACCACCTCTAACTTCACCCCCACAGAGAAAGAGTGAGGAGAGAGCTCTGGCCTGTCCTACACACACAGAGGAGAGATGTGGAGGGATATTAGAGTGAGGAGAGAGCTCTGGCCTGTCCTACACACACAGAGGAGAGATGTGGAGGGATATTAGAGGGAGGAGGAAGGATGGAGAGAGAGAGAGAGGTAAGATTAGAAAAACAGGAAGAGAGTGAGAGAGAGAGAGATGGAGAGAGTGAATGAGAGAGGGAGGGGGGGTATTGATTGGGACTCTCCCTCCCTCTATCTCATTAGCCAAATGCTGTGCGTGCATGGACATCTGTGTGTGTGTGTGTGTGTGTGTGTGTGTACAGTGCAGTACATTCTGTGTGTATTCCCCTGCACAAGCTGGCAGTGAAGAGTGGAAAGTCTCCTGGGTTTGGTTTCCTAGTTATGCAATAGGGGCGGGGAAGATAGAGTGAGGTAGGAAGAAATGGGAGAGCAGAGAGAAGGAGAGATTGAAAAGCGCACCTTGAAGCCGTCTCCATTGACGGCTCCCTCTTCTGGCTGTCTGAGTGTCTGTCGCACCTCTTCCCACTCAGTCTCGCTGCGCAAACTACCAAGTGCTGCAACACAACAGTGACATTATCACCATCAACTCTTACACACAAACACAGTGCCAGGAGCAGGTGTAGTTCTGTTCCTCACCAGCAGGTGGGGTGAGTGTGCAGCCGTTCTCCACAGCCCAGCCTGATGGGTGTAAGAGAGGGTTCAGGTAGAATACCCAGCACCTGGCCTGTGACAGGTTGAGCCCCTCTGTGCCAGAGTAACGCAGACACAGACGCCCCCCATAGTTCTCTTCCACCTCTGCCCCCCAGGCCACCCCAGGGTCCACAGCGTCCTGCAGCTCAACACAGGATCCCGGGGGGAAAAGGTCTATAGGGTCCACCACTGTCTGGGGCTGGAGGGAGAGGGGGATAGAAAGAGAGAGAGAGAGAGAGAGAGAGAGAGAGAGAGAGAGAGAGAGAGAGAGAGAGAGAGAGAGAGAGAGAGAGAGAGAGAGAGAGAGAGAGAGAGAGAGAGTTACACCCATCTGACTATCACTCCCTATCAGCTTCAGTTCTGGGTCATATGACCTCCTTCCATTCACTCTCGCCCCCAGACTCACCCCTTCCAGTAAGTGAGCAGGTACACCTCCTCCGCGGGACAGCGCCTCCTCCAGGACAGACTCCCAGTCCTCATGCCTCTCACGGACACCTGTAGCAAGTTAAGCCAGTCAATTTCCCATTCACTCCACAGAAACACTGAGTATATATATATTTCCCCTCACCAACCTCTATCTCATGGGTGGGACACCCTGGTACTCAGAGCAAAACATACCTAACTCAGAATACTCTACAGCATGATTTTTTATTGTACTTTAAATACTTTAGTATTAAAAACCCCAATTGGATTATGTCTCATTGTGTCTATTAGATATATTACGGTTAAGATGGCTGACTTTGCTCCCTTTTTTGCACTTTTTTTGCACATGCAAATTGGAACCCTAGGGCTTTCCAGGGCGGGATCACCCCCCACCCCCACCCCAGTGTCAACCCCCTCCTCACCCTCGGGCGGCCTCATCTCTTTCCCCTGCTGTCGGCTCCAACCCAGAGGGTGGAGGTCTGAAGTCATAGTGTCACACCAGAAGTCGGCGCGCCGGTCGTCATGGTAACCCTCATAGCGGAGCAGCAGCAGTTGCCCACAGGTGGTGATGATGGTGGCCACCCAGTAGGGCGCGTCGGGCTCAGAACGCACACACACCTCCAGCATCATCCCAGGGGCAAGGCCTGTCTGCAGTTTACGATCCACCTAATAGAGGGAAATAGGATTGAAAACCCATCTCTTCAGGCTACATATTAACAGTCTCTCCTAAAGACCTCTTCACCCCCACTACCCCCCCTGTACTAACCCTAAACCTAACCCTTGAGACCTCTTCACCCCCACTACCCCCCCTGTACTAACCCTAAACCTAACCCTTGAGACCTCTTCACCCCTGTACAAGTTCTCTCCTGTTAATAATAAAATAAATAAATAAAAATTGGCTTCTGGCATTACGACTGCCAATGGCCCCTGGTGTGAGCATTGATTACTTACTGTCTTATGATGACTGTTGGATAGATGATTCACTTACTTAAACAAATGTATAAGTCGCTTTGGATAAAGGCGTCTGCTAAATGCCATGAATGTACATGTAATAGGAGAGGGGTGAGGGAAGACCAGGGCGTTCATTATTATCATTGTTGTGTCTTCAAATGCCTTCATGTCCTGTGAAACTAGACATACGTACATGCTTGAAGGCATGATGTGGAACCGCCAACACTCGATTCTCCTCCAAATATTCATCCCAGTTAAAGTCAGACTCCTGTCCAGCGCCTGTGCCTGAAACACACACACACACACACATTTATATAATACATAGAGAACACAACACTCAAATTAACTACATTTGTCAAATCGTTCTGAAACTCACCAGCCTCCTGTGACTCAGGGTTCATGGCTCACAACCCCTGGAGACACTATTGCTGCTACAAGAATGACAATCAACCTGAAATAAGAGAATAGACAGGCTCACATCTATGGAATTATACACATCTGTGTCCAAGGCCGGGTTCTCAGTGGTCTCTTAAACACAAGCACACGCTCACAGAAAAAGGTTAAAAAACCAAGATTCCATCTAGATTAACATGAATAAACAGAAAGGGTATTATTTGCATTTGGAAATCTGTTTGCTCTTTTGGGACAGGCCCAAGTGTTCTCTCCCTGTCCTTCTCTCTCTCTCTCATGCGAGACACGTGGGCTCTCCCTTCTCTGTCTAGTGAGATCAGTCTCAGGCAGGATTAGAGCCCTGCTTAAAACTGGATATCCGGCCCTGGACCCATCCCTCCTCCCTCTCTCCCTCTCTCTCTTTTTATCAATACAGTACAAAGTCAGTGAGAGAATAGTGATGGATCTAAAATCCTGAGAAAAATAGCAAACATCACAGTAATGTCAAACGCCGTCCTGGACTGCGATACGGTTGCATTGCAACACTTTGCTTCTGCACATTGATCTGTCATGACGAGGAAAGCTTGCACCGCTGCGGTCGCGCGGCTGCAGTGACAGTCAGGTGTTCCCGCCACACACACACACACACACACACACACACACACACACACACACACACACACACACACACACACACACACACACACACACACACACACAACACTAGAGCACTGCACATCATCTCGGTTGATTGACTGACCCTAAACTTCCCCCACCGTGGAAAAACTCACTCTAGCTAGGCTGAATGTTTTGCAGACGGTTGTGGCCTATTACTCAGTTATTGTCAACTTACTTCTATTTTACATCAATGCCTATCATTGCTTTACGTCTACATTAAATTGGCCTGGCTGACCGTGTAGGCACCACTGTCGCCCGGGCCGATGTTGTTGGACAATGATAGGGCATGTGTAAATATAGCAGCATAAACATTCAATAACTGATGTTGTCAAGTTAATGCACACCAATTGCAACCAAAACACAATTTCGATTTCAGAAAACATATATTTTTTTTATGTTTACGTAGGCCTACGATATACTGAAAAACAACAAGCTTGCACAGGCTTCTTCAGTGATCAGAAAACGAGTCGTGCGCTTAACTTTCACTTCTGTGGTCCACAATTGACAGATAGCGAACAATGAAAATAAAGAAATGAGCTCGCAACTACATTCATTAAATAGCTACCTAGAACCTTTATCTCATTTTCTTCGTGGATCAATTGAATTACTGCGCTTTTCGGGCGCGCCGCACACTAGCCTGCGGGACTGCACTGTTTCCACTGTCCGCGAGCAAGTTAGCAACTGAAATGTCAAGTATGTGTATGGCGCTTGAAGCCTCTCAGTCGAACACACAACAGCTCTTTGACAGCAGGAAAAAAATAACGGAAGCCCCGAACGCAGCCCAAATTCCGTCCAGTAGTTAGTACAGAATATACATTAGCTAAGTCATTCAACCCCATGGGTAAACCTCACCTGTTCCTAGTTTTCCCAAGTAAATTAATAACGCGGTGTCCGTCTCTAGCCGACTGACCTGTGCCTCATTCCAATATGGCACACTGCAACTGCGCATGCTCGTTCGTGCACTTTCTCAACCAGGATTGTCAAAAATACCCTGCCTTTCCACACTGATGGGCTTGCAAACGCTTAACTACTGTTTTTCGAAAAAAAATATTCAATAACATACTTACATCATCAGACAAGAATTGGCCATACAATTATATATACGGAATTTGCAATCACTTCTGGTAAAACTAGGCATTCACATCAAGATTCTCCGAAACACCGATGCGCTCGAGCCTTTATTACCACGGCCTAAAATGTGAGATATTTGAAAACCCACTTCGAAGTATAGACTTCGGTTTATTAGACAACTTGTTTGTCTTAACAATTATTAGATTCATTTACTCTCATCTGCCAATAGGTCAACTTCTGACGATATGTCAATATAGTATTTCTATTGTTTCTTTAGACCTGAATCTAGTAAAAAAATAAAATAATAATAAATAAATAAAATGTATGTCCATGTCCAATGGCTATTCTTCCCTGACGGACTGCAATGAAGCATATTGTCATGGGCTATATCCTATACGTTATATTTTGTTGTTGTTTTTTGTTATTTATTTTGTTTGTCAGTTTTGTTGTTGGATTACTATGCAAGTTGGACAATCAATACAAGGGACGCAGCCTGTCGCATCATTTAACATCAAATGCAGCAAAAGTGTTGCTTTGTTTTTTTCTCACACAAAGATTCGATGGAGGACTTTTCTAGCCGTGGATCGGAGCCCATCCCTCTCCTAGGGTGGGGACCAGCAAGTAGGTCTGACTGCTCCGTTTCTATGGCAACAACATCACGAAAAGCACCAAAGGATGGAGGTGGGATGGCTGTAAACTCCACCAGTAACATCCATAGAATATTTATATCAATCTGAGATTTTCTATATATTGAAAGAGGCTTTCTACCATATCGCCTGGCTTTGGTCTTTATTACATGCAGAAGTGGCCTCCAACATGATACAGTGTATTTCAGAAGAAGCCTCTAAGAACACTATTGTTACATTCATAATTGCCAAGTTATTTGACATTGCTATTACAATTATACAATATTTCCTTCACCATCATTGTCAGTGCAATAAGGATGGTCAGAGTGCACAAGCCCCTGCAGAACTATACCACATATAATGATGCTGAGAACACATACTGTACAAATAACATTGTAACAGTTTAGTCTGAGAGCTAACCATTACTTCACTGAATAAAAAATATCATGAGTTTTCATTCATCCATTTCATGTGGAAATCTAATATTTAAGTATGACCTCATACTCAAGTCTGAAAAAAATAAAAAATAAAATACAAATACAGTAAAAAAAAAAAGGTTCTTCCACCTCCCAAGAGTCTATAACAATAACAGCTTATTCTTCAAACACATACTGTACACCACAGACACACACACACGCACGCACGCACGCACGCACGCACATGTGTTAGACAGTGAGAAGTTCATTCCCAGGAGAGGTCTTCACACTGCTTTGAGACACAACCCACCAACACCATGTCAGGGTAACTCTGGAAGGCAGCTGTTTCCACATGCACTTCCAAACCAGTCTTCTCTATGATATGTCCTTCTGTCCACATGTGCCTCTCATTCTCTCACTGCCATCATAGCTGGCAGAAGGCTAGATGTCTTTATCTGCCCACTGCTGGGCAGGCTTAGGTCTGTTTCTTTGTGTAGCGGGGCAAAAGCTGAGTCCGGACAAAGTGAACTAGTTGACTTTCCGTGAGGAGGACGGTGACAAGCACACCCAGTAGACACACTGCTCCCACGGCAATGTGGACCAGCCTTAGTAACCATCCGCCATCACAACAAAACATACCCTGAAACAAGAGATTAAAGGCAGTTAGAGTGAGGAGAACTTAGAGGAGCATAACACACAGACAACAAAGAATGGTATTCACTGTAATCTCTGTAATTAAGAGAGAAACCATTGTTATTGGCTGGCATATAAACCAGTAAGAGAGAGAGCGGTGAGTGTGATTGGCTGGTAAATAAATCAGTGAGGAGCTAAGAGTGCATGTTATTGGCTAGTACCTCCGACAGGGCGGTGAGGGCTGCGCTGAGAGCAAGGACCAGCAGCAAGGTTGGGGAGGGGTGCAGGCCACGCAGTGGCCTCCATGGGCTGGCCAGGAAGTAGCGATGGATGTAGAGCAGGCTATGCAGGATGCGAAGGCCCATGTTCAAACAGTTAGCCAGGATGAAGCCAATGCTCCCTGCCCACCACGTCAACAGGTAGGACAGGAGCAGCAAAGAGACAGACAGGGCCAGCATCACCAGATTATATCTGTGGACAGACAGACAGAGACACTCAGATATCATCACTGATTAATCAATCAGAGAAACTGTGAGAGATCTCATGTGTACTGTCTAACTGTGTGTGTGTGTGTGTGTGTGTGTGTGTGTGTGTGTGTGTGCTCTCACTTGTCGACCTCCTCTTTGCTCATGGCAGCGAATACAAAGCACTCAGTCACTCCATTTATAGCCAACAGGAGTACATAAGAACTGTAGCAGCGCAAGAGGCTGGGCCCTTCAAAACAACACAACACACAAACATCACTATCAGACACAAACACACTTTCTTGCTTTTTTTCTCTCAATGATTACACAACACTTCATCACACCTCAAATAAGTTCCTTTATTTCTATACTGTATGACTGCAGTGATTTCCTTAAGTTGATGACTCACCTGTTCCGCTGCTAAGAAGAGTGCCCCCGTAGATGTCTAGTGCCAGGTGAGAGTAGGCGTATCCAAACACTGTGATGATCAGACCAATCACAAGCACCAGCTTCAGCAGGCGTTCCAGAACCTCTGCTGCTATAGCTACCTCCTCCTGCAGACCAATCAGTGTGGAGGATCAGTACCACAGCATGAGCGATCATAAGCCAGGCAAGTTTAGTTCTGATTGGCCACTCAAATGTGTTTAAATTGCAGGTTGTTAATTACATCCTATTGGTTGTCTCAAACTCTGACCTCTTTCTGATTCTTGACGTCCCGCCCCCTCTCCAGCACTTTGGCGAAGAAGACATAGAAGCTGTCCTCGATGGGCAGGAAGATGAAGCGTGCCACCATGGAGCCCAGGTTGTTGACAATGTCGTAGACACCCTGGTCCCCAAAGCTGAGCACATTCAGGAAGGTCATGACATAACGCTCCCCCTCCGTTAGGATCTGCTTCAGGAAGGACTGCTTAAAGAAGCTCCACGTCAGCCTGGCCAACGCCCAGTCAACCACTGGCTACAAACACACACAGCACCACAACAACAACACACACAGCACAATGTTACACTTCTGTAATGACCCAACATAGTATAGCGTGTACTATAGTGTACAGTGTAGTATAGTGGCCTGTAATACAGTCAGTTAGTAAGGAGTGTGTGTGTTTTCACAGCCTCTTGTGCCTACAAGATGTATTGTTCTGCTGCTCATTTTTGTAAATTTGTAAATTTGTTATTTTTGTTAATACTTGCTATTTTGTAAATTTCTTGTCAACATTTGCTATTTGTTTTTTATGTCCCATGCACCAACCTCACCAAGTCAATTTCCTGTATGTGCGAATATACTTGGCCAAATAAAAGAATTCTGATTCTGATGAGTGAGACGGGTTAGGATGCAAAGTTGTGGTTACTTCTCCATCCACTCTGGAGGGCAACAGTTCTCCGATGTGACGCAGGGGGAAGGACTCCCTCTTCGCCTCACCAGAGCCCAGGAAACGCAGGAAGTAGACAAAGTAGCACAGCACCAGGAAACCTGTGTACACAAGCTATGTAGGAGAAGCCAAGATAGTTGCCATTATCAGAGTGTCATATTTTAACTTCAATGTATGCATCCTTTTATACTTAATACAGATAATCCCACTGAGATTAAACATGTATTTTGCCTTTCTCACTTGCATGCTAAACTGACCATAGAATGTGTGTGTATTAAGGACATCATCATCCGACTTATGTCCTATGCACCAACCTCACCAAGTCAATTTCCTGTATGTGCAAATATACTTGGCCAAATAAAAGAATTCTGATTCTGATTCTGACTCCTTACCTGAGCAGCAGAGAAGATGTAGAGGCCCCACTGAGGAGCAGACACCACCAGCACCACCGTCAGAACACACTTAGCAATCATCGCTAGGCTCTCAGCCACCACCTTGAGCTTGACGAACATGTGGGCCTGAGCCAGGACCCAGAGCGGCTCAGCCAGCAGCTCCTGTACCGCGGCCAGAGCAAAGAGCCCCACGGCGGGGCCGTAGTGTGGGATAGTCTGAGGATCCGGGGCCTCCAGCAGCCACAGCCACACACAGACCAACAAGGACGCCCATAACACACCCAGAGGCAACCTGGGGGATTGAGACACGACGACACAAACACAAAATGTTAAAAGTATGTGTGTATATATAAGTGCTGACTGTATCTGTTCAATTCACACGACAGCATGTAATAGTAGCCCCTCCTAATCGTAAGGCCCACTCACGTAAGCCATAGCAGGTTAATGACCTTTCTCCAGTTGTGGTCACTCCCACCACTCAAACAGGCCCTCCTGAATGCCTCTCTGGACAAGAAGACCAGCGTAGAGTACAGCAGAGTCAGCCTACACACACACACACACACACACACACACACACACACACACACACACACACACACACACACACACACACACACACACACACACACACACACACACACACACACACACACACACACACACGTTTGGGGGTTAATTTCTTTTGCAGCAAGGACCTGGGGGGGCGGTTGCTGTATTGCAATCTTTACACCCAGAATGACCAGTGTAGCAGCACGCTATTAGGACTAGTTTCACTGCAGGGCTCAGATCAAATGACAGCAGGTGTAACTGAATACTGATTGAATGAGGCTTACCTTACATTGACTACACCAATCAGCTCTTTGGACACAAAGCGCAGCGTGAATGCATTCAGCAGGAAAGTGAGCACACGAAACATGACCTGAAATATAACCAGCCAGTTAGGACCATGTTAAGTAAGATAATAGACCAGCATAGTAGATACAATGCACACACTGCAAGGTGTAGACATTATTCTCTGTTTCTATGCGGAATAGAAACACTTTGTCATTGTTACACTCAACTGGCAACAGTAAACAGATACGTGAGCTTGTGCATCAAAGTGATCATACTTTACCTGAAGCAAGACATTATATGATGCTAGAGTGGAGGCATTCTTCAGCACATCTTGGGAACTCATTCTGAAGTCCTACGACAGGCACTTTAGTCAGCTAGATACCTGTCTATCTACCGGGTTTTGCAGTAAATGTTTATGAAGTTAAAATCCGCGTAAATGTTAGAGCCATCTAGTTTCTGGTGGCAAATACAATCACTGTAGCTCTTCGATTCCAGTCGGTTAGCGCTTGTTACATTCCACTTCCGTACACATGTATAATCGGGGTACGTCACTAATACGTCACCAGACCGGTTTTCAACCGTGATGCTGCCGCCCGGTGGCGTAGTCACCCTATCCTGAAACCATGTCGGACTATTATAGCCTACCTCAATGTTTTCAACATTGAAACAGTAAAGCTCATAGAAACATCAAGAGAACCCCATTACAGTATAATAATTCAACTCCAATATTTCATTTCGGAATAATGGGTGCGACCTACATGTGTTGATTCACTTACTTAGACAAATGTATTTGTTGTAAGTCGCTTTGGATAAAGGCATCTGCTAAATGCCATAACTGTAATGTAATTGTGCTAAGGAAAATGGAGTAGGCCCTAACTCTGTGTGTGTGTGTGTGTGTGTGTGTGTGTGTGTGTGTGCGTGCGCGCGTCTATGTGTGTTTGTATGACAGAAAAAGTTTTCACAGTGAGTTCTCAGAGTATGCAGAAACCAGAAGTAATTTTGTTCACGCCCATTTCATCACTGCATATGTGGATATGGCCATTCTAAAAACATGAGTAATGTAAACAGAATGACCGAAGACTTGGGCAGTTGATGATTTTTTATTAAGATGTAAAAGATGGAGACAGTAAAAAAAGCACATATTTAGCGCACCATTAATATACATGTTACAACAATATACATATAGATCTATATATACAGCATCTCAATGGATCCCATTCAAATCAACACATGTAGGTATTTTATCATACATAAAATGCACTTATTCACTCACACCAAAGCTGTCCCCTGTCTGTAGATGAGGGTCACATTGAAAAGCAGGGACACACGTAGTTGCTCTGTCTGAACTTGGTCTTCTTAACACTACAGTACATGGCACACACTGTCCAGTCGACGACACAAACCACAAACTCTTCACACTCGGCCAATAAAAGCCAAGGGAAACCCATGTGAGTGACCGACCAAAACGAAGGATTCAGTCAAATCCTTCCAAAAACATGTACACGAGGCGACTCACATTAAGTGAGGGTTGAGAATTGTTCGGTGTTGGTCTTTGGGACATGCAGACGACTCACTCACACCATTCTCCCCCTGCGTTGACATTCCCTGTCACAGCCCCACCACCCCAACACAATAACAAGGCATGAGGCCCACAAACACCCTGGCATGCAGACAAAACAATAACATCTATCTGTACAGAGGCCCATTCCTGTAAGTTTTACTCATATAATTTCTAAGTACCCGAGTTGGACTGTTTTTGTGCTTATATGACAGCCACACAAATACTGAACGTGGAACAGCACTCTGATTGCAGGTTTGATCACATGACAGCAGACACCTTGACAAACTGATCCTAAAACAGTAGTAATGTAACCCTGGTTTCACCCCCCTCCTCTGAACCCAGTGACCATGTCATGGAGCCCAGCGGGGAGACTGGCAGAAAGGCACCTGCCGAGTCACTTTTCCAGGAGGTGCTCCATCTCAGGGTTGATGAAGGAGAAGCCGTCGAAAGCTGCCTGGTCCATGGAGTCAATGAAGTTCTTGTCACTGTGAGAGAGGCGGGGCTTCTCACTGAGAAATTCACGGTCAAAGTTGCTGCAGTCGTTGGGGGCTTTCTGTGATTGACAGGCAGAGAGAGAAAGTGTTAAATACAACAAACGACACATCCCTGATCTCCATTGAACACTGAGCAGCCGAATTGCTTCTGTCCAGACCGTACCACTTTGGGTTTGAAGGGGGGTTCCACTTCTCTTTTTTCCAAGGCCGTCCAGCTGATAGTCTTGAAGAAGGGGTGTACACGGATATTACCCACAATGCCTAGCCTGCGAGTGGGGTCTCTTTCAAACATCTGCAGGAGATAAACACAATGAGTGAGGAATGAACATAAACACACAGGCAGATAGAAAAAATCTATGTGGAGTGTCAACACTTTACACTCAAGGGTCTGAACTGGATATCAGTAATGTGATTACTATCAGTGATTACTCTGTGGCTCAGGGGAGACTGGTGGAGGTAGAAATCAGAGGACGGGCTCATTGTAATGCATAGAATGGAATGAGGAATGTTATCAAACAATATTATTCCTCATTCCGTGCCATGCATTACAATGAGCCCGTCCTCTGATTTCTGCCTCCACCAGCCTCCACTGTGTTGTGGCTCTAACACTTGATACTTGCACAAACCTAACTTAACATAACCTAAGGGGCCATGCATTACAATGAGCCACAGGGAGGTACAGACCCTTTCCATCAGGTCCTTGGCCTCCTTGGTGATCCAGCGGGGGAAATGGGGCGTGTCCATGCGGATGGACTCAAACAGCTCGTCCTCGTCGTCACCATGGAAGGGGGACTGGCCAATCAGCATCTCGTACAGCAGCACCCCGAATGACCACCAGTCAACAGAGAAGGAGTACTTCTGTCCTAGCAGGATCTGGAACAGGTGATGTCATCACACACAGACTCAGTTAGTGACATCATCACAGAGAGCCACACACATACAGGCAGAATCAGGACAAAGGCCAAATCTTTCCTTGCTTCCTCGCCTCCTTCTCAAAACTCATTGGCGGAGAAGGTCTGAGGTTCCTCCACTCTGACCTTCTCCTCCAATGCGTTTTGAGAAGGAGGTGAGGCGAGAGGCCGCATGGGGTTTTGACATTGGACCGTGGTATCTGTGTCGTTCCTTACCTCCGGAGCGATGTAGTCTGGAGTCCCACAGAACGTAGTGGCCCGGTTCTCTCCAAACACATTCTCCTTACACATGCCAAAGTCTGCAATCTTTATATGTCCCTCATGATCCAACATCACATTATCCAACTTCAGATCCCTGAGGGAAGAAAGGCAAGAGGAGGACAGAGATGATGACTACAGTTGTGACAGTTTTATGCTGGCAGAACAAATAGTACACAGAAATGTATTGTCACAGTGTTTAGTGTTAGAATAAGCATGCCAGGTGGAGGGGCTATGGTTTACCTGTAGATGATCCCTTTGGAGTGCAGAAACTGAAGGCCACAAATGATCTCAGCAGAGTAGAACCTTGAGGGAGAGAGGAAAGAGAGAGAGATAAACTTCACTACCTGTCTGAAGACCTTGCTGGCAGATGGGTGTACCTATTGAGTTGGGAGCTGAACACTGTTGTCCCAGTAGATGTTAGGCTAGTCTGTTCAGTCCATGGCTGAATTATTGAGGAGGACATTTGTATAGTGTGGTACTGAGAGGGGACAGGTGAACAATGCCTTCATACTCTGTAACCTGAGAGCAGCACTTTGGCTCCCAGCCACCGCTGAGGGATTAGTCTATCTCTGACCAGCTCCTCTTTTCATCTCTGAGGAGAAACAGATTGGGCCTTGGCAGGCGGGGGAGCAGCACTGTTTAGGCTTGTATGGTAGTTGGTGACTGATTGTGATTGACTGACTGACAGGGAGTGGGCTTTGTCCAGGCAGCTCTCCTCTGACTTTCATACTAACTTACAGTATGATCTCACTCACACACACACACACATAGACACACACACACACACACACACACACACACACACATACACATACACACACACACGTAAACACACAGCGCAACAATTTATGTCAACTTCGATAGCTCTAATTCAGAGGAGCCATTGAAGAGTCCAACCAAAACACAGATAGTGAGTTAATAAGTTATTAAGGGTGTGTAAATGGCTTCTATTGTTCAGTGTTTAAAGAATGGTGTGTTTAGGGGTTGCCGCCTGTCTCTGTGGCACTGGGTTAAGAGGTTAGCAGCAGTCATGAGATGAACAGGCCCATTGTGCTCTCTGATAGTGGGTTCACTGGAAACCCAGCAGTCCAGACTCTGCCCAGGGAAAAATATTGCATAACTAGGAAACCAAACCCAGGAGACTTTCCACTCTTCACTGCCAGCTTGTGCAGGGGAATACACACATAATGTACTGCACTGTACACATACAGACACACATACAGACACACACACACATGGATGCCCATGCACACGCACACGCACACACGCACACGCACACGCACACAGGCACACAGGCACACACACACACACACACACACACACACACACACACACACAGCATTTGGTTAATGAATAATACTGAGAGAGAAGGAGGGAGTCCCAATCAATACCCCTGCTCCCTCTCTCATTCTCTCTCTCCATCTCTCTCTCTCTCTCTCTCTCTCTCTCTCTCTCAGGAGTAACTGTAATAGCTGTGAGGACAGTGGGTGCCCAGGCTGGATCGGGTGTCCCTGGCATCAGTGTAGAAGTGAACGTCTGCTGTCATCTCACCTGTCCTGGGCACAGAGAGGAAGCAGGCTCCTAACAGCTCAACACCAGTCAGGTTAACACTCACTCAGTCATTCACATGGGCTCAGTGGTAACACGACTGTCTCTGTACCTGTTCTGCTTTTTCACTTCTAATAAACTGTATCTATACTCGTATAGTCTTTCTCTGAATTCAAAAAAAGAGGAAATTAGTCTTTCTCTGAGGAGATCCCTGCTGAGTGATGGATGGAAATGAGATACAAACACAGACACAGACCCAAACACAGACACACTTAGCACGGCTGATCTCTCCTTACAAGGCCCGCATCACACACGCCCTCACACACACATACACACACATAATATTTGCTTTATGGGTGTCTGGTTTCTGTCAGAGCATTGTTGGTGTATATGCCGCTGTGTGTGATCTGTATGTGTGTGTGTGATTAATGGTGGCATTAGGGATGTGTGTTTATACATGTCTGTGTGTGTCTGTGTGACTGGCAGTACTCACGTGGCTCTGTACAGTTCAAAACGTCCCTTCTCTTGAATGTGGAACATCAGGTCTCCCCCATTCAGGTACTCCATCACAAAGAACAGATGCTCCTGTGGATAGCCCTTTCACAGTCAGCCGACATGGGACATACAGTACAGTACAACTGCTACCCTGCACAATTAGATGTCTGCTTCCAAGACACAGACAGAGCCAAAAGCCTGGACTGAATCTCACCTTCAATGATGACTCACTCTCCTGGGCTTAGAAACATAAGAAGGCTCAGTTGGTAGAGCATGGCGCTAGCAAACACTAAGGTTGTGGGTTTGTTTCCCACTGGGACCATATATATACACAAAACATTTATTCACTCACTGTGCTGTAAATCGCTTTGGATAAAAGTGTCAGCTAAATGGCCTACTGTCAATGGCATATACAGAGTACTAGAAAGAAGGGGGTTGTTCACATTGTCTAGGGAACAGGGGAGTGTGTGTGTGTGTGTGTGTTTGTGTGTGTGTGTGTGTGTGTGTGTGTGTGTGTGGGTGTGTGTGTGTGTGTGTGTAGGGGAGAGAGAGAGGGAGGGTTACCTTGGTCTGGAAGGTGGAGTAGAGGTGTGTGAGGAAGGGGTTGTCCCAGGCCAGGGCCAGTACTCTCTTCTCCACCATGGTACACTCCACATCGTCATCCATCAGAACCACATCCTTCTTCAGAGCTTTCACTGCAAAATACTCCCCTTGACCTTTCAACTCTGCCAGGAGAACCTAGGGACAGAGCAGGGGGGTGGGGGGTGGGGGGGAGGGGAGGGAAAGGGGGAAGGGAGAGAATGCAATAGAAGAGAAGAGAAAAATAGAGAAGAGAAGAGAAGAGACAGGTGACATGATTAGAAACTCACTCTAAGAAACTCTGTTGTCTGTTGTGTCTGTACTGGGGGTCCTGAGTGTCTGCTGTTAACTATTACCATGTGGTGGTCTACTGTACCATGTGGTGGTCTACTGTACCTTGCCAAAGCTGCCCTTGCCCAGGACCTTATGGAAGATGAAGTTGTCCACGTTGATGTGGGTCAGGTGGGTGAGGCGAGGGGGGGGGCGCGGGCTGGACCCCTCCCACAGCCTGCCATAGGGGGTGCCATCTGGACCACAGACAATAATTTATTAGTCGTTGTTGTCGTCGTTGTCATCATCATCATCATCAATCATCATCATCAACATCATCATCATCATCATCACCAATCATCATCATCATCACCATACTGGTCACATCCCATTGTATCCAAACCATTACAACTGATGTGTGATGTATTATTGAACATAACATGAAGACACAACACACACACACACACACATTGCACACACACGCTAACACACACACACACACACACACACACACACACACACACACACACACACACACACACACACACACACACACACACACACACACACACACACTGACCATTGACATCCAGACCAGTGGTACTGTTCCTAGAAACCTCCTCATAGACCCCAATATCAGGCAGGCTTGGCAGGTTTGGGTCTGAGCGCCGGGTGGATTTCTGAAAAACGGACAGAGGGAGAGAGAAAAAGTTAGGGGGGCGGGGGGTAACAATTACATATTCCTCTTCCAACACTATTCCATTTTCACACCAGTGACAGATGCAGGAGACGTACGACTAACACCCAGCCAGAGTGTTGTAACTGGCTGGGACTCTTCCAGTAAGACCCTAAAATAATGGTTATCAATACTTTTCTACCTAATGCTGTTCAAAAGAGACGCCAGATGATCCGTTTCAGTACAGTAAGACCATAGTAATAACTTGATAGTTACTTGATAGATTAATATAGTCATTTTAGTTTAAACTACATATCATTTGAGTGTCTCAGGCAACACAGTTTTTTAGTGTACTGTTGAAACAGAGGAACATACAGTAATAGAGAGTATTACAGTTGGTGGAACCAGAAGAACCACAACAAGCCCGTCTTCATGTCCTTAAACACACCCGGGCAAGCAGCTCAGATTCCCATACAGATACAGGCAGATCTGGATCAAGTGACACAAACACACAGATGTCTGTCACCACTCTCACACACACACACACACGCAGGCACGCAGGCACGCAGGCACGCAGGCACGCAGGCACGCACACACACCCAGCACAAAGACACATACTACAGGAACTCACCTGGGTGACTTGTGTAAGTGCTTCAGCTAGTAGTTTCTGATTGATTCCGCATAGGTTGGCCACTTTATCCTGACATTTATGATGGACATTCATGGCACAATCTACAAAAGAAAAGAAAGCTCAGTTATAGACACAGAAACATAATATATATAAGCCATTTAGCTGACGCTTTCATCCAAAGGGACTTACATTGCAGTGAGCGCATACATTTTTCAGTATATATTGTGCCAGTGGGAATCAAACCCACAACCTAAGCGTTGTTAGCGCCATGCTCTACCGACTGAGCCACAGAGGACAGCACACAGCACGCACGCACGCACACACGCGCGAGCACACACACACGCGCGCGCACACACACACACACACACACACACACACACACACACACACACACACACACACACGATTACCTACCCTCACACTTGAGGCCCTGTTTGACAAGGCCCCAGAGCAAACTTCCACAATGGTCACAGAAGGTAGGGCTCATGAAGTTGTGGTTCTTGAAGCGGTGCGGCATGTCGATGTTGAAGCGCTCCTTCTGAAACTGTGGAGGACACACACTCAAGACGTCAACGCTGAGACCCAGCGGTGCCAGCAGGACCCCTCTGGTCCTGGGCCACTTCAAAGCCCTGCGCACCTGCCTCATCTCTCTCTCTCTCTCTCTCTCTCTCCCTCTCTTTCTCTATCGTCCTGTTCCTTCTTTCTCCTGTCTGTAATGTCAGTAGGGTCCACAGACTGACAGACACTCTCACTCTTTGTCTGTTCTCCTGCTGTCGCTCTCTCTCTCCCTCTCTCTCTCTCTCTCTCCCTCTCTCTCTCTCTCTCTCTCCCTCTCTCTCTCTCTCTCTCCCTCTCTCTCTCTCTCTCTCTCTCCCTCTCTCCCTCTCTCTCTCTCTCTCTCTCTCTCTCTCTCTCTCTCCCTCTTGGGCTTCTTTTAAGACACTCTCTCAGTCAGAACACACCCATTCTCACCTACCCCGCCTCAAATCTTCTGTAATCCCCACCCCCTGTTTCATCCCGGTGTGTGTGTGTGTGTGTGTGTGTGTGTGTGTGTGTGTGTGTGTGATTGGAGATGCCAACACATTTCCACATACTGTAACCCTGGTCCCCTCTATTGATTGAAATACTGAATATTGATTGGGCACAGCAAACAACCTCTTTTAATGGTCTCCTGCACCTTAGTTCCTGGTCTGATTGATGCCTCTGACCCTCTAACACAGTTAATGACATCACAGCCATTGTTCACGTTGTGAAAGGTGATTCTCACCAGTTTAATCAATGGAACTTACACACGGTTACACACTGACCAGCAAACAGGAATAGAAGACTATTGGTTAATATAACAAGGTAGTGCCACTTACTACTGTGTCCCGGCTGTTTGCGGCCGTGCCCGTACACCGGCCGATGATTTTGTCGATGCATTTCTTGTGGATAGCCGCATTGCATTCTGGGAATGGAAGGGAAAGGAAATACTATTTATTCTACACCTTGATGGTTAGATGCTAAGTGGTATTCTTGGGACGACCCTACCCTTAACCCTAACTTTAACCCCAATCTTAACCTTTACCCTTACCCTTCCCTAACCATAACCTAACCATAATCCCTACCAAACACTTAACCCTTACCGTACCTTAACCATTTTAAAATTGCAACTTCAATTGTGTGACGTCAGAATCGTGCTGTCCCAAGGATCCCACTTAGCATTTACCCACCTTGATGTTTGACAGCAGGTAAACACACTTCATACAGGCAGGTATCTGAGGCAGTCCAGCCTATGTTCACTGAAGATGTGTCATGTTTCTGTGTGGTGTGTGTACTGTGTGTACAGTAGGGTATTAATAGTTCAGATGTTCAAATGTTCGGTTATTTGTACACTTACGTCGGCATTTGTAACCTTGCTTGTTGAGACCCCTGTAGGAGACAAATGAAAAGGAATGAAAGAAGCGTGTTCATTTCCTGAGGAGGGTCAGTCTACCTCTGATCAAGAGCTGCTAACAATGATGGCTGATGGGTTGAGAATGGGTCGCTGATTGATCGTTTGTTGTGATAATGAACTGAAGCCACTTGGTGGTGTTAATGGGTCAGTACTTCATCTCTACGGCTACTTCACTTTCTCTGGAGAGCAGGACAAAGGCTTACACACACACACACACACACACACACACACACACACACACACACACACACACACACACACACACACACACACACACAAGACAAGCAGAAACTACAGTACTGCAGTATTTGAATAGAAAGTATTAACCCAAATTAGATGACAGAGGAGACTGCAGAATCTGTGCTGATTTTGAAGTATATAAGTACATATACGTATTGTGTTGCTGAAGTATTTCCCCACAATGTAGGAACTCTGACCCGCTCAGACCTTAACACTGGGTCTAAAGTTGGGAAGATATAAAGAGATATTTTGGTGTGTTTTTTCTAGAAGATTGCTTTGTCCCTAGAGAACACCTTATCTCTACAGACTGGAAAAGGGTGGAGAGAGACAGTTGCCTGGACGTCAGTACTCCTGCACCCAAATTCTGGAACTCAATCACCCCCCCCACCCCCCTTCTCACACACACACACACACACACACACACACACACACGAACACACGCACACGCACGCACACACATATCTGGACATTCCACTTTTTATCTTAGATTTTAGTTTTTTTAGATTTGACTTATTCATTATTTGTTTGTTTTTTTCTGTACAGTGTCTTTGGATCCATAGAAAGGTGCTTAAAATACAGTGTATTATTATTATTAGTAATAGCAGTAGCAGTAGCAGTAGCAGTAGGAGTGGTAGTGGTAGTGGTAGTGCTAGTGGTGGTAGTAGTAATAGTAGTAGTAGTAGTAATAGTAGTAGTAGTAGTAGTAGTAGTAGTAGTAGTAGTAGTAGTAGTAGTAGTAATAGTAGTAGTAGTAGTAGTAGTAATAGTAGTAGTAGTAGTAGTAGTAGTAGTAGTAGTAGTATTAGTAGCAGTAGCAGTAGCAGTAATAGTAATAGTAGTAGTAGTAGTAGTAATAGTAATAGTAGTAGTAGTAGTAGTAGTAGTAGTAGTAATAGTAGTAGTAGTAGTAGTACTAGTAGCAGTAACAGTAGCAGTAGTAGTAGCAGTAGCAGTAGCAGTAGTAGTAGCAGTA
>NC_139658.1:20079433-20081933 GCF_951799395.1 Argentina silus | reverse complement strand
CCAAGTAGCTTGCAAGATACTGGTCTGTGTGAGCTGCTATTGCTTAGCTGTGTGGACGAAAACGGTTCCACTTGCTTTACTGTGAAGTATTCAGATGTGTGTGTACAGTGTGTATGTGTGTGTGTGTGTGCGCGAGTGCATGCATGCATGAGTGCATACGTGTGTGTACAGGCAATCCCATGAGTCACTTAAACAAACTTAACTCTTAAGCGCAGCTACTCCTGTGACAGTGAGCTTAGCATCAGTGACACAACTAACAGGTGAGAAACAACGCCTAGAGTATGGCTTCACCACAATGGCTCTCCCCCATTCCCTACAAACATAATGCAGACTCTCCCCCATTCCCTACAAACATAATGCAGACTCTCCCCCATTCCCTACAAACATAATGCAGACTCTCCCCCATTCCCTACAAACATAATGCAGGCTCTCCCCCATTCCCTACAAACATAATGCAGGCTCTCCCCCATTCCCTACAAACATAATGCAGACTCTCCCCCATTCCCTACAAACATAATGCAGACTCTCCCCCATTCCCTACAAGACCAGCATCTGACTGTAACCCAACTAAAACCCCTGCTGCACCAATAGCCTTTCTTCAACTCTGAAGGTTTAAGATACCATAATCCTAATCCAGGTTTAGGTGTTTTGCCAGTGATCAAGTGATGAAGCGTGTGTGAGTGGTGTGGTGGTGTGTGTGTGTGTGTGTGTGTGTTTGTGTGTGTTGTCTCTAAATACTGAGCTGTTGAAAAAGTGTGTAACCTTGCTGAGTAGTACAATGAGAGGCCATCTCTGCCCAGTTTCTGTGTGCACAGTGCTGGTGGAGAGTTTGTGGTGTATGACCTCATGTGTTGGCCAGACACTGTGGTTAAAGACACCCGGACACAACCACGAGTTCAGCTGAATACATGATTGTTTATTTCCTGTTAAGTCCTTTCTGTTATTTCTGAACCCCTATCTCTAAATACAGCCATGTACAGTATGCCAGTTTCATAAGCCATCTGTTTGACACATGTTTAATTCTATGTTATTCTACAATGTGAGTTGTTGTCACAATCCTGTTTGACTGTAGCTGCTGCAGTGAGTGGAAGTATTTCCCTGCGTTCCTGAGACGGAGCGAGCCTTAACATGTCCAAAGTCTAACAGGAACCACGCTTGAGGACGCAGGCTCCTCAATCTGTCTGAGTGTTGTCGTTGTTGTTGTTGCTGTTGTTCAAGAGCTCTGATACCATCATGACACATATGAACATATGTACACATCGACAACACTAACGGTTGGAAACAAAACAATGACATGACGGGAAGACAAGCAGGAAAAAGAGAGAGAGAGAGAGAGAGAGAGAGAGAGAGAGAGAGAGAGAGAGAGAGAGAGAGAGAGAGAGACAGAGAGACAGAGAGAGAGAGAGAGAGAGAGAGAGAGAGAATGAAGAACAGGGGGGGTGTTATATATAATACATGAGATATTATTGTATTGGTCAAAGACTACAGTAGACGTGCTGGACTACGGCAGGGTTACAGTACAATTACGGTGAGACTATTAATGGTACTAAAGTTGGTACTAGGTTCTATGGTACCTTGTCATAACACATAACTGTCAACAGTGATCATTTAACTTGAGGGAGAGGGAGAGGGAGAGGGAGAGGGGGAGGGAAAGTGAGGGGGGAATGCATTTCCAGTACACCCTGCATGGAAAGTTCTAGTTCTGCTGTAGGTCTGTCCAAAGTTCTGTCACTCTCCACCCTTTTAGTTTCTCTCTCTCAGCCTGACTTCTTCAAAGGCAGAGCTCATGTCTGGAAAAATGCCCAGGTCAGACTGAAGAGGTGTGTTGGTAGCATATGGCCAGGTGGGTTTACAATGCTGTGACTGATTCTATTCAAAACGCTCAACCCACTCGCTCTCACTAAATAAACATCAACACAACAAACAGGCAATCAAACATGCTGAGTCTCTGACCCCACAGGGTGTGTGTGTGTGTGTGTGTGTGTGTGTGTGTGTGTGTGTGTGTGTGTGTGTGTGTGTGTGTGTGTGTGTTCATGGTCCAATTCATGAATTTGCTCATAAAGTAGAGAATTGACCATGAAAAGAATTTCTAGAATTTAGTAAAAAAAATAAAAATAATAATAATAATAATAATAATAATGTTTGAGGGGAAGAGAGAGAGAAAGACAGAGACAGAGAGACAGATACAGAGACAGAGAGAGACAGAGAGAGACAGAGAGAGAGAGACAGATACAGAGACAGAGAGAGACAGAGAGAGACAGAGAGAGAGAGAGAGACACAGAGAGAGAGAGACAGAAAGAGAGAGAGAGAAAGACAGAGAGAGAGAGAGACAGAAAGAGAGAGAGAGAGGAGAGGTGGCATTTCTCTACTCAAACCACTCTCCCCACATGCTGAAAGTTCAGAGCTCAGATTTAGTAATGCAGCTCATCACATGGAAGTGCATCGTCATTTCATCATCATCCTGTGGACATGAAACACCACAAACACCACAACTACTGCA
>NC_139658.1:20064433-20071933 GCF_951799395.1 Argentina silus | reverse complement strand
TGAACAGTTGGACAGAAGAGCACCGATGTTCAACCATCTACCACGCCCTCACGCTAAAGACCTGACGGGATATCAAGTCAGAGTCTGAATTTCCGCGATCTTCACTCTGTGTGCCATCTAGTGGTCATGTATGAATAACACAGCGTACTGAGAAAAATCACACACACCAGACACAGACGACTTCCAACTGTACTCACTTTACTTGTTTGAGAAACCCCACTGTTTGAAATAAATAACTCATCAAGTACAAAGTCCACTACAGGTATTATGGCTGATAGTGTTTCATATCGGGGCGACCATTCTCTGTTTAAGGCTAATACAAAGCTGGGTCCAAATACAAATATGAATTTTCCGTAGCATCGGACAAAACATAAAAAATAGTTGTTTTTTTTGTCATATATCCTAAAACCAATACCGCCATGTTTTGCTAACACTTACAGAGGACACCAGGCATTGGGGCTTAGTGAGTTCGGCACAGAACTGACGGAAAGAGACAAAATACAATAACATATACTGTAACTTTGATTCCTCCTTCGATTTCATTCTCTTTTATATCAGTGCAAATAAGCAAAATAACGTTTTGCCTATCTCTACCTATATATTTACATTAACTAGTTGTATGCAAGGCAAGGCCATTTCCGAAAAAATACAGTACATGACAAAAAGACATTGTAATAAGAATAAACAACATCGAATGCAAACAAGACAACATTCATACTTTGAGCAGAACCTGTGCTTCAAAATATCAGGCATTAAGGTGTGTTGAGCTGGGTATGTATGACCAGTGCAATAAAATAAAGGTAGAGTAGGGAAGTAATAGTTCATTCAGTAAAAAGAGGCAGATCTCTTTCAGAGCACGGCCATGTTTGTTCAGGCTATATTGCACGGTGAGCATGATGAAACACTGGGTCTAAGGAGGGTTAACCACCCCCACCTCTCCAAACCCAGACCTTTGTGTGGATGCTGTAACACATAGAGATCCACTCTGTTGTACGCGTTTGGCAACATTATATTAAGACTATAGTAACGTTGGCATGTGCTCAACGTATATGACAGTGTTTCACCATTTTCATTATACAGTGAACACAGTAGTACATGCACTTTAAATACCACTGTCGTTACGTTTTTTTTGTTGTTGCTTTGACCCAGATATGACCCCAAACACACGGCCACAAATCTGTGTCAGCATTCAGCTTTCATCAGACCATCAGAAGTCTTTGCATTCGATGGGAAATCCAGGAACATTAAAAATTCCTTGAAAAACTGCGTTGGAAACTACAGGTCGGCTTGGTGGAAGTTCCCAGAAGGGCACGTATCTGGGACACCGGCCCTTTTGGCCCTGGGCGTCACACCTGCTGGAGCAGCGGGATGGGGACGCAGGTGAAGGGCAACAAAGTAGGCAAGTGTGTCCCCTCTTTCAGAACACCATGTCTTCTTCTCTCCTCTTTCGGTCCAGAAAACACCACTGTCAGAGGTGACCAAAAGGCATACTGGACATATTCCTCATTCTTCTGAGTTTTCCCTTTTTGTTTTTACATTCAGGCATTATGAGGGAAAGCTATGTATAGCAGGCGAGCGGCCACAGGTTCTGTCAGAACGGTGAGTGATGCAAATCCAGTTCCGTGTTCAACAACCCCCGACCCGGGATGGCCAGTGTTATAAAACTGTAGCTTCCTCCATGGCGTTCACCCATCTGTTGAGAGAGAGAGAAGTCATAGCACTGTAATAACGATAGGTAATAACAATATGTGATTCCTTAAACCCTCACTACATCACTACATCAAAATATACACCCTCCTATTGTCAACATCAATACGTCACATATTCACTGTGGAATCTCAAAGATATTGATGCGGAGACCAGAGGTCAAACATGCTTCCATTCATAGCCTTCAGAATGACCAGTTCTATATGAACAATCCAGTTCTATATGAACAATCCAATCCAAAACAGGTGTTTGTTATCAAGAAATGAAGGTGGTGCCAAGAGGCCCGCAGGCAGTTGTCAGAGATGAAATGGTGTTTCAGCCAATCGGACCACAGCTTTCTCCAAACCCATGACATGCTGTAAGGAGTTGTAGTTCAGGGCTCACCTCTGAGCGGTGCGGTTGTCCTCCGCCTTAAAGGTGTAGTACAGGGTCTTTTTGTGGTAAAGCTGGAAGACGTTGGCCTGCTGCTGGTGCTGCTGCTGCTGCTGCTGCTGCTCCCCCTCGGGCCGATCAGGCAGCTTCACGGTGAAGCCTAACAGAGGCAGGCTCTCAGATGCCACCTTCTCCTGGACACGGAGGAACAGGGAGGGAGAGAGATAGAGACAGTGATGGTCAAACTGCAGAGTGTTGATGAGAGTATTTTGTGGCTCATTACCAGACTATAAGAGAAGAGGAGATTGCATAAGCTTGAATAGGGTGACTCTGTGCCCTCTCACCGTCTCACTGAGCCATGTATGTATCAAGGAGAGGGTGTGTGTGGGAGAGGTTGTGAGGGTGAGGGTGTGTGTGTGGGGGGGGAGAGGGTGGGGGTGTGGGGGGGGAGGGTGTTTGTGTGTGGGGGGGGGGGTGTCTGTGTGTGTGGGGGAGAGAGGGTGTGTGTGTGTGGGGGGGAGAGAGGGTGTGTGTGTGTGTGTGTGTGTGTGTGTGGGGGAGAGGGTGTGTGTGTGTGTGTGTGTGTGTGTGTGTGTGTGTGTGTGTGTGTGTGTGTGTGTGTGTGTGTGTGTGTGTGTGGTGTGTTCAGGTTTAAGGGGAGCATGTGTTCCCCCTCACCTCGCGGCCCTGGTAGGTGTAAAGCACCTTGTCTTTGAGCAGGAACCACAGCCTCTTCCAGTGCCTTTTGCTCCTCTTGCTTCGCTGCAGAGTGCCACTGATGGAGCCCTCCTCCGACACACTGACCTAGCAGGCAACACAGGGCCAGACAGGGGCCTCGCATTAGAAAGATAGCACTGTAGGATGAGGAAGCCTGACCCTAATTCACACTGCAGCCAAACTGAGCTGAGCCAAGCTGAGCTGTACGGGTCTGGCCTGGTTACGCATCCACCATAGTTGCGGAAACAGTGCCAAAAAAAGGACAATGTGGAAAGAAAATACCCGAGCCAACACTGTACAGTTCGGGTTGGCCCTGTAGTTGGCCCTGTAGTTGGCCCTGTAGTGTGTAAAGCCCCCTAGAGTGTATTTCATGCGGTTACCTGGTTCAGAGAGGCAGTGCCTTTGCGGTGTCTCCACAGGCTGGGGGGGTGAATGTTCTGGAAGACGGCAGACAGAGGGCGGCTGGAGCGGTTGGGCCGAGGACTGTTGTTACCTGTCGCCCCAGACACGTCTCCCCCTAGGGAGATAGACAACACCTCTTTATCTATATTCAACTGTATCTGTTTCAATGAGAGAGAGAGAGAGAGAGAGAGAGAGAGAGAGAGAGAGAGAGAGAGAGAGAGAGCGTACCTCTCTTCCTGAGCTCGCTGTAGCAGTGGTCACAGACCTTGGCCATGCGGTCCTTCAGGTACTTTAGGGGGTATCTGTTCCTGGAGCAGCTCCGACACACAATCTGGGTCCAACAGAACCGAGACACGTCAGAGTTCCATTACACACCAGCCCAACTCATTACACACTACAGCTGACACAACTACCTGACCACACCAAGCCATGCTTAGTTTTCTTATTGATAAAGAAGTCACATTGAGATATACATATCTATTTCAAGTGAGACAGAAGCATCTGGAACACGATATGTACAGTTCCTGTTTTCTCAATATATTCTATTAGCATGTGTTAATGCTGTACTGTGTGTGTGTGTGTGTGTGTGTGTGTGTGTGTGTGTGTGTGTGTGTGTGTGTGTCTCACCCTCCCGCAGGCGTGGCAGTGGTGTCGGCGCAGTGTGAGGCTGAAGTCGGAGGTGCAGTTCATACACATCATCACATTGGACACGGCCACCAGTGTGGGAGCCTTCTCTCCTAGAGACAGCCACAGACGCTCTCTGGCCTGGGACACGGACACACACACGGACACACAGAGACACACGAATTGATCCCAAGCCTGGAGCCTACATCACACTGGCAATGCACTTATTCATATGACATTAATATGACTTACAGTATAATGACAACACTCATTCATTTTCTTTGCGAATTACGTGGCGTACTTTTGAAACAATGTTCATGTGACCATAGTAAATATACTGTGTAATTGGGTGAGGAGCACAGTTATTGAGATTATAATGTACGAGTAGACATTGTTATTCTATGGGCTTTGTCTTGCAGCCAAAGGCCTCACCTCCCCTGAGCAGCTGCTGAATGTCCCTGGTCCTCTGGCGTGGTCGGCCACTGTGCGGCTCAGCGTGTGGAACCAGTCCTCTCTCTCACTACAGGAGCTGCACAGGGACAAACATAGCGCATGTCAAACGGTCTCACCGCACTGCTGTTTTAGTCAGATTTGGTTTAAAGTCGTTATCGCAGAGCCTCAACACACTTTACCGAGAAAAGGAGAAATGATCAGCAACAGTAACGCTTACAGAATAAAAAACAAGTGGATAACGATAATAGTTAAAATAACATCTAAAAACCTGTTCTCGCTTTGTCATTATGGGGTATTGTGTGTAGATTGATGAGGGAAAAAAGGAATTGAATCCATTTTAGAATAAGGCTGTAACATAACAAAACGTGGAAAAAGTGAAGGGGTCTGAATACTTTCCGAAGGCACTGTATATTTGCTGTAAGGGTGGTGAAAATGGGTACTCCAGATCTTTGATCGTCACACAGACCAAGCCAGAACGATAGAGTAGAGTGTGTACTGCAGAGGAGGCTGGTGGAGGTAGAAATCGGAGGCCGGGCTCGTTGTAATGCATGGAATGGAATGAGGAACGGTGTGTTTGATACCACTCCTCATTCCACTCAATGCACGACAAGGAGCTCGTCCTCCGATCTCCACCTCTACGAGCCTCCCCTGGTGTGTGCTGGTGCAGGTGTGACCCACCTAGCTGACAAGGTGATGGAGATGTCTGCTCCCTCAATCCTCAGAGCGTTCTGCGCATTCTCAATGACAGGCTTACTGACCTGAAACATCAATCAGTAGAACGTATCAGACAGACTGATGATGAATCACAGAGAGAGGGGGGGGGGTAGAGAGGGGGGGAGAGAGAGAGAGAGAGGGGGTGGGAGGGAGAGAGGGAGGTAGAGAGGGAGGGAGAGGGAGAGGGAGAGAGAGAGAGAGAGAAGACTCTGACCTTCATCCCAGTGAGAGGGAGAGTGTTCTTCAGTCGGTACTTCCCATCCTGCTGCGGGTAGGTGTACAGCAGCACGTCATTCATCTGTCAACACACACACACACACACACACACACACACACACACACACACACACACACACACACACACACACACACACACACACACACAACATTCATCAGCCACTACAGAATCACACTACCCTTTAATAAATATATTTTACATATAAACAACTTTTATCTTGCGTTCCCATAACCACATGACCTTTCATTACATACCAAACCACACTCTGTTATGCCAAAAACAATGTCTATCTTCTTGGCATTGATACGCAGCATAGTGACCTGCCATCCTCAAAATAGTGACCACTCATAGTGACCACTCATAGTGACCTGCCATCCTCAAAAAACATGTTTGACCATTTTACTTCCAAAACAAAAGAGGGTTCATCCTTTAAAGCCTCAAACAACCTATTCTCACATCCAAACAGCCCTCTACTAAAATAATACAGTTTACTTGATTACTCCCCTGCTGGTTCCCTTTACTCTGTGTAAGGTGGTACAAAGTTTCGCCACATGGTGGCGCTGTCTACATAGAGGAAACTCAACCACCATTGGAGCATCATAACTGGACTTGATATTCAGAATATTTCTCAGGCTTCTGTCTCAGCCATGTCACACATCAAGACTAGTCCTTCCTACACTGTTATCCTATCCTAATATTGTTGTTACTCTTCATTACTCTAGGCCCTGGATGGGGAAGATAACACGCCTGACCGACGTTGAATTTCCTAAATTGGGTGAGGTTCAGGTTCAGGTTCAGGTTAAGGGTTTGGTTAAGGTTAGGGTTAGGGTTAGGGTTAGGGTTAGGGTTAGGTCAGTTCTAGGTTTTAACCTAGTCGGGCTGTCAATGGTATGCTTTAGTCTCACCCAACCTAGACGCACCACACATCCCCACACCTCCTCCACAGAGTGACATGTGTTTGATCTAATCTGGAGGCTCACATTGTACTCGAGATGGAGAAAACAGAAGTGAAGAAGGAGGGAGAGGATGAGGATGAGGATGTTACACATGACACAGACAGTATTGGTGTAAGAATCTAAGTTCCTTCTTATCCCAAGCTCACCAAAATAAACCCATCAATTTCTCAAGAGCTAACCTGACTCCAGGGGAAGTACTGTTACTGTTCAAAAGAAATACCACTTCTCCTACTTGACGGAGAGAGAGAAAACAAGAACTACCTCTCTCTCACTTTAAGAGGGCACGGTCAGAGTGTTCTGTTGGCATGGTTACAGAGACGGCTTTCGCTGCCAGGCGGCTAAAGAATGGCCTGTCTGTCTGTAGCCATTACTCTGTTTTAAACGTATGGCTTTATAAATTACATCCCTCCTTCTCCTAGTACCCCCCCTCCTCACCCCCTCCTTCTACCACTCCCCTCCACTTTGAGCGTGTTCACCACTACTACCCGTAACAATGAGTACTGCATCTAGGTGGTGGTGGAGGGGGAGGAGGAGGAGGAGGGGGAGGGGGGCTTTACACCACAAAAACACACAACAAGGATACATATAGTAGAAGATCTATTTAGACATCTGCAGCACTGTTCAGAGGAACTTTTGTTTACATCTGTCTATCTGTCACTGTGCCGTTTCAGAGACAAGTGCTCAGCTGAGATGAAGTACAGTAACAAGAGGAGATTTTCCACATGCAGGTCTAGCGTGGGTGTATGAGGAGAGTTCCTGACCTTCCCCGTCCCGTCAGTAGGACCTAGCTCAGGAAGTCGGCATTCAGAAACATCCTGCCAGGAAACCCCGCTCTCAATAGCAGGCTGGGAGGGCCAGGCCATAGATACAGAGCAGACAGAATGGACCTGCTTCTCCTTTTTCATATTGCTATGAGATACACAGGCTAGCTAGATGCATGTAGGCACAATGGGTGCTCTGACCACATTAGAACAAGAGGAACTGGAATGTGAAAATGTCATTTGAAACTGGGATTCTGGCTTGAAAACACAATTGCTTGTTCTGTCCGTTCTATATCTATAGGTTTGAGACGGAGAGTGTACTACCCAGACTCCAAACAGGAAGTGACATTTACCAGAAACAGGTGGCGTGGCTGTCTGCACTTCCTGCTGACCTTCATCAGGGTGCCCTCCTTCACAAACACCTGAGAACAAAACAACACACACACACACACACACACACACACACACAGACACACAGACACACACACACACAGACACACACAGACACACACACACACACACACACACAAAGGGTCAGACATATAGCAGATATTAT
>NC_139658.1:20056933-20059433 GCF_951799395.1 Argentina silus | reverse complement strand
CCAGATAAACAATGACATTGTTAGCCCATTATGATAACAAACACTTGCTTGTAATATAAAGGATGTAAAATAAAATAGATTATATTTTATGCTGGTCGTCACTACGCTGACTCAGACATTATGTATTCATAAACTCTAATACCACAAATATTGCTGCACATTACATGCTTTTTATTTATTGTTTAAAGTTGTGCTGATCAGTGTGATCACTGATCAGTGTGGTGTGCCCTGGCTGAAATTATATTAGAAAATCATTTTAAAATCATTTCTACCAGAAATAATGCCACCAATACAAACAACAACTCCCCCAAAAGGACCCACAGCCACCAAACTCCAACCAGAAACATCCCCCAAGGGTACGTACAATGACCCCCCCCCCCCCCCCCCCAATACACAAACATACAGTACATCCCTGTGTGATGGTTTTTCATAACTCATAATGTTTATTAAAAGGTAGCTTGTTTGTCTGTTATTTTTCTACAGGAAGCGGACGCCTGCTGTATTTCCCCTTTGCTACGTTGGCTGCGTTCGCGTTCCACATCGTGGTCATAATGGTGTATGTTAAGATGAGGAGCACAACAACTGGGCAGCAAGTCAAACACTCCCAGGCTGATGTGATCTATGTGAACCAGTCTGAAACTGTAAATATCTGATTGACAGCAACTGTATGGTTTCAATAGCTTTCAAGGTTGTGACTATACCACATATTTTGCTATTTCTTTGCATTTGGAATTCATCATCATTTGTTGACTACAGTAGTTCTATCTTATAATATAGATCTAGTAGAAGTATTCTATAGTGTCATATGATCTAGTATTTCTAATGTACCTATTTCCAGATGTGTTTTACAGTACTCTATTTAATTAAATAAATGCAACATATTCCATAAGATGGAGGAGTTTGATACTGTATACAAGGTCTTGGGACTCTCCTTCTGTACATGCACCCAACCAGAGCATGCAAATTATCCAGAGCAAATATCAAAATGAATGTATTTCATTGGGTCAGCTTGCACCTATCAGAGTCCAGAGTTCCCCCTGTGCTTCCTCTTTGCTGTGGTGTTACTGAGGAAGAGGAACACAGATTCTCATCAACAAGTCTAACACCAAACCTGCCAAACTACAAACCAAAACATACATATGTACGACTGTGCTTAATATGAATATAATATAACAACAATTTGGCAACACTGTATATGTATGGGCCAGACTGTTCAGATAACTGGTCCAGATTGTTCTTGTTAAAGACCAAATAAAGCAGGTGAATCAGGTTCTCTAGTTATTGTGACATTTTGCAACTGGGTGCAGATACTGTAGGGCAATGTAGGTTCCTTCCTTTCATTTGTTTGTATCAAACCCCCCATGATTTACAAATGTTGACTAAATGCAAAGTGTTACTGCTACATTAGATAATCATTCATGTCCAGCTCCCAATTTAAAAATAATTGAAAAGAGGTAAAAACGCAACAGCAGAGGTAAAAACGCAACAGCAGGATGTGAAAAAAATTTGATGAAAGAAAAAGGGAAGATGGTTTGTGGCCTACAGTATATTAAGGGAGAGAAACTGCAGGGGTATATTCTCCACTGCTCTCCTTCTCCACAGGCACAGTAGTCCAATAGAACAGCCCAAAAAACAAGTTTCTCTGGATATACAGGTGTGTGTCTCTCCTGAGGAAGAGTGTCACAATGTGGATCTCTGTGTGTCTGATCATCTCAATGTTTCATATCACTGCAGGTGAGTCGTACATTATCTTTACATTTAAGAAAAATAGTTAAATTAAGTCTACAAACAGCGGTATGGTTCTGTTAATTATCTTGAAATATGCCTTGTAGTGTGCATTTGCTTTTAAAGCCAAGATCAGTAATCAAGGTCAACTTAGCATAGGTTGGATTATTTGATTAATCGATTAGTCAGTCACTGTGATCCAGACCGATTTTAAAATAGGTAATCGATTAATGGATAAAATACCACTTTTCCATCACTTTCAGTGGCACCACCTTTTAGGGAATTTTGATAAATGCACATTAAGGCAGACCATTACAATTACAAACACTTGCTTATATGTAAAGGACGTAAAATACACAGTCATACATGATATTGTATGCAGGTCTTCATTAAGATGACTCCTTGACCTGGTCTTCATAAACTCTAATATGACAAATATTGCTACACATTACTGGCTTTGTAATGCGTAAGATTTTGCAGTGATCAGTGTGGTTCTGCCCTGGCTATAATTCTATACGTACAATTATTTTCTTATTAGCATCTCCCTCAGAAGATCCCACATCCACCAAACTCACCACAACAGCCAAACCCCACCCACCAACAACTCCCACAGCAACTCCCACACCATCTTCCACAGCAACTCCCACACCATCTTCCACAGCAACTCCCACACCATCTTCCACAGCAACTCCCACACCATCTTCCACAGCAACTTGCCCACCACTAACTCCCCCAGAAGATGTCATACCTGCCAAACTCCAATCAGAAACATCAC
>NC_139658.1:19951933-20051933 GCF_951799395.1 Argentina silus | reverse complement strand
AGAGGGAGTGAAGGAGAGGTGAGGAGAGAAAGAGGGAGGAGGGGTCCAGTAAAACCATCAGATATGTTAATAGAACAACAGACATTTACAGGGAGGTGTTATGAAACCATAATTCATCTGATGGGCAGTTGACCAAATCCATAAAAGACAAAACGGTGATCATTAGCCAGATTAAAAAAGTACACAATACATAACATCCTAAGGTGAGGCACAGACTGAAATGTTTTAATCATGGCTTCTCTTCACTTCACTAGTGTCAATGTTCAAGCCAACACAGAGAGAGCGCTGGTAACACTTCTGTTTTATATACGATGAACAGGAACACTTCTGATCAATGAAATAGGATGATTAATCAACCCCAGGGTAATCTCTCAACCAGCCAAGCCTCCTGCGTTGATGAATGGCTAATACATGGCTGACACAATTCAAAGGCTCTCTGAGAAATACAAATAAAAAAGAAGAAGAACAAGGAGGTTTTAAGAGCAATAATTCAAGATCATATTCACCAACTCCCAACATCGATAGCTTCAGTCATCTCTGTGTGAACAGTACACTGTTCAAGTAAAGCCTTGTCGTTATCTGACATGTACACATTGTGGCAGCCATTCACTGCAGCACACTGAATGATATCAATATTTCAGTGTATCAATATTTCTACATCTTTCCCTCTTTGTCTGAGCAGTGTTCTCTCCATAAAACTTTATCTGCAAGATCTATGAGGCAGATGAATCGCATTCAAATGTCTCACCGTTTATGTGCCTCTGTGTGAAAATACTGCTTTAATAATAATCTAGTTATGTGGAAGAATATCAAACATATTGAGAATGTGACTGTGAACATGTTAGAATAGCCAAGAGGTCACCAGTCTAGGAGAGACCAATAAACCTACTCTAAAGAGCCTCAAGCGTCACAGCTATACCCAGCCCAGGGACCCATGTCAGTGGGATGCTACATGCTAGCAGATGCACTTCTGCAGGGAGTCTCAACGGATATATGCTAATGATTGCAGCTCAGTAGGGAGTGTATGCGAATATGCTAATGACAACACATCCTTGAGTTAGCAGCGTGGCAGCCTCCTATGCACTCTATTGCTCTGACTGTTTGACTGCAAGCACCAAAGGATTTAACCACTGAAATGTACGTAACACTTGCACCAACACATGGGTGAGGTTCCCATCTCTGCCTCTCATAAATAGGGACTATATGACCCATAACTGCCAACTGAATTAGGCTTTACGATAGGACACAGAAAAAATACATTTCCAGTAGTGCACTCCACACAGGACCAAACTGAACAGTATCGGTTGCCAGTTTTCATTTTAAGCTTCCAAATCACTCCTCCCCAAAAACAACTTCCTAATCTTAGCACTTCAGTATCTCACCACTCAGCATCTCACCACTTCAGTCCTTCGGGCAAAGCCACACCAACACAGTCTCTGCAGCTTCTGTGGCGTAATGTTTTATGACAGCCAGAGGACAAATGTGGCAAATTACAAAAAGAGATTTAAAAAAAATCATTATTTCCCTACTTCCCCAGGCTTTGTGAGGCTATTTCTTCCTGTGGATAGTGGTGGGGTGGAGTGGCCAAACCAGGTAGCACAATGTGAAGTTCACTGAAGCAGAAACAGACTGACACCAAGATTACTGGAGGTATTTGGCCATCTGACTTTTTGCACTTGACACATGTAAGTTGAGGTATTTCAGGCCATGTAAAGTCCCCCACCCCATTTTCTTGTCCAGCTTTTCCTGTAAACAAGGAAGTGGACGCTCAAAGGCAGGACACTTCCTCCCCAGGGATGACCTGGCAATGACCTAACAGTCCCCACACCCAAGCCTTCCTTTAGCCAACACCTACAGCCAGAGCCCCCGACTGCTCCAAACCAGCCTCGCCAAGATCTATAGTCAAAAACCCCTGACCAATACAAACTGATCTACAACCAAACCTGCCATACAGCCGGTCAACATGTGCTGACTAAAAACTGTATCAGTATACATGTATGATTTTTCACAGGTACAGTATCTCATGTTGCTAATAGGTGGGCTAATAATTAGGTGGGCTAATCATTTCATTTGGATATTTCTTGAAGAAGCCGATTACTGTGAACTGAACAGTATTATCATGCATGTGATGCAAATGCATTCTTTTCAACCATTTCACAGAATCCTGTGTATGAAAACCCCTTCTGTTTCCCTCACACACACACCTCCAGAATAGGAAACATGGTTCAGCAACAGCAATGCTGAGGGCAACTGCTGATCATAGAACACTGAGATTGTATCACACCCTCTTGTCTCTTATTGGCCGGAGGGAAGAAGGATGACTCCTAAACGCTCTGACTATTAATCATCCGGGGAGGTCTGTATACTAGGGATGCAGTGTGTGGGGATGCAGGAGGGATGGGTTAATGTCAACCAGCACTGGAGATGATACCAGCACATACAGTAACAACAATGGGAGTACAAGGAGCAGCGGGAACAAAACACTACCCCAACAAAGCTCACTGTGAGCTTGTCTAACAGGGCCTCTATGCTTCCAAGTCATCCATTGGTCACTTTTAACCATGGAGTCACAGGTAGGTATCCCTCAGGTTTCCAACCAATTCTGAAAGAATACCACCTGCCCAAATGAAATGAAAAACTCACTCCTACTGCATATGCCCCGTCTCTAAGCATGAAAAACAAACCCTAGCACAACCACTTCACCTGCTGTGGACCCCTGGTCCCTCAGACATCAGAGTTATGTCATGTGCAACATGATAAACCACAGGAAAGCTATAATGCCTAATTATGTCTATAGCGAGTGAACTCTAGAGATCTAGTCACGGGGGCAAGGGACCCTCCATTACAAACAGTTATAAATCCACTCTCCCGCAGGGTGCAATAAACATACAGGCACTGTAATAAAAACGACTAGTGCCCTATATGAGAGCTGGCAGGGATCACTGATATTACTATCAGGAGCATCTATCTATGTTAGGCTTGTTCTCTAATATACACATATTACACCACGCCCAAAAGAGGGTACATGGTTTATGCACACACACACACACACACACACACACACACACACACACACACACACACACACACACACAAGGTTTAAATATAGGATAGATAATAGTACTTTCCCCATACCTTTCTGTTTCCTGTTCAGGTGACTGAACTCTGCTCTCAAACCCGGGGAAGCTACTCATGTCCACATAACCATCAGTGTCATTGGCAGAGGACAGCACCCGGCTCGGATGCTCAAAGAATTCTGCAAACGTCCCTGGTCGCAAAGGCCTCCTGGATGGGATCTGGATGTTCTCGTAGTCAGAGCTCATGGCAGGGATGTTCTCATAGTCTGAGGTGTCTGCATTGGGGAAGGAAATCGAGCGGGGCTTGGTCAAGGGGACGGGTGTGAAGGGAGGACGGCAGCGGTCCTCAAATGACTCCACTCGGGCCACGCTGCGGTTAGCGAAGGCAACAGAACCGCCTTTTCTCTTTCCGTCCTTGTAGAACAAGAAGGTGGATGGTGAGTCTGGAGAATGCTGGAGCTTGCTGACAGACCGGGACTTGGGCTGTGGGGAGCTGCTCATGCTGCACCGGTCTAAATCAAGGATGCGGTTGGGGGCATGGTGGCTGGACTCAGAGGAGGACCTGGAGGAGGACAGGTTGACGTCCACCAGGAGCTTACTCTCTGTTTTCCGCCTGAACTTGAGCATCAGGAAGCGCTTGAAGGACGACTTCTGCTTCTTGTTTCTGTCAGGGGAGTCTCCCTCAATGAAAAGGGATGGGGAGCTCTTGGTGATGGGTTTCTTGGTGATGTAGGCCAGCTGAAAGGGAGGAGGGATGTCCACCACAGATGTAGGGGTGGACAGGCCGCTGGAAGACAGGGGGGATCGCTGAGAGAAGCTTCCAGATGACCCTATGACACAGGGCAGGGAGAGGCTGTCTTCACCCTTCACCATCTCGCCCTTCTCCTTGGGGGAACCTTCCCCCTCCCTATACACACACAGGGGCATGTCTCGTCCCTCCATGGAGAAGGAGCGGGGGTACAGGACAAAGCGCTGGGATTTGGAGGAGTTCTTAGCCCGGGTTGAGTTCAGCATTGGACTGCTCCTCAGCGCTGGTGTGGTTTGGTTCAATCCCACCTTGCAGTAGTTCTGTATCTGGAACTCTGAGCCCACCTCCTCAGGCACAGTCTCAGGCACATAACCAGGCACTTTCCCTGACAGTGACCGTGACCGCGTCACCATGGACTTCCTATCGAAGGGGAGGAAGTTCTCTCCCTCTGAATCCAGCCCAGCCTCCTCATAGACGTGCTCATCATCGCTGAGGTTGTCCTGCTCTGTGTCTGTGGTCTCGTCCAGGTATGGCACAATGTGGCCCTCCAGGTCCTCCTCGTCCCTGAATACGTCAGAGTCATCAGGGGAGAGCAGCTGGCTGTTAGAGAAGGAGGAGGCCTGGGAGGTGTCAGCGTCAGATGGCACGGAGATGGACACAAGCCTGAACCTGGGCTGGCCGTTACTCTGGTTCAGGAAAGACTCAACTGTCTGGCCTCGGAGCTCATCATTTTGAACACACATCCTTTTCTGACATGTCATGTTCTCTGCGTCACTATCGTCATCATCATCGTCTCCTATCTCCACATAGTCCTCAGAGGAGACACACTCGATCTGTCCCATGTCCTCGGAGCCTCCGCACAGAGAGTCATTGTCACCTATGGCTGCGTACTCACTAGGTGGCGTTGTTGCCGCGGTGACCAGCGGAGAACCCTCTGGCGTGACGTCTCTCTCCGATGATCCGCAATCAGCGCCCTCGGTCTGGCTCGGCTCTGGGTCCACTATGTCTTCGCATGAGATGTAGTAGGGCTCAAGGGTGGGGTCACCTTCTGAGCCATCTGCTTCCTCCTCTAATTCAAGTAGTTTTTTTGCTATATGGTTACTTTGTTGACTCTCACCGTCAGCCATATTGTAATTAATAGTCATTGGCTCTTCATCGATGACAGAGTATGGTTGATACGTTTCCGCCTTCTCTTCTGAGGCGCTAGGAAAATCGCACAGGTCCGTTGGGAGCTGCACTTCAGAGAGAGGGTCTAGATTCTTCTGTTGGCAAGAACACTCACATGGTGCGCTGATGACATCATATCCACACTCCTCCTCTAGGGCATCGGGAGGACTGCCAGGGTTAGGTAAAGATTCCTCCACTTTCTCCTCCACCTCCTCATCGGAAGATGAAGACTGTTGGGTCGCATGGGTCTCGATGTTGGCTTTGAAGAGGAGAACTATAGGTTCCGTTACGGCATCTGCTGTGCTATCCCCTGCTGCTGCTGCTGCTGCTTCTTCCTCCTCCTCTCTTTGCAGCTCCTCCTCCTCCTCATCCTCCATCTCCCTCTCCTCCTGCCCAGGCACATTTTCACAGGGGTAGCAGGCTGCCTCCTCGTCCTCAATGCTGGTGACAGAGAAGTCCCCCTCTGAGAGGCCATCTGTATCGGCCAGCGCCTCGCCTGCATCACAGCCCTCAGCATCCATGTCGTCAGTCATATCAGTGTCAATCATGTCCACAGGGTCCACTGAGTCAGTGGTGAATCCAGCATCACTGACCCCCAGTGTGTCCAGAGAGTCCACCTCCTCTGTTTGAACGCTGTCAGTTAATTTCCAGTCCTCCTCTTCCTCCTGTATCATTTCCTCCTCCTGGTCCCTCTCCTCCTCCTTCTCCTCTTCATCTTGCTCCTCATAACCATTCTCTGATTCTATGACTCCTGAACTGATATCAAACATCGGCTCCACTGGCCCCTCCACTGACCCCTGCGTCTCCTCCCCCACCACCTCCCCTCCACTTAGAGAGTCCAGATCATTCTCCTCATCTGAGGCCAGCAGGCCCCCGTTGGTACACCCCTCCTGGGCGTTATTGGAGAGCAGTGAGCTGTCCCACCCCTCAGGGTCATGAGGTACTTTAGGTTTGGGGGCGATGGGAGGTTTGGGACCCCTGGTTGAGGAGCATGGCCTGGACATGAGGGGTGAATGCAACTGGAGGGTGATGTGACTCGGGAGCTTCGGTTTGGGAGCGAGAGGAGGCTTCTTAAAGTCTAAAAACAAAACATAAAAGAGATTGTTAGACAGTTTAGGAGATTACATGCACTCTCCTATAACATTATTTTTTGGGGGTAAATGAGGTATTGGGGGTAAATGAGGTATTGGGGGTAAATGAGGTATTGGGGGTAAATGAGGTATTTGGGGTAAATGAGGTATTGAGAGTAAATGAGGTATTGGGGGGTAAATGAGGTTGGGGTTGAGTTAAAGGAATAATGCCTCCATGTCAGACGGGATTGAAATGCTGTATCTTTAAATCAACATTCATTATGCTACCTCATAACTCTGATCTCAGTGAGAAAAGCAATGTTTAAGTTGTTTCTAGTTATTATCTCTGTGCTGTTATGGTCAGGGCTTCAAACAGGCACCTGAGACAGGAATTAACAGCGTACACTTTGCTTAGAGGGACAAAAATCGACAGCACTAAAGGATTTCCCAGAGTGACTTCCTGTGATTCACAGGAGAGAAGCCTCTCTCACAGACTGCATTTGCCTTTGAGGGTGTAAGCGTCAAAGTCCGAAAAAAACAACAACTAAAGGAAACATATGACAACAAGCACAATTCATAAAACAGGACCCCGGTCAAATCCAGACATGGATGTGAGCTCAGACTAGCGACCAAATGTGAAAACAGAATCCTAACGACTGTAAACCCTGGTCCACAAAAAGACCAAAATGTGACTAGGCAGTCCTAATGGAAGGAATAAATCACTGCAAAAATAATTGCCCTCACAGACCGGCCATTAGTGTGTAACTGGACATAAACATTTTCAACAGAGAACAGGAATATCTGAAGACTACAAAGTCAGGATTCATTTTGTATTTTCTTTTTAGGCCACCAGCACTGACACTTAGTTGCTGACAGTTTCATAGTGTCGGCTAGAGGCTAAATACCTACTCGTGTTTAGCCTAACTGACTGCCAATATTTCACTGAGATAGCAAAAAAAGAAGAAAATAGCAACTGCATTATCAAATATGTTTGAATATACATAATATACACACTCTTGACAACTAACATAATAAAACAACAATAATAACAACAACAACAACAACAACAACAACTGTATATTTGAATTCCCTATAGCCAGAGACTCATATCCTCTTCCATCTTTTATTATGGGTGGGAAACACTCTTCTTACAACAAACTATTCTTTATGACAACACAGAGCACATACAAAACACCAGCTTCACAAACCTATATCAAAAAACACTCCTCAAACTATTTAGCATCGCCGACCAGAACTCGGGGTCCAATAACGGCTTCTTAATCTTTTATCTACATGTTCCTAATTTGTGACTGGCCTTTAACTGAGCATTACAACAATTCATGTTGTACATAATATTGAATGTCAAAGTGCTCTTACCTGTGTTCATTGTAGGGCACCATCCGCGTGAATCTCAGAAACGTCCTTGAGAGAAAGCAACATCCATATCCAGACAAGACAAGTAAATGAAGAATCACAGAAGACAAGCAATATAACAATATAATGGGGTTATACAATCTTGAGTTTTCTTGTATCGTTTCTATTGCGTCAAGTTTTCCAGCGGTAGTGGTCTTTGGTTGGAGGCGCGCGCATCTTGTGTGCTGCGGCGCGATGAGGCGCGAGGGTTTGGAGTTGGGAGTTGAGCGCGGCGCGGGAGGTACATCCTCGCGCTTCCTGAGGAGCAGCTTCTTTGCCTTGAAAGGGACTGACTAATCTTTGTGCGCCCCACCAGGTCCCAAATCCCTTGAAATGTAGTCTTTATGTCCGCAGCAGCAATAGCCTGGGGAGAGGTTAGGAGACTGACCTGTTATCAAAACAACACTATGAGGTTGCCAACTTGCCATCACTCGAGATTTCCATTGAGACTTTTATCAGTGGATTGAACAGCTCTAACGGTCATTGAAAGCCAATGCATGGAGAAACTGGTAGTGATACAACTCTTTCTGCATGATTTATATATAATTTTTTTTAAAACAAAAACAACAGTAAATTAAAAAATGTACTATTTGATTATTTGGGCTATAATTGTCTCGTTTGCATATAGTGTTTATAAGACATTTGGTTTAATGAAGAATCTCCAGGATCCCTGAGACTTTTGCCATTTGGACCTGGTTTCCTGTCCACACATCTGAAGTCTGATTGGAGGAAAGCAGTCCCTTAAAACATTTCTGCATAACAGGAAATTGTTCTCCCTGTTTCCTGTACAACCAGGCTCCACTTCCTTAGCAACTGATGGAAAAAATGGGCGCATTTAACCCCTTGGAGTGTTGTAACTTCCACTTGATGACCATGAGGTAATGTATTTTTGTCACTTATAAGTGGCCATCTGAGACTATGGTAACCCCAAAATAATTTATATTCCATTACATTGATGAGGTAACATGTTTTGGAGTGCTGTGATTTCCAGTTGCTCTACCCTTAATATAAACCATATTCCACTCATCCACCTCCCTACCTGGATGTACCATCCCTGCTTCCTGCCCCGTCCTGCTGTAACTACAACAGACGTAATAGTCCATGAGGACTGAGCTGACTTTGCAGTTTGCCTCCCTTTGCATGCACTGAAAATATTGTGACACACGCGCGCACAGACACACACATACACACGCACACACACACACACACACACACACACACACACACACACACACACACACACACACACACACACACACACACACACACACACACACAGTCGTGATGTGCTGCAGAGGTAATCTCAACCCATACAGTGTACTCTCAGAGTCACATGTGGTTCCAAGTGAGGCTAAGCCTGCACAGAAGGCGTGCTGGACACGGGTTCTGCCCAGGGACACCGAGGGGGAAACTCGTAACGCTGGGATTACAGCGTTCCCAAGCATCAGGGGCATTCCCCCCTGCTGTGACAGCACACATGGCTGGATAAACTTCCTCCGCCTGAGAAGAGGCGACGTGGCGTGCCATCCCCTCTTCTGTACTCTCTCTTAAAAGACACTTAAAGGTCACAAATCTAGGCATGTCACGGCCGGGCTGAGGATCACTGTAGACATGATTCAATATGCAAAACAGAAGTTATTCAATAGCTTGGAGCAGAACAGCAGTTATTCAATAGCTTGGAGGCAGAACAGTATAGGGGCAGACTGTGGAGGTACAGCAGGGAGACATGCAACTATAAACTTGACTTTGGTAATGTAAAGATCAACAAGTCTGGTGCTCACAAGAGGAGACACCATGCTGGCCTCTCCTAGGATGGACCTGTTGAAATGAGTCACCCACTCTTATCCTATCTATAACAATGCTAGATAAAACAAAATTGAGTTGTCAATCATGAAAACGACATAACTGTACCTTTCTATCTGTGAAGAATACTCCAACTTGAACTTTTAAAAACATGCACATAACATCCTACAATGGACTGAAATGACCAGTCCAAAATAACATTTTTTTTTTTGCTTCAGGGAAAACAACATCACTGTTTTCAGTACTACTCTGGCTGGGGCTATGTATAACACTGCTTGCACAGATTGTTCCGCTCATTGAAAAACATTAAGTGTCGTTACCCCTGACTCCCTTTGTTGCTCCAATAAATGTGTTTTCATATTGAGTCAATAAAGGGGAGGGAGGCGGGCTCAGAATGTGGCCCTGGTCGGAGGCGTGAGAGAATAATGACGAATCTCCTGATAAACAAGGGGCTGCAGATGTGACGCACATAAAAACATGTTTTGGGCTCTGAGATGGGGGTTTCCTCCACACACACGCACGCACGCACGCACACACACACGCACGCACGCACACACACACACACAAACCCCAGGGAAACGGATTTGAAAGAGGGTCAAGAGGCCAGTTCTGATCTCGGACCTGGACCATTGCCCTTTCACAGTCATGGATGTGTGTGAGATGTTTTGGTCAGCGTTACCGACTGCTATGAGGTCAGTGCTAGGGTGCACCTGTGGGTAACCAGCCGTGGTGTTTGGGTGGTGGGAGGGGGGGTGATTAATGGACGGCACCGTCCACTCTGTCTGCTACACCAACCGTACTGGAGTGATTAGGTCCACCTCACCTGCAAATCAACATTTAGAACCAGAGAGAGTGAAAACATGACAGACAGAGAGGGAGAGAGAGAGAGACAGAGAGAGAGAAAGAGAGAGAGAGAGAGAGAGAGGGAGAGGGAGAGAAAGTAATTCCTTTTCCTAGAAGATTGTGAAACTCAATCAATACTGCCCTTTCTCACTCTACCTTATCCTCCTGGCCCCCGCAGTAAATGCAGCCCTGTGGCTGTCACTAACGGCATCATAGGCAGGTTTCACTTGAAAATTCAATGTTTTGTGTTTTACATTCGTCACCGTTGGAAAATGAAACCACTGAAACCAGCCCCACAATTCAAACGAATAAATTGCATTTTTATCATCACCCATTTTGATAAAAGTTGTGTTTCAGAGCCACTCACAATGAGAGAACGGTCCAAACCAAAAGCAATGAAATTGAATTCCTCACACCATGCATCGACCAGCCTCATAAGCATTTCAGTTGTGTGTGTGGCTGGCCTCTAACATACTCCATCATGCTCTTATCATCCAGACTGTACACAGTGAGTGGTCTGATACTGGGGCATGTATTCTCCAGAGCTGACATACATACCTATGGAATGATAAAGTGGGGGAACCCGTGTGTGTGTGTGTGTGTGTGTGTGTGTGTGTGTGTGTGTGTGTGTGTGTGTGTGTGTGTGTGTGTGTGTGTGTGTGTGTGTGTGTGTGTGTGTGTGTGTGTGTGTGTGTGTGCGTGCGTGCGTGCGTGCGTGCGTGCGTGTCTGAACACTGGCCCATCTGCTCCACCTCTCCGCTGGCTCCTGTCTTCACCAGGCTATCAGGGGGAAGAGGGAGAGGGTGGGCACGCCTCTCCTCCTCTCTTCTACTCTGAGGGAAAACAATAAGGCTTAAAAAAAGAACTCCCTCTTGATTTACTCCTTCCTGTGACTGTTTTCAGGTCTTTCAGCAAAAGGGGGGCAGAGGGCGAGACAGATTCCAATGTTGTAAACACGTTTTCATGTTCTTGCTCTTTTTCTCCATCAGGGCCAATAGCTTTATATATATATATATAATATATGCCATTTAGCTGACGCTTTTATCCAAAGCGACTTACATTGCGGTGAGTGCATACATTTCAGTATATATGGTCCCAGTAGGAATCAAGCATTGTTAGTGCCATGCTCTACCAACTGAGGACCACGGTATAGGTACAGTAGTTACATAAGCCCTCTATTGGGTCTCTCAGTCTATGGTGTTCCGGTTTACAGTCATTCCTAAGCTACTGTATGATAACATGATAACCCACTAACAGTGGCAATAGGTGAGAGCTGGCTGTGTTAAAGATGATACTAATTCATTGTATGACATGTTACAGTAACAGAGTCACTAGTTCATTCGTTGTTATGATTTAGCTGTAAAACTGGAACTGTTGTGGGGGGCTGAAGTATGTCAAAGGGTTGAAGTGTGTGTTCCTGTAAACATGCTTTTATCTGTCATCATATCCATTGTGTCAGCTATTCTGTGAGTCTATTCAATTTTCTCACCAGGTCAACTACCGCAAAACATACTGCGCTCATTCTTTCATAGTACTGAAAGTGACAAGAAACACAACTTGAATGAAAACATGTTTGTTCTACTTGGACCGTGTTCTTGGCTTAAGCAGATATGCCTTGTGTGTGTGTGTGTGTGTGTGTGTGTGTGTGTGTGTGTGTGTGTATGTGTGTGTGTGTGTGTGTGTGTGTGTGTGTGTGTGTGTGTGTGTGTGTGTGTGTGTGTGTGTGTGTGTGTGTGTGTGTGTGTGTGTGTGTGTGTGTGTGTGTGTGTGTCCTGTCAGGTCAACAGTATGGTGAGCTTTGGGACTGCTCAGAGAACCTCTTGTTGTGTCATGGTGGGCTAAATATAACATCACATCACACTACAGCAAGGAAGAACACACAGCTGGACTGTTGTTTTTGTTCCTCTGTACGACCTTCCTGACCTTCATACAATGACCACGGGACATTCCCCCCTTCTCTCTCCTTTCTTTCATTTTGTGTTTCTCCGCTGCTTTGTTTTTCAAAGAATGTTCTTTCAACCTCTGATTCATGGTGAGAAAAAAAAAAAACTGTGCCCCGGGTCACTCTGAATTAGATTTGATTAATAGAACTTTATTGAAACACAACAGACCCACTGACAGACAGGAAACAAGGATATCGGGGAGAAATAGTCTGTCTCTCAGATAAGAATGACACTTGATTTGAGGGTCTTTGTTTAAAGAAACAATAAACCTTAAAGACCAATCATTAGCTGACTCATTTACAATGCCTGCCCTAATAAATCACAGTAAGCTATAATCAGGTTATCATGAAGTATAATCAGGTTACTGTCAAAACACACCTTTGTCTGTTGGCCACATTAATTGAATTGCTAATAAATGTTATTTGAAACATTTCTGCACTAAATCATGGAAGGCTAAAAAGTAGTAGGAAAACTTTGCACTGAAAAAGGCAACTAGAAATAGCATCGTCTGCATGCAATTATAACCATGAACAATAAACAATGGACAAAGAAAGGTCAAGTGTGTGTGTCTGTGTCTGTGTGTGTGTGTGTGTGTGTGTGTGTGTGTGTGTGTGTGTGTGTGTGTGTGTCTGTGTGTGTGTCTGTGTGTGTGTGTGTGTGTGTGTGTGTGTGTGTGTGTGAGTGTTGTATAATTTTAAGACCTGACAAGGGCCACTGTATGTTTTTATTTACGCTCATGTCTAAAACAGGCTAATGTTGGATCTCCCCCCTGTCCTCTTGGAAATGTCAGCACTGGGTCTGTGGTGGTCTGCTGTGTTGCAGGACATCCATCTCTACTTTACTGCCTCTCTACATGGAGAATAATTGTTCCCCCACAGACAAATCAATCAACCATCCAGACATAGCAAATAGAAATAGTCAGGATACCAATAAACATTGGTTACACAATATTATACAGTAGATTCCAAACTTGAGCACAATCAGACGGTCGAGGTACAAACTCATTGCTTATGGACTGTATGTCATACCACAGTACATGTTTGTGTGCGTGCGTGTGTCCCAATACCTAACGTAGCATAGCCCACGGACGAGTCTCTAGTGCATCATAGCCAGACAGAACAGCTGAGAGGAGGGGTTTCAGTGCTTTGTCGTGTTTCCCTACCAGGGATTTGACATCCCTTGATTGTTTGAGGATGCCTCATTATACAGAGGCTGGAAGGCTGCAGAAGGATGATGACATTACTCAAACGTACAGCCACCACCGGTGCAGGAAAAAAAAACCTATTTTCCAAATTAATCTCTTGCAGCCAAAACATTTACATGAAAATCCTCATCGTGATACTCTCGAGGGCCAACACGTTTAACAGATTAATCAAAAGTGACAACTATTACTTTAATTCAAACAAATCGTAATGACCATGTTTATGTGAGAATCTATCATCCATCTCCATAAACTGTGCTGGATTAACCTGAATTGACCCCTTGTGGTGTGTGTGTGTGTGTGTGTGTGTGTGTGTGTGTGTGTGTGTGTGTGTGTGTGTGTGTGTGTGTGTGTGTGTGTGTGTGTGTGAGATGCACGCTGGAAAGGACAGACCATTTTCACGCCGAGGTGATGGATGTCCAATCAAGGCAAGAATGCAGAATCACAACAGCTCAATAATCGCTATGGAGCTATGCTATCAAGTATAGTGGACTGGCGAAACACAGTAGACAGGTGGGATTGATTCTGGCATATTCATGGAGTGAGTTCTCCATCCTTGACAACGTAATGAATACAAATTCTTTATCTCCAACACAAGCCAAGATGGGATCAGTTTAGCCTGTAGGATAGGCCCACTTGTTTTCCATATGCCATGGGGAAAAGATAACCACATTGACATTCACAAACATTCATTATCACCTGTTTTATCACTGATAGAGATAACATTGTAACCAAGCGCACATCAATAAGTACCAAAACAGTCGGTTATGTTGGTTAGCCTGTGAGTTCAGCGGTATATTTTCTGCTGTTATTGAATCCTACGTAGTCTCATTTATTATATAAACTGGATACACACATTGACCATGAATGGTATGGTACAGTACCCAATCTGGTACAATATACTGAACAGTACAATAGGAAAACAATATTTTTAGTGCCAACTACCATCAAAGTATCAACCATTCTATGGCAAATGTTGTCTAGTGACATCCACACTATGTTGACAATGAGAGGGGGATAGAGAAAAAGAGGACCAGGGATGTGAGGTCTCGGTTGAAGTGTTCATTATCATACTAAATTGGGTTGTTTGTTTCTTGGAGGCCACATTCACCCTGAAGAACAGAGATGTAAGAGGCTCTAAAACTGCTGCCATGAAGTGTTTGTCCATGACTCTCCCTGGTCTCCCTGGTCTCCCCCCTTATCTGCACCTCATTTGGGATTTTCCCTGGAAAAACAGTGCTGGGAACACCTTGATAAAGCTGGGCTGGGAATAAAGAGCAGATCAATACCTGGGGGTTTCTATCCATCATCAACAGGAGAGAGAGAGAGAGAGAGAGAGAGAGAGAGAGAGAGAGAGAAAGGAGAGAGAGAGAGAGAGAGAGAGAGAGAGAGAGAGAAAGGAGAGAGAGAGAGAGAGAGAGAGAGAGAGAGAGAGAGAGAATCACTGACTTACATGTATCACCATCACAACATCACCATGATGAAACTAAACTCTTCTAATACAGCACCTGTTGCATCAAATCTACTTATGGTCTTCATTCATTTCACAAACTCAACATTGCAAATGAAAATGGATCCATCAGATTCAAGATATACTATAAACTACCCATAACCAGTAATAAGCCTAACAGTATCCCTTCCGTGTTCAGTGTGGCTTCAACATTCCAGAACATTAAAGGGCCCACAGTCTCAAACGTGTACAACCCTCTTGCAAAGTTTAAAGTACCTCTTGCCCTGTCAAAACCCTCATTTAATCTCCCCATAGATGATGTGTAATTGCCCTGGATTGTTTTACAACACATAAACTAATTAGGGAACACAGCTGAGGTCTACGCGTCCCCAGAAACCTGTGCTGGCAAGAGAGAGAGAAAACACCGCCAGTGACTCTTCTCTGCCGAATCGCCCCTATTCGCTTTTTCTTTTTTTTTTTGTCTTTTACGTCAGCAGAATTTACGAGTCCATTACGATCGCACACACAGTGCCGCCCGCGCTCAGCACTCCGCTAATCTCTTTATCCGCCGCCCTGAGGAACAGGCCGTGGAGGACGACGGATAGGCTACAATACAGAGCCCAGGAGACAAACGACCTATCGAATTCCCATTTCAACTGAACGCACAAGTATACAAACATTCTTCTGGCCATTTGATACATCTCAGCAGTTTAACCACCAAAATTACGTTCTTTTAGAACCCAGCTACTTCGGTGTGATCAATTGAAACCGCCTTTACTCTCCCTTACTGTCGTATTATAAGGAGCTCGTTGATTGACAAAAAAGGTTCAGATGACTATTGGCTGTAACCTTTAAGAACCATACTCACTTGCCTGTGGAAGCCTCTTGGAGGGAAGAAGTCAATTAGTGAGGTGAAATTGAAACACTAACAGTGTTTTGCAAACTGTGAAGGAGTTATTTACCTCATAAATTCAGTGACTCCATGCTGTGAGTTCTATGGCAGCTAAATGGAGTCATCCCCTTACCCACAGGGCTTCTGTAATCCATCTGCTACTACTGGGCTGTAGTGGGGAAACACACTGGTGTTAGCTTAGTCTCACATATGTATTACGACTGTTTCACACCCACCCAACAGGGGAGACATTACTGTAGAGACACAGCAGTAGTGGCAGCATTTGTGTTACACAAGCTAACTTATTATGATTCTCGGTGGAGCGATGGAGAGAAGAGGACCTTTAGGCTTGGACCACCCACTGAATCAGTCATTACCGGAGCCTGTGATATGATACACACTACTGGAATGGCCTAGTGAGTGATAAGCCATTACCGAAACTGCAGTACTTACAACAGTGGAACGTTGTGTTCTCATAGAGCAGTGCAGGGTGTCAAAGCTATAACACACACAACCATAATGGCCCATTCGGTGGTTGTAGCCATTACTAGAAAACAGCTAGGCATGTGTTCATAAAAATAACCTATTTGTTTTACTCCTTAACTCTGTCCAAGACTGACCACTGACTGTGTGTGCGTGTGCGTGCGTGCGTACGTGCGTGTGTATGTGCATGTGTTTTATAGTGCCATCATTGCTTATTTAAGTGTGTGGAAAATCGATGGATGTGATTGGCAGGGCATGTGTAGGCATGTGTATGTCTCCTGCCTGTTCCCTTGGGGCAGTCTCTGAACGGGTCTGTTTTATACCCTGCATCAATTTGCATTCCTTCTCTCTGTCTCTCTCTCCCTTTCTTTATCTCTCTCTCTCTCTCTCTCCCGGTGAGACACCAGTCCCCATTGTCCACCAGCTTATCATCTCATGATGTGCGGCATTTCTAATGTAAGCATAGAAACCCTTCAGTGTATCTGCTAACATGGCACTAGATGATAATATACAGTGAAATCCTCGTCTCTGCCCTCTGTCCTCTCTAAGATAAAGTGCCCTAGGCTACATGGCATACAGATGGGTGTGTTCCCAACCAGATATGTGTAGATGTTGGCATTGAGAAGGGAAGCCTTGGCCTGTCCACCCTCAAGAGATGTACATGAAAGTGATACTGTAGGTTAGCTGTAGCATTGCTGTACTGTAAAGGGTAAACTCACAGGTCAACATCAGAGGTAGTGTTTTTACCCCTCATTCTCTGGCATGGTAGCAGCCTACTTAAACTAGCCTACTGTCGTACACAGGGTTGTCCCTCTACACCCATTCACTGCGCTTGGACCCATGACCCTGTATTAAAACATGGCCACATTAACCTGAAGTCTGATTAGCCATTCAGTGATCGGGTCTGGTGACTCCATCCTGGAGATCAATTCAGCCAATCCAGGAACTGATCCCTGCTCTGATAACATGGCCTAAAGTCTGACCCCACCTCATGACCCCTGACTGACCCCTACAGACCCTGACACAAGGTCACACTGAGGGCACCACACCACTGACCATTTCTGCACCACTCATCTTATCTAGGCTAGGATGTGTCCTGGTCCTTGTGTTGGAAAAAGCCAATGGCAAAATGAGAAAAATAAACGGTTAGAGGTGGATCAATGTGGACATAATCCTACCATGCTCCAGGCCATCCAATATAGCCTGCTGTGCAGGACTCACACTCATCACTCTCTATCTCTACTTCCAGCAGTCTCTCAGTGCACCAGGACCCCTCTGGTCTTATCTGGGTACTTTGAGCTTCAGTGAGTTATTATTTATGACATAACTTGCCAAAAGTCCTTATGAATTTACAAAGGATTGATAGTACCCGAGTTCAATGTACAGTACAAGATTTGGCAGAAATGAAGAGTCATACTGGAAATATGTCAGGAAAGATCCAGTACACACTTGTACACATACACAATTAGCGTCATTTCTTTTATTCTTTTTTTTTAAACGAATAACAGGCAATTACTTCCGAATATTATCTCAGAATACAGAAAATATTCACTTTTTAGAGACATAATAAAGTCCTTTTAATATTTAATATGCGCATTAAAGACTCTCATTGTGTCATCTTAACCTTTCAGAAGAGCTCAGCATACACATATGGGAAATACATTACATCTGCAAAATTTCAGCAATTTTGATGCCATTACAGGCTTTTATCACCTCTACCACCATTGTGGCTCCATGTACTTTCATATTGCCGATTTTATTGCTTCTCATACCTATAAAATTGCATTCACGAGGGGCAGACATACTGGAAACATATTCCTTCCCCCCCCCCCCACCATCTTCCCTGCACTGTCATAAAGAAGGCATTGATCGTGGTCTCTGCTCAACGGTAAAGGACATAAGGCAGGGGGACTGCCGGGAGATAACTGTCAGACACTAGCCCTGTCCCTGCTCCCCATCACCATAACCCCACTCATAAAGGCTCCATTAGCTTCTGTGTTGGTCCTGATGGGGCAGACCTTAAAACAGACCAACGAGTATCTTCAATAAAGAAAAGCAGCCTACATATATATTGTCTATGTTGAGCGTATACTGTAGGTATATACTTATGATAAAAAAATCTGATTTTTTTTTTTTTTTTTAACTTTATTTGTATTGGAACTTTAAACTTGAAAAAACAATAATTGATTCTCTCCATAAAGAAATAATCGTCTCATTTTTGGTCAGCGCTGTCAGAATCAAAGTCCATAAACGAGAAGCAGAACTGTCGCTGAGTGGAGGGCAGTTCAGTCAATGTGACACTCGGGCCCGACCCTCAAAACGGATGAAAACACCCGAAACTGTGAAGTCAGCAAAAAAGAAAAAAAAAGAAGTGGCGCTGAAGTGATGCATAACATTGTCCCTCTGGTGTCAGCACCGTTCCGTCATGGTGTGGAGGGCCTGGCTAGGCTCCGCCTCTTGCTCTGCATGGCCAGGATGGACACTCTCTCTGACATGCTGGACACAACAAAGTCCAGGGCAGTGCCCCCTACTGAGCTGAGGGGAGGGGTAGAGGACACAGTGAGTATAGCTTAGGCTAGCTTAGCCTCCTACTGAGCTGAGGGGAGGCGTAGAGGACACAGTGAGTATAGCTTAGGCTAGCTTAGCCTCCTACTGAGCTGAGGGGAGGGGTAGAGGACACAGTGAGTATAGCTTAGGCTAGCTTAGCCTAGTAATCATAAAGCATACAGTACAGTGTTAATGAATGATCAGACATGTCGAGCACAATATGGATCAGACATGGATGAGAGAAACTGAATGCGGATGACTCAGTAGTCAAGTGTGTGTGTTCACTGTTGTTGTATTATGTGGTCAGTGTGTAGTTGTGGTTACTGCACTTGTGTGGAGGCTGGTTTGTGTTTGTGTGCTGCCGGGGTCTAGACTTGTATTTGTGTGTGTGTGTGTGTGTAGTCAGTGTGTGTGTATGTGTAGTCAGTGTGTGTGTGTGTGTGTGTGTGTGTGTGTGTGTGTGTGTGTGTGTGTGTATGGGCTGATGTTTTTGCAGTGTATGTGGTTATACCTGTGTAGAGGCTGGTCAGGGAAGCGGTTCTCCTTGCAGTGGGAGCAGGAGGATCGGGTCCTGAGAGGCCCGTCCCCCTTACTGTGTCCTACTGGCGCACTCTGAGAAGGACGCTTGGCCTCCCAGCACCTGGAATACAACCACACCTAGGTGTCAAACATCACAGCACAATTTGACAAAGGAAATCACACAAAAGCTCACCGTATTATGCTCATTCGACCACAAAATATTTGCTTGTACTGACAGTTCTGGAAGCTCCTCAGTCGCAGGCTTGGCTTTCTAGGCCATGAGGAGGAGGCTCTCACTTACTGTTTACTATTTCATCCATCACAACATTGATCTGACACAGCACAGCATAACGCAAGCGGGCGCACACACACACACGCACACACACACGAACGCACGCACGCACGCACGCACGCACGCACGCACGCACACACACAGCAAAACACACACACACACACACACACAGCAAAAAAACACAGCAAAACACAGAGCAAAATACACACATACACACACACACACACACACACACACTTAATGCCAAGACGCAATATCCTTTACCCTCCTGTCAATGCTTTTACTGAGCTGGAAAGTGTCGTTGAGTTAACACATGCTCATTGGCTTGTCTGTAATTATTGATTTCATTGTAGAACACTTCACACGTCAAATGGCTCTGAAAACACTCCAATCTGCATGAGCATTTAGCCTACTTGAAGGTGACGCATGATATTTGAATGATATCTCTGACGGGATGCAAGTTAAACAAGTGTCCACTGATAGTTTTCCAAGACAGGCACATTTTGGGACAACTCCTGGTTGTGAGTGAATTAGTTTGGGTCCTATTCCAGACTCACCCCAGTTTGTAGTCATGGGGCAGGAAGTTGCCCTTGGCATAGTCACTCTGAGTTTTAGCAATCTGCTTCAGGAGGTTAGTTTTGCTGAAGCCATAGCCATTCAGAGCGCTGCCTCCGAAAATCAGCTTCCCCCCTGCATACATCTGTGGAATACACAAACACACACCGGGAGAGAGAGAGAGAGAGAGAGAGAGAGAGAGAGAGAGAGAGAGAGAGAGAGAGAGAGAGAGTTATATGTTGTTTCATATTTGCCTTGGCAATACATACTGCTGAATGTCATGTCAATAAAGCAACTTTGAACTGAACTGAATTGAAAATAATTAAATAGAATTAAGAGAGAACCACATTGAGATGTGATAAACAGGGTGTGGGCTGGGCATAGAATAACAAGATAATGGCTAATTTCCATGCATTTTACTCTTTGGCTTTGCAGACAGCAATTTATAGACAGCAAGTCATGACACTTCAGGGCGAAACAAAGGCACAGAACAATAAATGAACTCGTTATTGTGTGGCCTTCTATCCAGTGACACATCCTTTCACATTTGCTGTATTATATCTGCACAATAGCAGGGAAACAAACCTTATTTACATACAAAATAAGGCAATGACCAAAGGGCAAAAAAATAAAATGTGTTATCGTTTTTCATCTGTGCCCGGTGCGGCCATTGTGTGTGCCTCTCTCCCTCTCTCTTCTCTTATTGGGGCTGAATTATACAGCCATAACCTTCATTAAGTGGCCTTTTCTTTATTGTTGTGGGTATTGAGCCCTGTGCTGCATTACATATGCATGTATGTGCATATTAAAGTCCCCCTGTATGACCATCACTCTGTGAGGCCCTGTCACTGCACCCCTCCCATCTACCCCCCCCCCCCCCCCCCCCGGCCCCTCCCCCCCCCCCCCCCTCCCCGCACTTCTAGAATGTGCCCTGGCACCGACGCATTCATTTATCTTCATAAATGAGTGCACACAAATATACACACCCTCAGACAGTCACACACTCATACACAAACACAGAGGGTGACGGTGTCTGTGTGAGTATTTCCCATTCTGCTTGGGCTGGTCTCGCTAGAGGCCACGGAAACAAAGAGGGGAAAAAACACAGTAGCCAAGGTCATACGGGGGTCAGGCCCCTCCACCAAATCAGGAAGAGAGCCGCCCCTTCCATACAGGAGATACACAAAACACACACAGCGTTGAAGCCCATCCCCCTGCTTACTGTAGGGAGTAGGTACAATAGCTACCCTAACCACTGAATAAGGGTCAGTATTTTTCACCCACCCTACCATCAACCTGCACCTTAACCCCCGCCACCCTCCTCTAGCTCCGGCTTCTGTCCCGTACCAGAAGTGTTCCTGGTCCTACACGGTGCCTCTGGACCAGGACAGGGAGAGGTGTCTGGGTCAGATGAGTCGCCGTGTCTATGTCGTACTTAACCAGCCTGAATGGGTCCTGGGAACACTGACACACATACACACAAACATCATGTATAGGGTCCTCTGTGGCTCAGTTGGTAGAGCATGGCGCTAACAACGCTTAGGTTGTGGGTTTGATTCCTGCTGGGACCATATATACTGAAATGTATGCACTCACTGCAATGTAAGTCGCTTTGGATAAAAGCATCAGCTAAATGGCATATAGTATATACAGTACATCAACACTAAACAAACAAGACAGCCATCCACATTCACTACCATTGAGCGGACGCCATTCATGCCATGTTCTGTTGATGCTGATATATCCCATGTGACAACCTAAACTTTGGCCAGTGCCTATAGTGCCCTACAGTGTATTCTGTAGGCAATGGGTGGGTGTCATAAAGTTCCCTTAAATTCAATGTCCTGGCCAAGAGCATCACGTTGAGTCTGAGAGAGGAGGAGCTGGTAAGGAACCCATAGGGCTCATAGCTCAATCAGAAAGTTTCACAGGGAACCATACACACAAGGCACAGAGAGAGGGTAACACAGGGTAACAGGAAAAAAGAGAGGCTTGGACATTCCAGTGAGTAAGACACTATACACGAGAGTCACTGGATAGGGTTTAACATGCTACTGTGCAGAACAGTGCGATTGACTGTCTCCTCTACTCCCACAGTGTGTTTAAACTCACGTATGATTCATCTACCGCTCTTTTCCCCCCCCCCCCTACTCCACCCTGCTGACACCCAACTCCTCACCTTGGCGCAGGGGTGGGCGGAGTTGTGGACCTGTCTGTGGTGGACCCTCTGCAGGACGGCCTCCACGACACGTGTGTGTGGCGGGGGGCAGTGGGAGGAGGTGATGTAGACCACCAGGACGTGTCCCTGCGGGGCCCAGGGAGCCCTGAGGAAGAGATCCAGCTCCAGGTCTGAGAGGAGGGGCAGGCGGGTGGAGCAGTGGCAGCTCTGGCCCTCGTAGGCATGGAGGAGGAGGAAACGCAGCGCTGCGGGGCAGGGAGGGGGAGGGGTCTCACTGGAGGGGAGGGCGGAGAGGGAGGAAACGCACGGTAGACCTGCAGACTTAGCCCTGCGGGAGAAGGAGAAGGATGTAGGAGAGAGTGAAGAGCACATGAGAGAGAGATAGAGAGAGAGAGAGAGAGAGAGAGAGAGAGAGAGAGAGAGAGAGAGAGAGAGAGAGAGAGAGAGAAAGAGAGAGAAAAAGAGAGGTGTGTGTCTCTTACCTGTGTGAGGCATGCCTGAACAGGTTGGCAGGTCTGGACATGGGCAGGCTGCAAGTGGCTGGGCGAGGAACATTCCTCCTCAGAGGAGCTGGCCGCACAAAGGCAGGTAGGTTCTCCTCTGCGGTGACGAGCATTCTGGGACTTGCAGTCCATGCCTCCTTGTGTTTGGGTGGTCTGGGTTTGGAGTCAGGGAATAGTGGTTCATCAACGAGGCCTGGAGGACAGAGAACAGGGAGGTTTCTCAGACAACAAATGAAGACTAGTAATGAACAGCACACAGCAGTTCACTGTGTCAGTCAGTCCACTTAACAGATCTGAGATGACTGGGTAGGAGTAGTCAATAGTGATACCTACTAGTGATTAGTTTCCCCATATTGCTTGGACCTGTCCTATTCAGTCAGTATATCATATCAGTGAAAAAGGGCAGTGTTTTAGAATGGAATGCAGGCCAGGGTTGCCCCATGTGGTGAGGACATACCTGTGGCCACCAGGTAGAAATGGAGCCAGCGCAAAGACGTGTCTTTCACTCTCTTCCTGATCACCTGTAGCTCAGATCTGTAGACCTCCACCTCAGCCTCGACTGGCTCCGCCCCTGCTGGCCCAGGGCCCTCCTCCCTGCCACTCATCGACTATACCAGGGAGAGGGATGAGGAGAGGTAGGGATGGAGGGTTAAGAGGAGAAGAATGGGAGTGAGAGGGGTGAGAGAGGGAGAGGGAGAGGGAGAGGGGGGAAAGAGGGAGAAGAGATGGAGATGGAGGGGGATGGTAAAACAAATACAGTGCCTTCAGTATGTATTCACCCCCCCTGGACTGAATTCAACTTATTGAGTGACTTGTTGAAGACATTTTTGCATTTGAGCTAATTTTAGGAGTGTCATAGCAAAGGGGGTGAATTAATTTCAACTTTGACATTATAGGATATTTTGTGTAGATCAGTGACAAAAAAACATAAATCAAATCTATTTTAAAGTCAGGTTGTAACACAACAAAATGTGGAAAAAGTCCAGGGGGGTGAATACTTACTGAAAGCACTGTACATGAGCCGACAGAAGGGAGAGAAAACAGAAAGTGACATTTCCATTATGTTAATTAATAACACCCCCTACTGTGAGTCTATACTGAGACAAGCAGCTTTTTAAAAGCAAACACATCAATCAAACATCGAACAAATAAGATGTCTCACACGCAACAGGGAGCCGCCTCATTTTTTACCCACAAATAATGCTTCAGTGAAGAAACCAATTTCTGATTTAATTTATTTACTCCTGGCAGTGTTACTTGTGTTGTAAACCTGATATGTGAGACACATAAATACAATCCCACAATCCTATTCAGCGGCGCTGGCACAGAGCATCAGCGTGCAGCGTCAGGGGAAAAAAAGAGAGGCGCAAATGATGGAATAATCCTGGGAAAGAGCGGTAGATAAATCATGCGTGAGTTTAATCAAACTGTGGGGAGTAGAGGAGATGGTCAATCGCACCTTTCTGCACAGTGGCATGTTAAACCCTATCCAGTGAATCACTCTGATAATATCTTGTTCACTGAAACGTCCAAGTCTCTTCTCCCCCCATTTATGATGTGCGTGCGTATCTACCTAACCACTGCAACTCTTCATTACGCTATCAATTTGTTTTGCCAAGTTACGCCAATGTATGTTTTTTTTGTTGCTTTTTCCTAGCTCAAGGTCGTCAGTGTGTACTGGTTTAACAATGGCATTATCAGCTTTGAGTCTAGACCTTTGTTTGCTTTATGGCATATGTATTACGCGGGCCTTTCTCCTGCTGCCGCTGTATTCTGTATGCTTTTGTGTTAACCGATTTAGCAACACTGTAGAGATGCACTTTGCTCTGAGTCTATCAAGGCTATCTAATCATCAGTCTATCTAATCTCTCGTATAATATCACTGAACGCTCACTGAAATGTCCATGTGTCTCTTGTTTCCTGTTACCCTGTGTTTACTCTCTCTGTGCCTTGTGTGTACGGTTCCCTGTGAATACCCTCTGAATGAGCCTCTATGGGTTCCTTACCAGCTGCTCCTCTCTCAGACTCAACGTGATGCTCTCGGCCAGGACGTTGAACTTAAGGGTCACGCCCATGTGGCTGCTGAAAGTCAGGTTCATGTTCTCATTCACCTGAGGAATACACACATAATCGATGGTAGATGTGTTGCCCCCGTGTAAGTGACATAAGACGCACGTGTGCACACATGCCCGCTCGCACACACACGCACGCACGCACACACACACACACAACACCTTATATTTATGTAGAGCCTCCTGCTGAGCCCTCAGGTTGAAGGTCCATTCCTTGGTCAGGCATCCCTCTCGTGTGTACTGTTGGCCCCCCAAGGTCCCCACGAGCAAGGCAAACCAACTAGACCTGAGACACACAACACACAGGCATGACTTGACATACTGGCATTGACTTTCATATGCAATAAAATAAATAAATACAATAAATACATACTGATCTGTCTCATGAGTATATCACAGTAATGTCTGACAAACAAAACCAGCTTTTTCTTCTTTTTTACTTTCTGTATCTGGTTCTGTGGATGGTCCACAACACCTGTATACACCGAATATGGTGGGCAGTGTGGCGTGGCTGTCATTGTAGATCAGTGGTGTGCTGTGCGTACCTGAGCTTGCCTGCATGGTACACAAAGCCATGTCCGTTTGGCTTAAAGGAGGCCAGCAACGTGTCATGCGGACTGTCATTGAAGATGTTGGTGTACACACCCCCTCGGGTGTCCGCGCTGGGCACCAGACACACTGCCACGGAACCAGAGGGGTAGCTGAGACAGGGGAGTCAGGGACAATAGAGAGAGGAAGGTCCTCCTTATGGTTAGAGACAAGGGGGTGAGAGGAGCAAAAAGGAGGGGAGGAGTGTGAGAGGGAGGAGATGGATGGAGGGAGGGAGGGAGAGAGGGAGGGAGGGAGGGAGGGAGGGAGAGACACAAATACAAGAGGGTGATAGGAGCAAAAGGAGGGGAGGAGTGCGAGAGGGAGGAGATGGATGGAGGGAGGGAGGGAGAGAGGGAGGGAGGGAGGGAGGGAGGGAGAGACACAAACACAATAGGGTGGGGGTGGAGGATACTAGATGAAGGTTGTCCCATCAGGCTGTCCGTAGTGCAGTTTGAGGGAGACGCTGTAGCCAAGGTACTTAATGTTGGGGACGGAGGGGAAGAGGCAGTCGCCTGCGTGGGGATTGGACGTGGACGGCGGCTGGCGGACCTTATAGTCGCGGTAGTGTTGAGTCACTGGGGGACCTGTGTGACCTCTCTCCTCCAGCAAGGCCTTCTCCTCTCTTCTGTAGTAGCGGATGGGTCAGCACATGGTTAGCCAAGTAAGACTGCCCTTACTTGTGGCCCTGTTGGAATGCTACATAGATGCATGTATCCTTCCTTTCTCCCCGCCGTTGAAATCACTGATCTGACATGACTTCATGGGTGAAAGCAACGCAATGAAAAGCTTGCATGGACCAATCCACCGCAGGTTAGATCAGTGATGACTTCAAGGAAGGGAGGAAGGTAGTATGCATTTGTAAAGTATTGGAACAGGGCCTATATGTGGCTCATAATTGAGCAGGGTAGTATCTTTTAAGACAGGGGAGGAGTGAAGGGGGTCAGGAGAGGGGTTGGTACAGTATCTACGCTGCACCTACATGTGGTCCAGGATGGGTCTCAGCTTGTTCACAGCCCAATGACACACCTCCAGAGTCTTGATGTGGAGACGGGGTGTGGAGGGACCCCTGTTCGTCTCTACAGGGGGGTGGCGAGGGAGGGAGAGAGAGAGAGGAAAAAGAGAAAGTGAGAGAGAGAGAGAGACAGAGAGAGAGAGAGAGAGAGAGAGATGTTTGAAGCAGGGTTATATCTGATTTGATGATAGTGTTTAAAGGAGAGGTGTGCGTCCTCGGTCCTGCTTCCACATCGTTACCTTTGTAGGTGAGAGAGAAGGAGAGATGAGACAGACACTCCTCCAGATAGAGCCGTATGGTGGAGGTCACTGGAATGCAGGTCGCTGCAGACACACCAGATCAAAGCCACTCAGACCCTGAACTCTCTCCCAAACAAGATAATCATTCATCCATCATGGGCAATTTGACCAAATCAAATCAACATTCTTTTGCGCCGCAACCCCCCCCCCCCCCCCCCCCCCCCCCCCCCCGATTGTTTACAACCCCTTTGCAATTTCCTATGATGAAAACACATGATTTCTCTGCATTGTTAAATCAAAGGTAGCAGTGTAACTAAACACTACTGGGCTCACTGTGGCTTTCCCGGTCGGCGACAGAGAACCTCTTCTTGAACTTCAAGGTGCTGAAGCGAACGCCAGGTTGCCTAATAGACATGGCGGACTCTAAGAGCAGCAAGGGCTGGCTGGTGACTATGGACATCCTGCGGCGTGTGTCCGGGGGCAGCTGGCACTGGGTTGGGTTGGGGCGTGGGGGTCGGCTGGACCCCCTGGCCTGGTGGAGGGGTTTGGCATCGGCAGGGAGGTCTGACAGCTCCTCCCAGGACAGGGAGCACAGGTTCTGGATCCCTTTGGGAAGCAGGATCCCCTTCTCCTGGCATTCCTGGAGGAGGGCGGCTACCTGCTCCAGGAGATCTGGAGCTGCGGCCGTGTAACGCTGGAATGTCTTCAGGTCCATGTCTCTCTCCTTTCAAAAGTTCAACAGGTCTAATCTAGTCCTTATTAGGATAACATTCTAAAGACCCCAAAATACTGTCAACCATTCACTTACTTTCTACCATACAAGGGTGATACACACTTCATTTGCAGATTGCATTTGACTTTACTGTTTTGGGTTTGTCCATTAGATCACTGACTGGAGTGGAACTCTCGGTGCATTCTAGAACCTGAATCAACAATAGGCCTTATGACCGGCCTTTGATGATTCTGATGCAGAACACTCAAAGTTCAGAACTGTCAGACGAGGTTCTATGGCCCTCTCTACTATTCCTTCCCCTCTGTGATCCAACTGAAGCACTATAGCATCAAAACCAATTAGTACGGCAGCTGTCGTGAGGTTGGACACTGGCTTGTGTCAGTAAATCGGACTCTGTGAGATTAGCCACCGGCTAACCCAATAAATGGGACTGTTAGCTGAGAGCCAGATACTCTGTCACATAATCAGTCACACAGCTGGCTCAACATCAAAGCAGAGGTTTGTCTGCTTCACACCAACACACTTCACACACAAACACATACACGTATGCACACACACAAACGGCTAATGGCTTATTTTCCGGCATAAAGATATAGATATCCTGTATATACAAAATATGAATTAATTTAATAAGGGCAAGTTCATAGAATTATAAGATAAGAAGTCAGCTGTACTGAATCTAAAACCCATCAATCTTTTGAAGAGAAATAGTTAAGATGCTAGAGGGACATTTTACCCAAATAAAGTCACAGAGAATTGAATCACGAAAACACTCACACTATCCAGAGATACAACCACCAGTGGCTGCAGAAACTGGAAGAACACAAAAAATAATACCGTTTATAAGACAAAAACACAGCTTCATTATTAGGCTACGTAAGCCTATGAACTATAGCTCTTGCGGCTGATAAGAGAATGAACACAGCGCCATCTAGAGGTTCATTCTGCAGTTACCTCGGTCAAACAACCTGTCAAATCCAATCAACAACCAGTCAATCAACATCCAACATTTCCCATTACAGATTCCATTGGGTAGTGCCATCTAAATGTAAATTGTGCGCCTTCAGTAATCACAGGTAATTGCATATGGTTGACTGTAATGACAAGGTTCCACACTTTTCAATCACTGTACTTACCCAGAGTGAACACTTTTATGTACCAGCCAATCCCCTACACCTCCTGTCATTTACATATTACATAACCTTGCCACATGGACATGAATAAGACCAGTCTAAACCAATCTTGAGTTCTACTATAAGTTTAAGGATAGAACCACTATAATGCACAAATATATCAATTTAAAATTAAGTAGTAGTACCCACTGTGTAGTCACTGCTGACACATAACCAATAAAGATTCCAGTGCCGTCATCATCACAGACAAGAGAAATCAGAAAATACATGACAATGCTAATTCAAAACTCTAACTTTTAATTCACAGGTTCAAAATACACAGAGCAGATTTTTATGTTATGTCCAAAGTCAAATAAAAGAGGGAAGACAGGTCCTTTTTTTCTGGTACAATGAGAGCCATCAGCAAACACAGTAACCCAATCTTCTTCTTCTTTTTTTTTTTTTTTTTTTACAGTCAAACATACAACACCTTTTGTGTGTTTAATAGAATTTAAGTTTAATACAATAAGTTTAACACAATTATATACTCAAATTGGGGTTGTCGGTAAGGATCAAGCAGTGTTCTTGTAGAAGGACAGCATGTCATCCAGAGTTTCGGAGGGGTTCTGGGTTTGAGGGGGGTTCTGGGTTTGAGGGGGGTACTGGGTTTGAGGGGGGTACTGGGTTTGAGGGGGGTACTGGGGCTGGGGCAGATACTGGGGAGGATACTGCGGAGGATACTGGGGCTGGGGAGGATACTGGGACTGGTGCTGTGGGGCATACTGGGGTACATATTGGTAAGGGAATTGAGGGGGGTATTGGGGAGGGTAGTGAGGTGGGGCTGTATACGGAGGAGGAGGTGGAGGGAGGTACTGAGGAGGACAGGGTGGAGGTGCAAACTGGGGCTGAAAAGTGGGAGCACTTGTTGGTGGTGACCTGTACTGAGGTTGAGGGTCAGAAGGGGTGTAATGTGAGGGGGGTTGAGGGGTGCACTGAGGGACAGGATCAGAGGGTGTATTTTGGGGTTGGGGTTGGTCAGTGGTCTTGGGCTGAGCAGGGGATGGTGGTATGTGTTGGGGTTGAGAGGGTACAGGGGTACGTTTGGGCTGAGGCTGAGGCTGAGGTTGAGGTTGGGGTTGGGGTTGGGGTTTGGGCTGAGGTTTCTCCTTGCTCCCTCCAGCCATCCCATCTGACCACTTGAAGGCTAGTTTGGGTTTGTCCTGTACCCATCTGGCAGCCTTGCCATGCCCCTGTCTCTTCTCCTCACCGAAGTACGCGGAGGGAGGCGCAAACTCTGAATCTCTCTCCTCCCGTCTCTGATTTGTCCATTGCCCCAGCCCGAAGTCTGGGAAAGGAGAAGAAAGTATCATCTTTACCACAAGAGGAAGAGACCAGAGAGAATCCGACAGGCCTTGGATAAAGCAGGATAACGTGCTATCCTGAATGTACAGTTAGCATTTCTACAGACCTATAGAAACAGTGTCTGTCCTGATAGGAATAGCGTGTCATAGCTTGTCCTCACCTCATTAGTCATTTCATACCTGTTATGGTAGGACATTTTATATAAACAGAGCTGAACTTGAACGTCAGTGTTTACCTTTTCCCCGGTCCCACTCTCTGACGTGGGGCAATCCTGGCTTGGTGTCCCTCCTCTCCTGGACTTCCACCTCCACCTTCTTCACCACAGGGGCCTCTGGGGGGCCATCTAATGGGGGTAGTGGCCCAATCAAATCCTCCTCCTCTTCTGAAGGATAGATAGATATTAGAATAACACTGACACTGTCAGCATCAACTATACAGGGTAGTAAAAGCCATGTAATTTAGCATGATCAGTTGTCATTGTGGCTGATACTGTATGAGTGGGCAAGTCCTAACCTTCATTCTGCTCAGCTCCCTGGTCCTCCCCAGTGCCATCTAGTTTGGCCTTCTTCATCTTCCTCTGCCTCACTTTGGCCAACCGAGCGTCAAGCAGGGCCTTCCTCTTGTCCTTCAGCTTCTCCCTCCTACTGCGCTGGTCTGTCGTCTGATCACGAGAGAGAAAGAGAGAGGAGACGGTGTGTGTGTGTGTGTGTGTGTGAGAGAGAGAGAGAGAGAGAGAGAGAGAGAGAGAGAGAGAGGGAGGGAGGGAGGGAGGGAGGGAGGGAGGGGAGTGAGAGGTAGAGGAAAAAGATCAAGAGAAATAGGACAGTCACAAACTACAGATTTTTACCCATCTTCATTCACATGAACTGTGAATATGCAACATGAAATGGTGTGAATCCCAAGGGGCTGGGGGGGTCGGTGTAGCTCACCTGGTCTCTGAGCATGTCCAGAGTCTCTCTCTGTTTCTTGCGCTGTTCCTGGTCCTGGGAGAATGCAAAGTAGCCCACGCCCAGGTCACGAGCCTCTGAGATGGACATAGAGATAGAGATAGAGAGAGAGAGAGAGAGAGAGAGAGAGAGAGAGAGAGAGAGAAAAGTAGCAAAGACAGGATAAGCTCACTATCCATGGGAATCATTGAATTCCAAAAGCAAATACAATACACTGCACTGCCAACCTTGCTCCCTGATGTCCTCATAATGGATGGGTCCCACAGGCCTCTTCATGGCCTCCTCTTCCTCCCTCTCCCATTCCTGCCTCTGTAGCTCTCTGCGCATGTCCTCCGACAGTAAGGTCTTGTCAACCGGGTCATTTCTGATTGGACAAACATTTGCATAAGAGCTCTGAACCCGTACTCTGTTGGCAGCAATGTCATCTTTTCATTTTCTGTACCATTCAAGCATCAGTGGTTGCTAATGTGCTAATTTCGAAACTATACACGAGAAGGGCTTATAGTTATAAGAATGGTTTATTTAATCTCTGACTGGTACCTTTTCCCCCCAAGGTCTTTGTCCATCTTCTTGAACCCTGGCAGGTCCCTCTTCATGCATCTCCGCGATCTGCCCAAAGCGTCCTCATAGTCCACCCTAAAGAAGAGGCAGAGAGGAGGCAGTGCTTCAACTCCCTTCAGGCATGGGTTAGGGTTGGGGTTAGGGTTAGGGTTAGGGTTAGGCAAGCATGCTTCAGGATCAAAGACCTTACAGGAAGGGTCCTTCACAACATCCCTTCACAGACAAACACACAGTGCAGACGAAAGCTGAAACGGTAACACTACAGACGCACAGGATTAGGGAAATTGTTTCAAAAAGGATAAACTGAGGTGCTTTGATCTTTCTCTCTGCTGTCGTTGGTGTACAGTACAGTATGAGGGCACGTTTTGGAGCTGTGTCCTGTGCCGTCATTACCATTCCTCGTCTGGGTTCTCCGGCGGTGGGATCGGGGATAAGCGGTCCTCGTCCCTGTCCTCTCTCTCGCTCTCTCCGAGCACATGAGCTTCTCTCTTCTTGTCAATAATCTTCTGGGTGAAATCCACCAGGTACAGCCCCTCTGTCTCCTCGTCTGGCACATGGGAACACAGGACGGTTACAGAGTGAGAAATAAAACGTCTGCTATACACAGACATACAGCATGACCACTTGTATGAGAGTTTCATAATGACATCAAATATTTGCTTGACACCATTCCAACATAATAAGGTGCCTAAACCTAAAGCATACTATACCAGGGAAGTCTCCTTTGGTCATCTGTTCATAGAGTTTGGCCTTCTCCTCTAGCTTGCGTCTGTAGGTAAAGAAATTACTATGCAATGAGAGAGCAGAAAGGGTCACATGGAGTGATGGTGCAGTACTAGAAACACAGTATGCTATGGCTGCGGATGTGTAGCCTTGGGGCAGTACTAACCTGGACTTGTCAAGGCTGTTTTCTTCCTCAGTCACTTGTTCCACATCTTTCTGAGCCCGTTTGGACACTCCCTCATTCTGCTTGGTCCATACATTAGGTTTCTACACAGGGACAGGAGCGCACCGAATATTATGGTATTTTAAAATGGTGTCACATCGCTCAACTCTTTTCGCAACGGCAATATGCTCATGAAATATACCTTGGTTTTGAATAGTGATTTAACTCCAGCCGCCGCATCTTGCCCCAGTTTGTCATGTTTGAATTGCTCCTGCTTCCTGTAGAGTTCAGCTTTGAGATCTACCAGCTGCCCAGAAAAAAAGTATTAAAAAGTTAAAACAGACATAACAATAGATACTTGAGGGAAGCTTGACACACTACAAATAGCCAATGGGGAGTTGGGTGGTGAACTATTTAGATCACTGCTGTAACCTAGTCTGATTACCAGTCTCATTCTTCCCTCCCTTTTATAAATACTCTTATGAGCCTGTTATCACAACCAAAACATTTGGTAATAGTAGCTAGCAGTGAACATTGAACGTCAAGAGGGGCTCTTTTAACCAGAACAACCCTGACGTTACGAACATGAAAGCGTGACAATGGACAAACTATCTCACACACTGTGAATTGATGTAGCCAAGTGACTCACCGAGGAAGCAGTCACAGCAAATAGTTTTTTCCTTTTATCCATGATTGTCCTCGGTTGTACTATTTTTGCTTAAAGCACGTATTGTGTTCAAAATACAAACAACCGTAAGTTCAAAACAAAGCCATATTGAAAGAGTTTGTCACATGACCACAAATTCGTGGTGGAGGGGGTAAAGAATGTCTAATGGTTGACGTCGACTCAGGACTGCCTCCTAGTGGTATGGAGTATCAGCACGCTAGTCTCTCAACATATTGTCTACAAATTGGTCAACATTTTCTGTGAATTGCCCTTATAAGTTTGCGTTTGCGTTTTTTTTTTAAGTAGCTCTTGATGAAATGATAAACATGTAGGGACTGTTAAGATGTTTATGTCATAATTGAGTGCTGAAGAAATACTTCAAATGTCATATATTTGATATATAATATATATTTGATATACAAGACTGTATATGGTCAGGAAACAGTATTGGCCTGTACAAAGTCCATGAAACAGGTTTGCTTTGCTGCTATCAACCTACATGTATATCAATGCCATTGCTATCAATCAGTAAACAGATGCTCAAGGTATGGGCACACATTCTGAGGGTATCAAAAGCACACATTACATTGTGGTGCAGTAGGGAATGATGTCTCCCTCTACAATCATCAGGCTACAACTGTTGTTAATAGCCTGTGTGACTAAAGGTCATTATAATCCAAAAGCCCCATTCAGTCATCAGGTTACAACAGTGCTATGCTTGTTCTTTTAACTATTCAAACATTTGAACAATCCATCTCTACCTAGGTCTGTTAACTATGACAGTATTTACTTTCATATTTAATGCATTCCAAACATAGCGCTTTAGCATGAGAAGGTAAATAAGAATGGGTATATAAGGTTGAAAAAGACCAGTCCAACCAACTCAAGGTCCGGCTGAGAGGTATCTGGTGAGTATGCAACAGGTATACTGTATTAGAGAATATGACATCTGGGGAAATGACAACATAATATGGAGTATATGCAAGGCCGTAAATGTAGATGTGTGTTCATTTATTATGTAGTTCTGTGATCTGCTGTCTGAGAAAACGTCATCTGAACATCCACCATGAAGAGAAACACCAGTCTTACGATCCTCCTGTTGTGTTGTCTGGCTCTGTGGGCCAAGTCAGTCAGTGCAGGCTCCAGCTTTCTCAGCCCCGCCCAGAAACCACAGGTAAGATGGTGTGTGTGTGTGTGTGTGTGTGTGTGTGTGTGTGTGTGTGTGTGTGTGTGCGCGTGTGTGCATGTGCGTGTGCGTGTGCGTATGCGTGTGCGTGTGTGTGTGTGTGTGTGTGCGTGTCTGTGTGTGTGTGCATGTGTGTGTGTGTGTGTGTGTGTGTGTGTGTGTGCATGTGTGTGTGTGTTAGTGAGAGAGAGAGAGAGAGAGAGAGAGAGAGAGAGAGATTTAATGTAATGTGAAGCTACATTGAATTTGTGTTTGTTTGTGAGTGAGTAATGAAAGTGAAGTGCATGAAAGAGGCAGTGTGTCTGACACACTGTCCCGGCCTGACCTTGCAGGGTAAAGGGAAGCCACCTCGAGTTGGTCGACGAGCCATTGAGGGTTTCGCTGAGCTATTAGACAGCCCCCAACCCGAGGACAGACACGTTACTGTGAGTGGCAGGCCAACACACTCTCCAAAAGAAAGGACACTGACCTTCCCACACAAATGGGCTTCATAAGTAATGTTATTGTTATTGCATACTGATGTGTTAGCAGATCAATGCCCCCTTTGAGATGGGCATCACCATGAGTGAAGAGGAGTACCAGGAGTATGGTGTGGTGCTGCAGAAGATCTTGCAAGATGTCCTGGGAGACATTCCACAAGCAGGTGGCCTGTTCTGAACTTTTGAGCCTACCTATAATACTGTTAAGAAAAAATAAAAAATGTAAAATAAAAAAAAATAAAAATGTAATGTAATGTAAAAAAAAATACACTCTTTACTTTTTGTTTGGAAGAACCACTGTGTCAAAGCTATACCGTAGCATTCGTTTCTCATGAATAAACGTAGACACCATAGTGTATGAATGTTCCACAATAATACGTTTCAAAATCATATTCCTGTTTGTTGCAGAGTAACCACAACTTGGTGTAGACATGGGCCACAAAGACCATCCGGTTTCCAGTTGTCCCACTCCCTTTCCCCTATTTAACCTGCTTACGTGTGGGAACATCATTTGAAACAGAAAACATTAATAAAACATAATCTCATTACTCTTTGGGTCATTTTGAGTCTCTCTTTGAAAAGATCTCTCATCCTCCTTTTCTTCAAAGACCTCTAATAAAAACAGATTGTGACTTCCCAGGGCAAGAAATCTGAATTTCACAGAAGACAGAAGAATTAATGTATCTTGATGTATCTGTTATTTCTGAAGCTGAATTTCATTCCTGCCTAAATCTATAGCAGAATACTATTGATTTCAGTCTATTTCCAAACACATTGCAGTGAAGCAGGATGGTGACTTATTCCAGTGAAACATGCTTCATCATATACATGTTTTCATCAGATTGAAAGAAGGTTCTCCTCCCCTGTGGTTTGTTTATGTCCCTGATACCCTGCTATGGGCAAAACCTGAGGAACTGTGACCGTGACTGGGGAACTGGGTTTAATTATTTTCTAATTCTAATTATTATTAGTTTTTTTTTTGGAGGGCCTTGCCTTGTTTGAGAAGTAGGTCCTCTTAGCACATATAATCCTTTCTCCAGGGATGTGCTCTGACCTATATACAGGTGACTGATGTAGCAGGAAACAACAAGCTGGGCCCATCTCACAGTAAATATAATGTCTTCCGTTCCCCTCTTCCCTTGGGATGTGCTACTCTTTCTATTCAAATGTCTCAGATGCTCCAATGAATATTCCACCAGTGAAAGTGCTGTAGCTTCGCATGTGTCCTCTTCATAGATCTCTGAGTGCTCATCTGTGAAAGGAGGTTAATGGACAGCCATAGTTCTCATTTGATTAGACCTTCAAGGGTTTATTTCTAACACACCCCAGGTACAAATATGCCTTTCTCTGTACAAAACACTACCCAGAATTGGACTCTATTCAGACCACCACAACTCCTCTGAACACCTCTCCATGTACTATCACACCACAGACAAACACAGTTCCATATTTAAATATTGTAAATATATTTTTTCTTTCATATAGGTAGCCTGCACCTATAACATTTTCACTCACTTATTGTCCCCCACCGATGAACTATAAAACGGTCTCTGACCGTTCGTATGTCACAAGCTTTTTCCCTGACACCACTGGGACAATTTAGATGAAACATGGGTGAATGGTGGGTTAATGTTTCTGTTCAACTTGTTTATTTCATGTGCTCATTCTCTTCATCCTGCTCTCACATCTTTAAATGTTCCAAGACATTAACTGTCAACTCACCTGTGGCCTACGCAACAACAACATAGTATTGTTACAATGTACAAAGCTAAAATGCCTGTTTTCCTTAGCCTGAGCTGTGAATAATACAAAATAAACACTAATAGCGTATACATAGTACTAACATTCACTCAGTGTTGATATGTCTGGATGTGGGAGCTCAACTAAGCAGTGACCAAATCCTTCACTGTCGGAGATAACACACATTCTTATATAGGGGGTTTTCTCCTCAGATCAGCCCTCAAAGATAGTTTTCTACATTTTGCTGCCTATTTATCCAACCATTACTTCTAATGTATCCAACCATCCCACCTTCGTTCATCTTGTAATACAAAGTGTGAATCTGGATTGTTTTGTTGAAACTTTGCTCCCATTTGCAGCACCGCACAGCCAATCATGTGACTGCAGGGTGGTGGAGAAAATGCTTTAAAAGGAAGAGCAGAGACCTGAGCTGATCACCTGCTGAACACACACAACCAGCACAGACAAGAGGCCAACACAACCCTGTCAACAGTCAAGATGAAGACCATGTTCTCCTCCGCTCTTCTCCTGACTCTCTGCCTGCTCTCCGAGGCCGTCCAGGTCAAAGTAAGCACCTCTCTTCATCTTCCTGCTTCATAAGACAAGCAAACAAGTTCTGCTAAACCCTACTCTGTAGCTAGTACAGACCATGTATTGTAACATTTAGGCAACAAAGCACATCATGGACATCCTCAACACTACTCTTAATCTTTAACATTGTCCTCTCTTTCTCTCTCTCTCTCTCTCTCTCTCTCTCAGCATGTCTCTCTCCAGGCTAGCTAAACAACCACACATTCCAGCTTGTGACCAAAAGAGAATGTACAAAACAGATGGTGATAAGACTATGTACCTGTTTGTTGATTGTGGCTCATAGACCAGAATTATGAACTAGAGATTATGAAAGAGATTAATTTAATTAACTTCACAGTAATCTGGTTGGCGGTGGTTGGAAACATCTTTCTAAATTCACACTTATTCTTCTCATCCTTCTAGCTGCTGTGCCAACTGACATCTGTGATATCTGTGCTTTCGCTGCCTGCACAGGTTGCTAGCTGAGATACCCTCCTCCCCGAAGAAAATCAAGAGACGGTTTTGACACAGAGAATTTATTTTTTCCCGTTTTTGTTTGTTCCTTTTTTGTTGTTGTTTGTTCTCATTTCTCAGGTTGTATTGGTTGGTTTAACGTTTCACAAATGCAGGAATCATATTTCCTGGGAACACAAATATTCTGACAATTATATGCATGTGATTTTTGGAATTGTCCTGACACACAACTGGCCTTAACATTACTGGTCCAAGAATAAGAAAATTGAGCAACAATTTCTCGAGACTGTTACTTTGGAGCATTATTATTGATGTATTTTCTTCTCTTTTTTGCAGTTCTTGCCAAGCTTTGTACCAATTTAATGCAGAGAAGTCTTTTTCAAGTTTGTAGATGGCAGTCTTTCGGGTTTTCCTTTCTGGTTTATGAATGCCTCATGTTTAATAAAAAAAGCACCTTGAAATTGAAACACCTTAGCCTATTGTGTTTATGTGCATATAGCTTATAACTGAATGCAGTACAGCTGATGAATCATTCATATCATTGCCAAACCAGACTTATGATATTAAATTACTTTTGTGAGCCATATAGTATATAAGATTCAACATCCCACAGTGTATTCTCCCAATTCAGATTCAGAAAGGATATTGTAGACCTGCGGGTAATTGGTGCTGATAAAGCATTTGTATGCTGAAGAATGTGCTGTTATATGTATCCTTTATTTATACAGGGAGAGTCTCTGAGTCTCTTACAGAAGAGCCCTTTAAAAGTAATGTTATAAAGAGACCTGTTATGAATTCTGATGATTAAATTATAGTATGTACAGTACCGCATGCCTCTCTTTCATCAAAGGAAGAATACACTCATGCATCTTATTCATCTAAATCAGTTAAATAGAGGGGGGTCAATGATTTGGGTCAAATTTTTACCTAATAATGATAATTTTTAAAATAATGATTTTTACCTCCAACTGCCAATCTTTTGTGGTATTTGTTTGTTTATGATTGTTTTCTTAACGCTGCCATGGTGACGGGCTGCCATGGTGACGGGCTGCCATGATGACTTGTTGTAGCCTACTGTACCAAAAATAAAGTTATTGTATTGTATTGTAATCAAACCAGGGGATAATAGGAGGTAGAAATCGGGCTCATTGTAATGCATGGAATGGAATAAGGAATTCTATGAAACACACTGACATAGACGCTCAGTGGCGTAGCACACTAAGGCGCATATCATCTCATCGCAAGGTCGCTGGTAAGATTCCGGCATATCCTGCATGTCATCCCTCCTCTCTCTCACCCAACCTTCCTGTCAATCTCTACCCCAATGAAGCAGAAATGCCCTAAAAATATATTTAAAAAAAAACAAATAACCCCAGAGAAGTCAAATAAGCTGGTCCTCAACCACAACCTGCTGCTTCTCTTCCATGCACATCTGTGTCCCACACACACAGGATAACCTCCAGCTCTGAGTTATACCCTATACCTATAATATACCTATTCTGCCTCATACAGTATGCATGCTTGGGAATATGCACACTATTGGATGTGCCAGTAAGATAATTGGCCTCAGCCAACAGTCTGTGGCAGAGTGGGACACATTCCAAACTTTAGCTTTAACTATCATATTCAAGTTCCATTAGAAAGTGTTGCTTGCGTAATTATTTTTTATTTTATGAAAACAAAAACCATATCTACTGAAATCAATGGCCTACTGTGTGGCACAAATGCTTATCAATTAGCTACAAAATCAGGTAGTATCTAGTCTACATGTATCCAATATCATTCTTACAGGTACCGTAACGGTATGTTATCTTTGGAAAAAGTCAATGTGAGTTCAGCACAAACAAAACTCCTGTCCTCCTGTCCTTTAGCCTTCTTAATCATAGCAGTACACCTATTTCTGAGCTGTCTGAACAATAGACAATCAGTGGCTAAATCAATAGATCTGGCCTTAGCCCAGGCTATGGTTCCTTCCTTGATTAATTAATTCAGAGATCAGGAGAGTACCTGGGATTGGATCTATCCTAACTGTAATTCAGAACCTTTTAACTGGAGTGTGCTTATCTGTCACGGAAATAAACACAGAGGAAATGTAGTTGAGTGGTAGCTCAGCATCAGGAATATAAGAAATATTAGGTAGATCACCAGGTAGTTTCAGTTCATGTACTAACCCTAACCCTATCAAATAGGGAGGTAGGCTAATGTATTTTCCCTCTGAGTGTGTACTGAGAAGAGGGCACTTCAATGGGAGGCACTGGGGATATCATTTAGAGGAGCCCTCTATATGAAATGACAAAAAATGAGGAGAAAGTAAAACCATTATTTTTAATGAGTGCATGAAAACCATGTTCATAACATCATTTAATAGTCCGAAACCAGAAAGAGAAGGCTCATACATCGGCTGCATCAAACCAAACCATTTCAAAACAGTCAGCAAAACAAGCAGACAAGAGTAAAATAAATGCAGAACAGGGATAGGACATAAAACTAAAACAAAACACCAAAATCAAACCAATAACCGCATCTCTAAAATCGATTACATAGATGTGATGCACAATGTGACATTTTTCTCAAGGGGAGAGATTTTGATTCCAGTCAGTGCAAGCCCCGTGTTCAGGGTGAGATCATAGACAGTGAAACCTTTGGATCTTTTAGAACAGAGTGAACCTCAAACGGAGCTTGGTTATCTGTTTCAGACTGAACCATGCTGGGGATCGGGATGCAGATAAAACTAAATCAGCTCAACAACCTTTTTTTGTCCTCACACTAATGTTTTTATCGCAATATACACGAAAAAAATATATTTTTAACATGCCACACACACACACACACAAAGGCTATAAACAGAACCTTTGAAAATATATACAGTTTTTGTTTTTTCAATTATTACTGACTGGCCCACATTCTTTAAAGTGGACCAGGACCTATCACAAATCTCGTCCTCATCCTCACTGCAGGGCAGGGTGTTTGTGGATAAAGTCTCTGTGTCCGGCCCTTATTTCTCCATCACAGCTTCACCTTATACGAATCCATGGTTGCATCGGTGGTAGCCATGGTTACAGGTCTCCGAGGCGACTTCGCTTGTTGCCGTGGTCACACGCCGTATAGCTGAGTGGTGTTCTGTCGGACAGTGTTGAGCACCGTGGCTATGTTCTCTCCCTTCAGAACGCTGATCTCATGGAGCGTGTGTATACCCATCCCAGGGTGGGAAAACCTACAGACGCCTTTACTAACCTGAACAGAAAGAGACATGGGAACATGATTAACTTCTACCCTCAATTCTCACTTGAATAACACCGGTAATGAAGTGTCTGCCAGTTTATCGCTCTCCCAAGTTTGTGTGCGTGTGTGGACGCACATACCTGTCGAGGAAGGAAGTATGGTGCGTCTGTCTCTAGGACGATGCGGTTGAGGGGGATCTTGCGGACGGCATCACGGGCCTCTACTGCTCTGGGGTACGTGATGAGGGCTGTGAAGCCCACCCACAGGTTGGGGAACTCATTCAGGAAGGGCTCAATCACCCGGTAACTGTTAGTGAAACAGTGCCTGAAAACAAAAAAGCAAGCATGGTAAGACATCTGCTGCAAAGGATAACTAGTAAAAGACAAAACAATCACACACACACACACACACACACACCTGTGGATTTTGTAGTCTCTGGGCACACACTTCTTCATGATCACCAGCAAGTCGTCATCTGCGTCCCTGCAGTGGATCACCAGAGGTTTCTGCATGGCCACAGCCAGACGTAGCTGACGCTCAAACACCTACAGGGGGCAACAAGGCCATTAGACCATACTGTCTAAACCAAGTTTCTGTAAAGTCTGGGAATGGCGTGCTCAACTTACCAAATTCATCGAGTGCAGGGTTAAAATAACTCAAAGGAAAAAACCCGGAATAAATAACACAAGAGTATTTCTGAGTGCGAGTCTTTTCCTTCATATATTACCGAAGCACTCCCTCATTCTTTCAAGAGGTCAGGGATAACTTCCAGCTACTCTATAGGAGCCCAGGTCTTACCTCTTTCTGCTTGGCCGAGCTGGTGGAGTTCTTGTGGGAGTAGTCCAGGCCGATCTCTCCAAAGGCCACAGCTTTGGGATGCCGCATGGCCATAAGGATGCTGCGCTCGTGAACATCAGAGTATTCCTTGGCGAAGTGGGGGTGGCACCCGAACGCCCCCCACACCAGCTCCTCCCCCAGCAAGCCCTGCCACAGCGCCTCCCTCTTCGTGATCCGTGGGTTGCAGAAGTCGGCGATGCATCCCTGGAACTCCGCCGGGAAGCTGCTCTGGTGAAGGCTCCGAAAGCGGCCGAAAGTTCCCCTGAAGCCCAGCTTGCCGTAGAGCATGTCCAGGTGGCAGTGCGTGTCTACAAAGCCAGGCTGCGTCGCCCTGCGCAGGGAGGGGTCGCAGGCCCAGATAGGCTCAGACCCCACTGACATCCTCCTGGTGTTGTTGTCATAGGAACTGGAGGGCGTGGAGGAGTAGGGCAGGGAGGGCCCAGTGTCAGAGTACCTGCGGGGGATCTGGTCACATGGGGGGTAGGAGGAGAACTGGCTGTGTCCCACAAGAGGGGAGATATGGGGGACAGAAGACTGGGCCTTACAGAAGCGTATAGGCAGAGCAAAGGGGTCCGGGGAGGAGATGACACTGCTGGGAGGTTGCATGTCACCCATGCCAGTCTTGGGGAATCCAGAGGAGATGCTGGGGGGCATCGGAGTGCTGCTAGGTGTCTCTGGGAACGTTTGCTTTGACGAAATGAAGACTGTCCTCCATGGCGGTGGGAAGGGCTGGCCTGTAGACTCACCAGGTTGCTGGGCAGCAGCATTCAGTCCATTTGGAGAAGGGGAGGTGAGGGAGGGGGTTGTGACTCTCTGGGTACTCAGAGAAGGGGGGTTGAGTTTCCAGGGGTCTGTAGGGTATTTGAGGGGCATCATGAAGTAGGGTACAGAATTGGCCACATACTCCAGAGACGGTAGTGTGGAGTTGCAGATCTCCCTCTTTGGCTCCTGCTTGGGGGTGGAAGAATCATTCTGGGAAAATGTCTCCACCACCACGGGGTCCTCAACATCTGACCAATCAGACGAGTCATCTCCTCTGAGCGCCACACTCTGGGAGAGAAGAGAGTGTGGAGATAGGAGGCATTATTGAGGGGGGATCAATAACAGAATAAACGTAACTTAGTCCTGAAAACAGTAAAGCTCCGGGAGCATTTTGTCCATAACTCACCCTTGTGTCTTTTTTAAGACCTACACTGTAATCTGGCGTGTCTGTATCCACAAACACTAGTGGGTGGAGCCCCTCCTCGACTGGAGCCGCATCATCTGACTCACTTTCTGATCTGGGTGAGCAGCAGCTCAGGTCAAAGACCTCACTTTCATCCAGCTCTAAACTGGGCATCTCATCAGTCGTGTCCAGTGACGGCTTCCTCCCTGCGACCTTCTGGAGGAGAGGGGGGATACTCTTCACACTGGAGACTTTTGCAAGAGTCTTCTTCTCCCCACCTCCAGCAATGGCAGCCGTCAAAGCCTTCAAGTAGATAGCTTTTGACCCCTCCTCTGGAGTCCTGTCTTTCCTCTTCAAGCCAAAAGTATTAGGTGTTGGTGGCAAGACACCGCGATTCGCCAAGGATTCAGACTTGGACGTAGTGTCCATGACTACTACCTGAGGAAAAACACAATAGCAATAGATATTTACATTGAAGCTAATAACAGAAAAGGCATATTGAAGTGAGCATAAGTGATCATGTCAGAGAGGGGGCAAAGACAAGGAAAATTCAGACAAAGCCATCATCGCAAACCACTAAACCGCGGACTGCTATGAAGAGTCAACAGTCATGACTTACCTTGGATGGAGTGAAGGGTTTGAGGAGTCTTCTGGAGAGCTTCCTGCGACCCTTGATTTTGCCTGTGGAAAGGTTGCTCTCACTAGGTGTGTCTGCCTTTCTCTTGGGTGTATCCAGACAGATATCCTCCAGTTCTCCAAGGCCAGCTGACCCCGTGGACACGTTTAGATCCAGGGAAGTCAATTCTTCATTGGGCGACATACTCCACCGGGTAGGTCTGGCTGTACCAACATTGCTCTTGAGGAACTTGGTGGGGGAGACAACTGATGTCCGTAGCCAGTCGAACTTCACCTTATTTCTGTTGTTGTCCATGTCATCAACCCTGGTAAGGAAAACAACCACATTACATGTTGTACAATTAGCTAAATAGTCTTAAAATCAACTACCTGGTTCAGTAAATTTGATATTCACACATCGAACCACTTCAGGCTGCAACCACTTCAGGCTACTGCATTTTAAAGATTACATTTTACTATGCACAGTGACTTTTTTCAAAAGTCTTCAGTTGTTCAGTTGAAAAGGACCTGAGGTTCTTCTTTTTGGGAGAGCACTGGGACATCTTTGTCTGTGGAAATACAGGGGAAAATGGACAACAAAGTTCCGGCTTAATCTTCTTTATCAGAGGACGCCGACAGCCGGTCACATTCCAATACAATGTAGCCTATTGGCGTTGCTAGCGACTGCAGGTAATGTACAAAATTGCAGGTTGATTCGATGACTACTCTGCCATAGAACCAATATGCTAGGCTACCGCTAGCTGGCGGCAGTGACCGTTTAACAAACACGCTAGCTATATTGTCCTCAGCTAGCTAATAATGCCGCCAGGCAGGAGTTAGCTGGGCTCACCATAACATTATCTACTTAGTAGTATAGGCTACTGTACTTCGTTGTACTGTACAAACCTTTTGCAAAGTCGGCTAATACATCGATAGGACAGTCGATGGCTGGTCAAAAATACTTTTTGGGTTCATTAGAAACGCTAACACACAAATCTATAAACTTGGTAGTTTTTCTTCGGTGACAGAAGAGGAAAAGTGATTAAAACTAGCAGCCACGTGTGCACCGCTGATGGACCGATACCACGTGATGTGATTGAGTAATTGTCTAGTACTTCAATCTGCTTGTTTCAGTTAATTATGCACTATGCAATGTATTTAATTTATTAAAAAGTCAAAAGTTCCTGAGGAGCTCTTGCTATTCCATCTTTAGTGGTATTGATGGACAGTTGTTTTTATGCAGGAGTAATAATGTATTGATCAAAGTTAAATACCTGCGCAATCCCCTCCTTCGGTAACTGCCAGTTTGCGTGACACCACTTGATGGCAGTGCAATCACTGTTCTGTAAATATGTGGTATTGGTAACACATTTGAGGGAAAAAAAGTATATTATGAAGAGACATAATTGACATGCAGGTGATTTTGATTGGCAAGGTTATAAGGATCCCACCTACAGTACCGTACCAGCGTCATAGCAGCATGGCCTGTATAGGAGACCTTCAATAAAGTGTCAGATATCCATGACTTCTCCAGTAACACAATTGCCAATAGACTTTTATTGACCCTCTTAAACTCTGTCAGAATTTATGAATGTAGATTGTTGTGTAACACAAAATTGTTTTCGCTGTTCGTGCAGTTTTCTGTCCCCCAATCCCCTTTATCTTTGTTTATTACTGGTCACATGTATTGTAAAACGTAATGTCCAAAACCGAACCCAATACAATCAAGCTCAATATTCAGGTCAGACAAGGAAAGCTCAAGATGTTCTAGATGAAACACATACCCTATTGTTGATAGATATTGCTTTGATTTTAGTTACGTAAGCAATGGGCCCAACAATGATGTATAGTCATGGCAGTAAAAGATGAATGTGAATAAACCCTGAACAATCGTGCATCCAGAATTACATTTTATAATAGGATTATTGGGGGAAATTGGATTGGACCCTATACAAGTACACTGTCTGCTCTAATCCTTTCATTGTATTAATCACAAAAACTCGTAGATGAATACACCCAATTGCCTTATTGATGATAGTTATAAAGACATAATTGATTCAATTCAATACAACTTCATATATCCCCTCAAAGGCTAGGACATTGAAAGGCATTGATAGATCACAAATATTAACATATTAACAACTAACAAATAGATTACAGTGCACAGACAACAGACAGACATCATATGCCCTCAATATATCCCTTTACAATACTGTAAATACAGTGATATAATCACAGATTTATAATTATTTAAAATCATTCTAATTTATAGTGTACATGCATCATACTCATTTCACAGCCTCTAGCCTCATTGCCTCTTGGCCTCACACTACATAATTTATTGTTTTATTGTTCTATTTTGTAAATTTGTAAAATAGTTTTTTCTATTTTGTTAATATTTTGCTTATATATTGTTTTTTATGTCTATGCACCAACCTCACCAAGTCAATTTCCTGTATGTGCAAATATACTTGGCCAAATAAAAGAATTCTGATTCTGATTCTGATTCAGAAATAAACAGTAAATAAGATGGTTGAAGATATGTGTTCATAAAAATCCATCAATGATTGACAAGAATGTTTCATCAAATTTCAAACATCCAAAATAGCAAATGGATTATCCTCAGACTCTTGGTAATCCCAGTAATGTCTTGTAGGCTCCGAAGCTGTGTCCATGACCTAGAAGCAATAACATTACATCAGTCAGCTGGCTATGTGGTTAAGTCAACATCATCCAGGGATGAGAACTGATCTTGAGTAACATATCAGGCATGATGTCAATATGTCCTTACGGTATTGTTTAGAGATGGAGGGAGGGCTATAGTTACTGCTAGCAGCCTAGGGGTTATCTCTGCAGGCTCCGAGTGACATTTTTATTTTAAAAAATGAAGATGGAAGCATAAAGGTTGAGGAGGCTGTGGACAGATTGAGCAGAAGGGGCTCAAATGAAAGAGACTTAGGGAGAGATCATTCCCCTCGCTTGCATGTGTGGGTGAATGTCACACCGTTCAGATGTCATATAGGTTATGTAAACTGTAGTGTGGCTGTGGAGAGGCTATGGAGTAGAAGACACAGGTTTGCTTATTCAGACATTCACATTTTGGGGGCTTTTTCTCAATATTCCAGTAGCGGAAGCCCCTTCTGGCACGGTCATGGTATTCGTTCCTGTACTGGGGCAGGTTTTGGGGTGAGGCGCTAGGGCAGTGTGGCGCTAGAGCAGTGTGGGTCATATCTGGAGGGAAAAAGTCACAGAGCATGATGGAGCAGGCTGTGTTATGTTTGGTCTTACAGTTGGCTTCAGTTTATTTTTCTTAACACTAGCTGCTCATTCAATCCATGTGAACCCACCTTGTGGCTTGGATGCGACAGGGTCATCAGGTGACGTGTCAGATATGTCCTGAGTCAGGGGGGGTAAACGATGGCTGCTGTATGCCGGCTCCAGGCTAGCCTGACCCAACACATGCACTTGGGGATCTGAGTAGGCAACAACAGAACAGAAGACCCTTTTCTCAACATACAAAACCCAACACAGAAGACCCCTTACCCTAACCTATCACCACCCAGCACCATGGAGCCTAATTCCCAGCCATCTACTGGACTAAGACGACTGAAAGAAAGCCCAGTCACCAAACAACCAGATACACCTCTAGAAACCTATAAGCGTCGCTTCATGCAGAGGTACTGTCATCTTTAAGAGGGGTCCAGGAAGCAGATCAGATACAGAAGCAGATAAACATCTACAGTACCACCATTCCACCAGCTCTGAGCCAGTTAGGATGCAGTGAAAATGAGTTTGAAAAGAACCCCAAGACTGAGGGCTTTGAGCTCAAGACAAAATTATCCACATAACCTGTTCTCTGGGGAACTATGGGCTCTTGAGTTATGTCATCAAACTGCAGTGCAAAACAGAGAGACCAAAAATAATCGGTGAGGGAGTCATTAGAGCCAGTCGCATAAGTGCAGAAATTTCCACTTAACATCAAGACTACACAACACAATTTCAATCCTTGTGAATGAATAGAGGGGCATGCAAATGTCCCATTATTCCTAATCGTATGCAAAGATTAGCTTGGTTAATGAGGTATGTTATTATGAGTGAAGGAATAGGACTTTCAGACCTTCAGACGTCAGAACTGCTTCATCTCATTTAATAATCCTCCGAAGAAAAACTCTCATGGAGTGTTCTTTTTATGGAATGGGAAAACATTTTCATCCTGCCTGGTCGTTAGTGAGCTGTTGTCATCTGTTTAAATATTTAGCTCAGTCACATACTGTACCTTTCTCTGTAGCCATGGCACTGGGCATTGACACCAGATAGGCTGGAACCTGGGCGGGAATAACGTTGTCGTGGTGAAATACAAATAATTTAAAGGGATATGCGATTGTTTTGCTCAACTATGCAGACTACATAACCAGTGATCACCTTGAGTTGATCAAGTAAGGTATGACGTAGACCTTACCGTGGTCTTCATTTTGGTCCAGTGGTCTGTGTGGACATGTGGAAACATTACAGGGTGACCCCTGGGCCAAAATGTCATGCTGATGAAGTAAAACACCATGTTGAGTCAGGTAACCTACAGTTATCCACAGTTTAAAATGTATGTTAGGCAAAGGAGCTTTGTTTTGCGAGATGCAAGTGCAATGGTTGCAGAGAGAGAGAGAGAGAGAGAGAGACACACACACACACACACACACAGAAAGAAAGAGAGAGCGAGCGAGAGGGGACTCACTGCTGTTGTCTGAAGGGACTGGGGTCCCAGGTTTTCCTCTTCTTCTCCCCGGCCTGCATATCTCTGCAACAACGTTCCCACAAAGACAGGGATAGATTGTGTTTCTTCGTTGCCTGGCAACAGGTCAGCAACAACATCCCTTCTCTGGTGCTAGATATAAATTGCAGTCACTGACAAGAAGCACACAGTCACACATTGTACATACAGTATTCACAAACATGAAAGCTCTGAAACACTCACACAAACACATCCAGTCCATATTATACAAGCATACACACCTAGCCTCCAGATGTCATCAATAAAGACCTGAATACAAAACTTAATGTAAATTATTCTGTCCTCATTCTAACTGTTAGGGTAGACAGCGGGATTTAGGGAACTGATACAGTGTTTAAAGTGCTCCAACAGTATTACAGTCTATGAAGATAATCAATGACATATTTGTTAGTTCCTGTGTTTGATATGCTGCATTTTTCCATTACCCCCTAAAAGCAACTGATCAGGCATGTTATTTGGGATAAGATGTTCTGCTACTACTAATTCAGTATTGATTCAGCATGATTCTTCTTGCCTGTCCAAAATGAATGAATGGATTTGTTTTCCTCCGGGGATCAATAAAGTATCTATCAAACAAAACAGAACCCAAAAACATAAAAAATAATGGTTTGTTTTTATTTCATATATATGCATATGTGGAAAATATACAAGTAGAAAAGGTTTTGAAAAACAGTGGGTTGCAAGTATACGTTCACTCAACCTCTGAAAGCCTATTTGCCATAATGACTGCCATCATTGAATACCATTACGTATTTCCTCGCAACTTTATGTACAGTAAATACTATTTCAGCTTGTGCATTACAAATACAGTTATAATATTTCAGTTTGTTCAAAATAAACGTGCTACCTTGATTGCCTGCTATAAGGTAATTCATTTATTTAAAACCAGAAGGCATATTCCAAAACCAGTGAGTATGTGAACAAGTGGATTACCAAAGCCTGCTTAATGCTCTTTAGTAGGTCGGGTTAGTAGTACACTGTTTTAAATAGTATTACTTCATTAATGTACAGACACCATGTCCATACAGGGATGAAAATGCAAGATCGGTGGAGAGGACCTTGCTATTACTACAGCAGTGAAGTTCCAGATTAAACCAGACCATCTTCCTTTTTTTTGGTCTCATCACAGACCAACTTGCAGTCTCAAAGACGCCTGAATGAGTCACAGTCCCCATGTCAACAATATCCAGATGGCTTGGCCCTCATGCCTCCCGTGCAATGCGCTGCAGGTCTTTGAGCACGTTGGGTTGATCCTCCAGCTCCTCGTGGAGAGACCGAGCTATCTCCAGCCTCCTGTAGTCCTCCGGCCGAACCAGTCCCCGAACGACCTGCAGAGCACGATCCTTCAGACTGAGGACTGTGTGAAGAGAACACATACAGGTAAATACATTATGATATAATTGGCTGAGGAAGCATTTAATCACATTGTTCTTTGAATTATTCTATCAGAAGACATTGTTCTGATCTTAGCACAAAGATTATCTGGTCTTTCACAGCAGGAGGTCCAGGGAAAAGAACTGCCAGTAATATCTTATCAGCACAATAGATCAGCAATCTTAATCATATTTCAAGCGCCCGCCGTCTTCAGGTAGTCACGACAACAACGTCTAAGTGTCAGTCGCGATGAGTGACATCATATCATCATCTTCTACTATTGAGAAAAAGTGTTGTCTGGACAGGTCTGGTCTGCCCGACTGCCCCCAGCAGTTCGGAGTAACACAAACTAATCAAGGTGAGGAAACACTTGCGCTGATTGCGCTCACTTTCTTTGATTGGTGCGCCCTTCGTTACTCCGAACGCCTGGGGGCAGTCGGGCAGACCAGACCCCCCACCCAGGTTGCAAAATGTTTGTTCTCAAACGATCGGGACATTTCAAAGAATATACAGATCAACGTCATACATTGTTACTGTAGAGTGGAAACGTAAATATTCAAGTATGTGGAGTAAAACCTGATCAAAGTTCAACTGTGATGGGTGAATCGAGAAAGTACTAGTAGACATGGTGTTGGATAATCCAGCTAGACAAAACCTGGTAAAGTGATGACAAGGACAGCCTGCGCGTTTTCCGCTACAAACAGCTCTTTACAGTTCACCCTCAGCGGCTCGTCTGTCTCGGCGTCTCTGAACATCCAAGGATGCCCTGAAATAAAGACAGTACAGAAGAAGAATATGCATATGGGGAGTGAGAAGGACCATGACAACAGTATACATAAATAAGACCAACATTTCCCACATATAAGCGATGAAAGACTGAGAACAATAGGATGACATCAAATGGAACGACACATTCTAGCCAAATATCACAGAACTGCCTGTGTGGCATGTTTGTTGTGCCCTGACTTTCACTCACCTACGAATGTGTCCATTCTCCGTCCAGTTCCTGGCTGTAAAATATCGTAAGGATGAGGCTGCCCATTGTAATTAATCCATATCGGTCGCACGATTCGGGGACTTCGGTTACAAAACACAGCTAATGACTGTATTCGACTATTTCGAGACCGTATCAACGGGAGCGGCTCCTCTACAACCGCTTGTTGAGGCATAGCTACTGCTAGTTAGCTAGCTGGCTAACTTGATGATAGCGTTCGTTCTTGCTGCTACCGTATGGATAATATAGATAGCAGCTACAGCAAATTCTACATCATCAAACGAAGCAAGCTAACTTTTTGAAAGTTTGTATTATGACAAACATCTTTTCCTACTAAAAACTTCGTTTGTGTTGTTTACAGCAGCTGGCTTGCACACGGTATGCTGACGTACGTATGTTATGTATTTTTTTTCCGGGTAGAATGTCAGGACTCTGATTGGTCTGTGTTACTGTCAATCAATAGACCATAACAGCCATCCCACTCTGACACTGATCTACGTAATGCACGAACAAACATTGAAGTGTGCCGGGAAATGTAAAAAATGCAAACAGTTATTCGTATCGGGGTGATTATTTGATATATTGATTTCAGTTATTGCTCAAATGAAGTTATTTAATGGAAATGTGAAGCTTTTGTTACTCTTTACTCAATTTGTTTACAAAGTATCTTATGAAGACAACAAAAACATCAAGATAACGCATAGGTAGCAAAGTCCTCAGTGTTCTATGTTAGACTATGATAAGGTAAGACTGTTGTACTAATTAATCTAAATTAGGATGCCCGTTTAAAAGCCATAATCATCAATAAGGGATATAGGCTACTTCATTATTTGGATTTACTGGAAATCTTACAAGAAGAAAATTATTCTCCTTTGAAACTGCTTTCTTCGACTGTGATTTACCTCTCATGGTGTTATTTCACACCATGTTCACCAAAAGACAAGGGGGTGCAACTGTTGTATTGTTCTGATTTCTTTGTTGGCCACTTGAATACTATTGAATGTTATAACTCCACAAAATCTGAAAGTAACCTCCTTGAGTCTTTCCACAGAAGACATCTGTGACCAGCTGTTCTCTGGAACCAATACTGTCTGAACATCTGGAGGTTGTCAGGAACACTAATGGGTGCTCTAACATTGGCATAGCTCCATGCCTTGTGATGAAACTGACGTCTGAGTCTATCCGGGTGTAGGGGATCAAGGGGAGGATGGGCTGCGCTGTCCTAGCAGATGAAGTGGAGATAACATAGAACGTTATGAGAGGACATTAAACTGTAGTCGAGCAATACCAATGTTCATGAAAACAACGAACAGTGTGGTGATTGAATTGACTTAATTTACTGTAGTAGCATAGTATCAAGGGCTTCCCCTAAATTAAGTATAGGGTATAGGCCTACTGCAATTAACCTGCTAAAAGGATTATATAATAGAGACCCTCGGTATAGTTCATCTGGAGTGAGAGTGCTCAAAAAGTTGGGTCTCATTCCGAGAGAGCCGGTAGGCGATATGATTACCGGAATCGCATAGTATAAACATATGAGCTCTGTACGGAAAGCAAACTCTCCCCGGCTGGGACGACTTCCAAACATTGAGTGCGCGTATGTAAACAATATGCACTACCCCGTACAATCTAACGTAGGCCTAACTATCAAAATACAGCCTGACGGTTCACCTAGACATGCAATCTCTCCCATGCGTTCATTTGTTGTTTAAAGACTCAAACACCGGTACGTGCTCGAATTTGAAACCTGTGGCTGGAGGCTACTGGCGGCAGTCCGCAGAGTTCTGTTCATGAGCGACTACCGCTGGGCGCTCGGTCTCTGTGGTGCTGAAGGATAGCTCCACCCCGCTCCCACGCATGTCCAGTATAAAACACCATCAACAGCTGCAAGACCTCTTCAATAGACCAGACTTCGCGGCTCTCTCCAACTTCTCCTGTGCACTGCAAACAAACGGGATATCAGTGAGTTTTCTTGCTTATGTCTTTTTATGTATTTATTTTTGGTTTAACTTATAAATCATTTAATAGGCCTAATATGTATTTCAATACCAACTATATGATACGCATGATAAGCCAATTATGTTGCTCTTTTTTAACTTTTTAAACTTGCTTTTAATCTTTAACAATTTTTATTGTTGTTTTTACTGATTGTGCTTTTGTTTTACTTTTTATTTATCCATCTATTCTTGTTCTCTCCATGGAATGTAGTGTCTCTGAATACTGAGAAAAGCACTATACAAAATAAATGCATTATTATTATTATTATTATTATTATTATTTTTGCTATTTTTGCTTTGCAGTTCTTAAAAAGTTGTGTAGGCCTAAATGGACATAATTCTGTACGTCTTCTTTTGTGTGAATAAATTATCAGAAATGTGTTTCAAGAACATTTTCCACTTATCAACCTTTTCATTTCTCACCAGCAATTAGCCTACTATTGCGCAAGTTTGCTGACATCCCCGCCCCTCATCATCAAACAATGCACCCCTTCAACGGCAGCTACGGTAACTCCAGTTTGGAGATGGAGGTGGAGGACCTGCCTAGGGATGAGGAGTTGGCTAAAGTGGAGATCGCGCTGCTCAGCGTCATCTTCGTCAGCGCAGCCATACTCAACACTGGGCTGCTGGTGGTCCTCTGGAAGCGACGCAAGCAGGTCTCCAGGATGCGCGTCTTCGTGTTCCACCTCTGCCTAGCGGACCTAGTTGTGACGTTTTTCCAGGTGTGCCCGCAGCTCATGTGGGACATTACAGACAGGTTTATTGGACCGGACCTGGTATGTCGCCTAGTGAAATATATGCAGGTCGTGGGCATGTTCGCGTCCACTTACATGATCGTAGTTATGACCATTGACCGCTACCAGGCCATCTGTAACCCCATGGTCACGTTCCAGAGGAGGCGCGCACGCTGGAACATCCCTGTGTGCGTCGCCTGGGTGATCTCCCTTGTGGGCAGTCTGCCGCAGATCTTCATCTTCTCGCGCGTCCAGGTGGCGCCCGGGGTCTTCGACTGCTGGGCAGATTTCATCCAACCATGGGGTCTCAAGGCGTACATCACCTGGACGACACTGGTCATTTTCGTCTTGCCCATATTCACCGTGTTGGTATGCCAGGTGCGAATCTGCCGAGCCATCCAGATCAACCTCTACCTGAAGACGCACCAGGAGGGGAGAGTCGGGGTATCTGTTCCGCTGCCCTCCAGAGCTAGCAGCGTGGCCGGAGTGTCCAAAGCCCGAATCAAGACCGTAAAGATGACAGTGGTCATCGTGCTCGCCTACATCATCTGCTGGGCTCCGTTCTTCACTGTCCAGCTTTGGTCCGTTTGGGACACGAACGCGCCAACAGAAAGTAAGAAAAATCAAAAGCAATTGTAACACTTTAAGTTGCCCCTGTAGTAAGTAACATTGTAATTATTGTAATTAACATAGACATAGTCATTAGTTAATTACATGGAGCTGAGCGGTTTGTGTTTTGAGTACACAAGTGTACTATATACTGCATGTTAATAATCCACATACCCTGTGTGTATATAGATATAGATATAGATATATAGATATATAGATATATATAGATATATATACTGTATATATATGCATCGGAAACTGTTTTTAATAAAAACAAAATAAGGCACTTTTGGACGCAGTAACTGAGTGTAATTTTCATTGCAGCGGCGACATTCACCATCCTGATGCTGTTGGCGAGTCTGAATAGTTGCGCAAACCCATGCATCTACATGCTCTTCAGCGGCCAGCTGCCAAAGAAACTGGTAACGATTCTGTGCAGGAGGCAGTCCGTCGGGAAGGACTCCATACACGACGATGCCACGATGGTCAGCTCGCTCTACATTAGCTTCAAAAGCATGTCCGACTCCAAATAAGTCACGCGCTTTTTCCATCGGGAAGCATCAAGCAAACGAACGAGGACGCGGATATGCAGGTAGCCGACGGCGAGTCGGGACAGCTTGAAGGACAAGATATTTCCATTCTATCTACATCGCTTGATATCGTGGTTAAGATATGTCAAGTGGTCCTTCGGGCCGTTTAATGGAGCCAAAAATAGGCTGGATAGCGAACGGACACAATGGGACAGTATGTGCCTAAATGCGCGCCAAATCCTATGGGGTAAGCCAATGCTGATGGAATAAGTCCATACGGCTGGTCCTGGGAGTTGTATACAGTAAAAAAAAAAAAAAGACGACACGGGTGTAAACACTCTGGCAGACAGTATGCGGTCGTAGGAACGAGAGACATTGAAAGGCGCCAATGAATGATTCGCATGTGATCAAGTGCTGTTGGTGTCGTGATGATCAGTTTGCTAGCCTTTTGTTGATAATAATTCTGAGTTTCAAGTTTTAACATCTGCCAATGACATACGATTGTAGTGTAAAATACTGTACATACTGTAACAAAGTCATGAATGTTTATAATATTTATTCCATATCCACTAATGAATCATAAAATATTATAATTTAAAGAAACTGCTTTGAGCTGTCATATGGACTTTGAGACACAACCCTTCAGGGAAATAGATATGGTCACTATAGGCTACAAAAAACAGAGGTAAAAACAAACCCAGTATTTGCAAAGTCCCAATTTGATGGAGTAAAAAATACACTGAGACAGAGAAGTAAAAAACCACCAGAATAGCCACAATCCTCCAATTGGAAGTGGAAAGGGAGGGAACATGTTTCTATGGAAATTAAATGTATGAAACAAATGTTTATATCAGTGATGTAAACTGAGAAAGACAGTCATTATTTTTGTAGTGCAATTGATTGTAAAATAAACTGCCACATTTTTGTCGGGGTCCGTGTTTTCCATTTGCAGTGAAGCCCATATGGCTGCCAAGTTACATATTCCTGGAAGCCGTTATATTTTTATATTGCAACAGAACTGTTTCTTGGAAATTCAAGGAATCCTTATATAATTCACTTTCCTGTTTGAGTTGGGCACAAGGTTTTAAGGAGAAGTCGTCTATTGTGCAATCACTACACTTATAATCCCAGCCTATTTACAAAAAGGGAGACTAAGTACACCAACAATGGACACACACAATCAAACAGCATTAGAGTAGAGGCAAATACATTACGCACCATCAAAAGCAACAGAAATATTCACATAATTCCCTTCTGCTCATTGTCAAAACCAGAGAGCCTATACTTTACATGCAGGAAACCATCATACCAAGGATCACAACATTTACAAGCAAAACCAGACAGCAGATAGAGACAGAACAGACTAGGAAAAAGGCAGCCAACATTTAAGGCATAGGCAACTATAAATGACATTGCTTTTATATTATGTTAAACAAGAACCTATGGACCATGGTGTGTTGTTTGTAAGTGAACATTGCTGCTGTCATTGGTGTGCTTAAATTATCTGACATGTTGTGGTGGTTAGCTGCACTGTCTGTGTAGATATACTATATTTGTAAATCATGCTCTTCTCTTGCTACCATTGCTGAATAAAGTGTCTAATTTTCCAAACATAAGTTTGGCGTGTTCACGTTGCTGCTCAGTTTGTGTCCTCAAAAAACAACAGTGACATGACGTCAGAGAGGATTTTTTTTTTTTTTTACTTTAAGTGTCTCCATTGACCTTTGACCTTTGCCCATCAGTCACAGCAGCAGAGGTAGGCTATGTTTTATTTCATAACTGAGGACATTCAAAACTGTAAAAAGGTGTAGCTGATCATGAAAAAGAATGAAGAACCTTGAAAACAACTCCCTTGCCATGGTCAAGTGCTCAATGAACAAGAGGTTGATCATAGAACCTCTATGTGCCTTGACCTCTATGTGCCTGAAATGACCTCAGTAAACCAAAACATGAATGGCATACTTCACGACACATACAGTAGATTGTAGTTACTGTAATCAAAGTTTTTATTCAGACATGGTAGAGATAGGTCCCACATGTCAGTGTTGTGGAGAAACTATTAGTGAGAAGGCCAGTGTTGGTTTTGGACTCTGGCAGTTGTATCGTTTGGCAAGCCGGTTGCCATAGCCCCCCCACCCCCCACCCCCCACCCCGTATTGAGCCAGTGCCCATGGTATGAACAGGTGGTAAAAGATAATCATGTGGTATGCCAAAGAGCTGGATATTCAAATATGCTTCTCTCCTTTTGGAATGTCACATTGGAGGAATGGTATGTCAGATGTAGATTTCTGAAAGCTCCATATGATAATCAGAAAGCTGTTATTAGCTTTTCCACTTCATGTTCTTTCACTGCGCTGTGAAGCACCAGGATACAAAAGGGTTGGACTGTCTGACAACTTGTCAATCAATCACAGGTAATACTAGAGTCATCGGTGTGCTCTCTGAGGTTACTCTTAGTCTGAGGTACAGAACTATCCACTAACTGCTCTGGCGTCCTGCCTCTGAAATGATATGCTGTCTCTGCTGCCTTGGGCCAGCCATGGGTTTAACATTCTCTAAACATTCTCTAAATGACAAACTAGTTACTAGGGGCCCTTCATAATTAGACACAGGGTTTACACAAACTCTAGGCTCTTTCACAAGGATCGAACTGGAATCTTATAGGGGGGTTGCTGAAAGTCTTCTAAATCCTTAACTCTAATATTGAAACATGAATAAATATGAATGGAATTACAAAGACTTACACAAAGCCAAAGGTTGGGGTAAAATGTGATCAGTAATATCGACACATGTAAGTACACAGCGACCTGTCATTGAAAGATGGAGGGCACAGAATGTGTTTGTGTGCTAATCACAGACACAGCTTAATGCTCTAGTGGTCCCCCTTTTCTCTCAGAAATTAGGCTGTCAGTTTGACAATAGTGAAACATCAGTGTCTACACTGTATTGTGCTAAATCTGTTCTTTTTGTTTTAAGCACTCAATGATGCACACATACACACGCACACACACACACACACCCATCTGCATGCACATGCACACACACACGCATGCAAGAATACCCGTGCATGCATGCGTTCTCCTCCAAATCAAATGGTGGTTTCTGAACAGAGAAAAGGATGAAAGGGATGAAAGAGAAAAATGTCTATGGTTAATTCATATGTCCCCCAGTGTGTGTGTGTGTGTGTGTGTGTGTGTGTGTGTGTGTGTGTGTGTGTGTGTGTGTGTGTGTGCGCGTGCCTGTCTGCGTACGTATGTGTGTGAGGAAACACAAGGGTAATTTAATCTACAAACATTGAAACCAAACATACCTCAAACCATTACTCTGTCCTGGCGTCACCCCTAAGTAACATCAACACTTTCTTTCCAAAACACACATTAAATCTCTTGATTTAATCTCACCCAACTGGATAGCACACAGGGGAGGAGGGGAGGTGATGTTATCATGGCTAACCTATCTGAGAGAACAGACTGCAGACACTAAGCAACCCTGCTACATTAAAGGCAGGGTCATTAGAGCCTTGATGCTTTGGCATTAATGGCACTGGCAGGCTAATCTCACTGTCACTATAGAAACAAATATCTGTTTTTTGTCACGATCACTATGGCAGCCACAATGATATCTGTTTTGACTGAGAATCTTTCTGTGAGTTGATCTCATGTCATTAAGGACCATTCATGGTATGAATAGAACTGGATCTGCAGGCATCTGCAAGTGTAGTGATCCTCTGATGCTCAGTTGGTAGAGCATAGCGGTTGTGGGTTTGATTCCCGCTGGGACCATATATACTGAAAGATGTATGCACTCACTGCAATGTAAGTCGCTTTTAATAAAAGTGTCAGCTAAACGGCATATACACTCATGGTGGAGGTGGTGTAATGGTGTGGGGAATGTTTTCTTGGCACACTTTGGGCCTGTTAATACCAATCAATCAATCATCACTTGAATGCCACAGCCTATTTGAGTATTGTTGCTGACCATGTGCATCCCTTCATGGCCACAATTTACCCATCTTCTAATGGCTACTTCCAGCATGATAATGCACCATGTCACAAAGCAAAAGTCGTCTCAAACTGGTTTCAATGACACTGAGTTCAGTGTTCTTCAGTGGCCTTCCCAGTCACCAGATCTGAATCCAATAGAACACCTTTGGGATGTGGTATAACAGGAGATTCACAGCTTGAAAGTGCACCTGAAAAATCTGCAGGAATTGTGTGATCATGGACCAGAATCTCAAAGGAATGTTTCCAACATCTTGTGGACAAAGAATTAAGGCTGTTTTGAGAGCAAAGGGAGGCCCTACCCAGTATTAGTATAGTGTTCCTAATAAAGTGTTCGGTGAGTGTATACTGTATATGTGTCGTAGATCATCAGAGCAGACAATGACGCACGGAGATGGGAGCAGAGCCATTTCTCTCCACACACTCAATTCAATCATCTATAGTATAGCCTTTTTCTGAAAAACCTCAATGTGTACATGTTTCTGCTGCACAATACTCTGTTGTGTTTTTTGTCTGTGCCATTTTTGTGTATGCTGCCTTCTTGGCCAGAGCTCAATTGCAAAAGAGATGAGAATCTCAGTGTGACTTTGCTGGTTAAATAAAGGATACTTCTCTTTTTTAATCTTAAATACCGACATCAAGGATTACCCTTCCTTGTCGTTGTAAACCTATGCCATCACTGATTGATGATGCCATCACTGATTGATGATGCCATCACTGATTGATTGCTGATTAAACAAAACATTGTGCTATTGTCATCTAGCTGAGGAGGGAATGTAAAGTAGCCTATTTCCTCAATCTCTGAGATTGCATTATGGTAATCAGTGAAATCTCCCAAATGAATAATAGATTGAGCACGGGAGAATGTGCCGTTCCCTGGTCCCGGCAGGATGACTGGGAAAATTAGGGCCCTTGTCTGATGAGCTGTGATTTTGGTTTGCATCATGCAGAGACTTGGATGACGAGAGGAAATGTACTGTACAGTGCTGTATGAGTTTGAGAGCGAGAATTATGAGGAATTAATCAAAGGACTGATTGACCGAAACTTTCATGAGAATGATGAGGTCCTTTCGGGCTGTGCTCCAGTGTTGACCTGAGTTGTGAGTGGAGTCACTTGTTAGTTACCAAGCACCGAGCCGCCTCCATTTTACTAGCTCCATAATTATCACAAATCACCCAAGCCTCTTTCAGACACACACAAAGCTACCAGGTGAGATAGGGAGGTGCCAGCCAGGGCACATTAGCAGCAGCTGGAGTGGCTTACTCAACGTCACAAGGCAGAGAGTGGGTTTTGGGAAAGAGTTCACTTACTGCCTGTGGGACTACATGGCAGGCTGTAATCACATCGACGTTCCCAGTTCCCTGTCTACCTGCAGCTCTCCCGCCCACTGACCAACTACGGAGTGAAAGGAAAGAACAAACCAGGGCAACAAAACAGACAGAGGTGCTTGGTTGATGAGTACAGGTACGCAGATTGGAAAACAAAGAGAATTGTTTTCCACCCACATGGCCGCCAGCCTAAGTGCAGCTTGTCATTTGTGATAACGACAAGGTACAGAAAGGCCATCCATATTTCCTTGCTCTTTTGCTAAGCTGGTGTAGTGGTGGTCCCCTGCCATAGCACAAATGTACAGTACATTATATGCAGTGTTGGGAAAGCCACTCTGAAAATGTATTTGACTAGATTATAAATTACTTTACAAGGGAAGGAGTTTAACTACGCTAAAGCTACCCTTGAGAGAAATATAGTTTGTCAAACTAAAGCTACTTTGAAAAAGTGGTTCACTACATCGAACTACATCATCCAACACACAACAGTCATTTACTGAAAGATTACCAGTCCATGTGACAGAAAGCATGCGAGTGAAATGCTCTGAAATACCTGGGAGAGAAAATAAAATTGTGAGGTGGAGGAATGTGGGGAGACCAGAGGCAGTGAAACAGTAAGGAATTAAATAGTCAGTGGATTAAATAATTTTTTTTAAATGTAGTGAGTAGTGATAGTAGCATACTATACCACTACATGGCAAAAAAAACTTTTGAATTTAGTTTATCTACCACTGCAAAATGCAGTTAAACTGCTAGTTAAACTGAACTACTCCCCAACACTGATTATATGAAAGGGTTTTGGTTGACAAAATGATAGTGTGAAATGATATTATTATACATAGATTTCCATTCAGAACTATTTGGTTGGGGGCGCTTAGTGGCGCAGCACACTAATGCGCTTACCATGTAATCGCATGGTTCCTGGTTCGATTCTGACCCTCGACATATCCTGCATGTCATCCCTGCTCTCTCTCACCCATCCTTCCTGTCAATCTCTACTGTCTCTATCCCAATAAAGCAGAAATGCCCTAAAAACATATAAAAAGAAAAAAAAAGAAAAGAACTATTTGGTTAGGTCAAGCTATCAACAGTGGTGTGTGTGTGTGTGTGTGTGTGTGATAAAAAAACGTTAAAAAATAAAACATACACGGCAATACGACCAAAAGTGTTGACGTGAGAGCCACAAGGACAATACAGATGTAATTTTCCTGCTTGACATAACATAATGCTGCTGTGCAAACACAATCTTCACTGAGATACACATCTGACAACCTACGCCAGACTCAGATGCACATGAAGGGTCTGACTCTGAGTTTGATCCTTGATCAAACACAACAGAGAGTGCATCCACTGCTATCTCATTCCATGCATGCTTATGGGATTAACACATACTGGCACATTGGCTTCGAGCCATATGAGTGACGTTAGTCTCGTTTCCTGTCAAGGAACCGTACGCCATGTGTCACTATACTAATATGACACCTAATATGGCTCCTAACGCAACTTTACTGTTGCATTGCCCCGAGAAATCAGCCCTTTCCCTGGAATGCTTGGCATATTCCTCCTGGAGTCATCTACTGTAGCTGGAAGACTGGCGAGTCCAATGGACCAGATGTACGGGTTTAGTCAGGGAGATGATTTCACAGAACCCAAACTCAATAATCAGGTGGTCTTTAGGACAGCTGAAATACTGCCTTGTGCCAAATCAAATATGACTTTTAAAGGCATACTGCTGATATCTGGTGTGCCAAGGCAAAAAAATCAACTCAGATATTTTTTTAAGGCAACATCAAACGTACTACAGGAAATGTGAAGTGAATTGTTTGGATGATGCAAGACGTTTATCTGCTTCCTCTGGGTCTTGCAGTGACCCAAAATTGCCTGTGAATTCCCGTCAACATGTCTTATATCCATTAAAACCGTGAATGAATGAAATAAGTCACTTAGAAAGTGTGAAAGCTTTTGGTAGCACTGATAAAAGCTGAGCGCAGCTCATGAATGTATGACTTAAAAGAGTTAGAGAGTATGACTTAAAAGAGAGTATGACTTAAAAGAGTTAGAGAGCATGACTTAAAAGAGAGTATGACTTAAAAGAGTTAGAGAGCATGACTTAAAAGAGTTAGAGAGTATGACTTAAAAGAGAGTATGACTTAAAAGAGTTAGAGAGCATGACTTAAAAGAGTTAGAGAGCATGACTTAAAAGAGTCAGAGAGTATGACTTAAAAGAGTTAGAGAGCATGACTTAAAAGAGTTAGAGAGCATGACTTAAAAGAGTTAGAGAGCATGACTTAAAAGAGTCAGAGAGTATGACTTAAAAGAGTTAGAGAGCATGACTTAAAAGAGTTAGAGAGCATGACTTAAAAGAGTTAGAGAGCATGACTTAAAAGAGTTAGAGAGTATGACTTAAAAGAGTTAGAGAGCATGACTTAAAAGAGTTAGAGAGTATGACTTAAAAGAGTTAGAGAGCATGACTTAAAAGAGTTAGAGAGTATGACTTAAAAGAGTCAGAGAGTATGACTTAAAAGAGTTAGCCAAACTCAGTGTGGTCTTACACTTTCTTAATGAGAAGGAAGTTCATAGGCCTGGCCTACATGGGAAGACACACACTTCTGGGAGACATTAGGGCCTTGTTTCCCTGGGTGAATTGTTAGAGATCAAGAGTGGCGGTGTGTGTGTGTGTGTGTGTGTGTGTGTGTGTGTGTGTGTGTGTGTGTGTGTGTGTGTGTGTGTGTGTGTGCGTGCGTGTGTGCCTGTGTGTGCGTATGCGTGCGTGTGTGCCTGTGTGTGTGTGTGTTGTATGTAAGTTTGTATGTCCATTCTTGGAAATTATCCATTACACATGTAGCTTCATATGTTGTTGCATGTGGAATTAATTATTCGAACGCCCTATTGAAGATCATCAGCACCATTAACACTATCCAATTACTCTATCATCCAATTACTCCATACTCTATTACATACCAGTACATAGAGTCAATTCTCGTTCATATCTCTCTATTCATCATTCTCTTTGAGATGCTTGTTAAATTGAAGCACGTGCCTTCTGAAAGAACATAACGTGATGGCAGTGGTGTGTATCAGAGTGTGAGTCACGAGTTTGGTCCTCTCCGATTGATCTCAGACTGTCACTGGCTTCAGACCCCCCACCCTCTTTGTCGCTCTCTCTCTCTCTCTCTCTCTCTCTCTCTCTCTCTCTCTCTCTCTCTCTCTCTCTCTCTCTCTCTCTGTACCTTACATTTTCCTGTAGAGAGTCTGTAAGGTTGCACAAACCTTATCAAGAGCTTGAGTGCTTTACCGAGAACCTAGCACGTTGTGACTTTTCTTTGTATTACGCAACATGAATGAGTGCATCCGTTTTTTTTGTATGGATCTTATTCAAAGGAAGACACAATTCCCACTGTACAGCTATTGACTAGAGTCTGTCACTCCTATTGGGTTTGCGTGGCAGACAATATAATTGATGTAGATAGATTATTTCAGTTATTATTACAAATTAATCGAGTAAACCCAAACTCGAGATCAATGGGAAATTAGCGCGACGATACAAATGCTGAGGCTTAAGGCTGAGGTTCGCCTATTATGAGCAATTTGCTTTTAAACCTCTCCCCTTCCATTATCATTTGCCAATTTCTCCTTTTCCGTTTGAAAGACAACCTGGCTGCTTCCCCGCATTTTCCACTGCATCAAAACAAATACATGTTCTATGATGAAGCCAGCACTCAGCCCTGTAAATCAGTCTTTACAGAATACATACCCCAAGGACATGCCAGAGTAAGGGAAATAAAGAAAAAGATAAGAGAGAGAGAGAGAGAGAGAGAGAGAGAGAGAGAGAGAGAGAGAGAGAGAGAGAGAGAGAGAGAGAGAGAGAGAGAGAGAAATGGAATAGAATAGAATAGAATCATTTTGAACCTAAATGTATTGGAAATCAGGTCAAGATAATCATTTTCTAAAATGCTCTTTATGGTTGCAGGGGACGACGACGATGGGGGACGACACTTTAAAGCACAGCCGAGGAGAGGTGATAACAGTCCACCAGAGAGGAAGATCAGAGGGAAACTTAAAAGACATGGAGAGAAAAAAAAGCGCCAGAGCTGTTGTAACTGCAGAGGGGGGTCCGGGGTGTTCTCTCTGATGGGCGCAACTGAGTGATGCGAGTTATGAGTTGTCACACATGGCACATGTCCAGGAGCCCCGCTTCTCTGTCCATAATTCGTCTACGCTGAGTTCCTCTCATGTCTCTTCCCAGCAGCCTGCTCAGGAAGGCCTAGGTGCATGATGGAGGCTCCCCTCCCGTCAGGCACTAGCCAGCCATTCACACACTCCTGTTAACCCCTCGCTGTGTGTGCATATGAGGCAGCCAGGTGGGAGGCACTGACTTACAGTAGCCAGTGCATGTGTACGTGTATGCCACAGGCACACAAGCATATAGTACACACTCATTGGAGCACACACACTCATTGGAGCACACACACACATTCACACACACACACACACACGCACACACACACGCACACACGCACACATCCATGCATGCACGTATGCACACACACATCCCAGTCCATTGACAGTCCATTATTCGATGCTATCAGAGTGGCTCCCACTTCACTCTCCCTCTCTCTCTCTCTCTCTCTCTCTCTCTCTCTCTCTCTCTCCCTCCAGATGATGCGTTTTTCTGCCTGAGGAGTGTGATTGTCGTCCCTTTGTTAAATAGAATGGTTGTGATGGGGATAGTGCATTTGCTGGCTTTTGAAATTAGTCTAGTCGGCTGAGGGTTTGGTGCATCAACACACGTGACGCATGACGCGTGACATACACACATGGAATTTCTTGAAGGCTGCTTGTTTTATATTTAGTCATTCCCATACAAAAGCACTAGCTATTTTCCTCTTCTTTCCATTTGGAGTTTTGTGTAGGTGACTATTTTAAATCTGACCATAGTACCAAAAATAGATCTTGAGTGAAACGTTTTGAGATGCAGACTGAAGAAGCAGAGGTAGGCACACAAGTGTAGCTAGACCGACAGTTGATTCAGACCTCGGCAGCTACTTCCTTCGCTTATTTGCTCTTCCACATACTTATCTTTTTGTCTTCTTCAATCTTTTCCTCCTTCTTTCTTCTTTTTGAATGGCTTTAATTGCTTGCCTGGCAGCACAGAGCTACTAAAGAATGTGTTGTAAAGAAATCCTGACTGTCTCCCGACTTTCTTATTCAAATCCACCACTAATTCCTTCTGAAGCAGTGGGGTTTGACAGTGATGGGCCTTATCAGCTCTGTAAAAGCCCTATAGGCTAAACCTATAGGCTATACCCTAAAACACAGAGAACTGGTTCACACTGATCCTTCTTAGGGATGTTTATTGTCTGTCAGGGGGATCAGTCTATTGACCTTAAACATTTGCTCCCAGGGAGGTCAAGGACATCAAGACACACACACACAATCGCACGCATGCACGCACGCACGCACAACTTTATGACCAATCATATTAGACCATGCATTCCAGAACTATCAACCAACCTGCATCCCTAACTACAGTGATATTTCACGTGTTCCAGAACTATCAACAAACCTGCGTCCATAACTACGGTAATAGTTTTATGAACTACTTTATGAAGCAGAGGGCATAAATCAATACAATATATCATGGAAAACAAAACCAAAAAAAACACTAGCACAATTGCTTGTTGTTGCTGTCGGTGAAAAGCTGTTATATAAAAGCCGTTCCGATAGCCACAACACAGTACACCCTTGAGTGTGTTACTGCTTAATTCCATAACATCTGATCAAAACAGCTAGAAGCTGTGCATGCTTAATTAGAAATTAAGTGGATCACAAAGCTCATACACTGATGAAATGATAACAGAATAGAAACAATAAAGAAACATAGAGGGCAGTGTGATTTTAGCTGTTTCTACTCCATTGGACCTCTGTAATTGACCACATATTTACTAAGCCCTCAACCTATACTGAGGCCTAGAGACAAGTCGTCACTGAAGTGGTTTCCTTTCCTAGACTCCTTTCCTTCATCTGCTCTAACGTGACAGGGCTGGCAAAGCCATTCTGATCATAAATGTCAGCTATATTGTTTAAATCAATCCTGTCCTTAGGTCTGTGCAGAAGGAGCGGGAATGAGGATAGGTAGCCACTTACCCTATTGAGTTGCACCCGAAAACCAACAATGAAGAGTTTCACATTATAGATGGTTCAACCTGCAATCTCTTCCTCTATCGTTTGTGGAGGTCTATCTCAGTTACTGCCTCTGGTTATGGTTCTCTGGGCCAAGTATAAAACTTTGAACCTGTATCAGAATGATTCTTTTGGAGATCCACTCGAATTCCTTTTCTGTTGTGTTGTTCTCATCTCACAAGTTTTTTTTTTTTTTTTTTTAAATGTATCAACTGCTACAAATTGACACATATCATCAAAAGAAAAAAAGACACAACCACAAACATGTTGTAGAACATTTCTTATTGCGTATAATTACTTTGTTCAATTGGTGATAATTCAGCTAAACAAATCAATCATTTTTGTTTTAAATGTTCGAACATTGAAAACACACGGCTATGAGCAGGACAAGAGTCTGTTGAGATTCTATGTAGATACATCACAGTTATGTCACACCAGAATTGCAATCGCCGCCTCTTACTGGTTACAAACATGAGTCAAAATAACATCAGCAAGGAGTACAATTCCTAATTTAAAACCAGAACACTGCTCTAAATGAAAACACAGTTACCTCTTGATATGACATTGCCATTTATTACTAATAATTCATTAAATATTCATTAATACAATGTTCCAGATCATTCTGTGGTTCACTGATACTGTACATCAAACCGTAAGAGATTGATTTGCCTTTTGCCATATTCCCGGTCTTTTTTACACGAGGCACCAAGTCTCTCTAGTCTTCATTAGTGGACATGAAGTTACCAGAGGTAATCCTTGTCTTCAGAGGCACAGTGTCTTGCAGTCCAATGGGCCTTCATTCATTACAAAATAGATACCAATATCTCTACATGTATATTACATATAATTCTTTAGACAAATAAAATGTGAAAATATGAAAACCAAATAACAAAAGGAGATATTTGCACAAATGTCAAAATACATGGGAAACATAGCAAGAGTTGCCTTCTAATCTTCTCTTTCTGATTTCTTTCTACTCATGCCTTGCATATGAAAATATAGGCTCTTTTATACTTGACCAACTCAAACATCTCACAGATGAAACAAAGGTATGATGCATCCTTGCAAAAGCAGCATATTTTGACATATACAAAGAGCCTCCCTCTTCGATTTGAAAAGTTCTCTCTCTCTTTCTCTCTCAAGTGGATGTCAACGACCTGTTGAACTGGGCTTTCCCAAGAAGACCATAAAGGATTAACTGTGGACCTGAATACTAAGTGGATGTCTATTGGTTGGTTTGGTTTGCCACAGATTAAAAGGTGGTTAGGGGAGGGGTTCCTCTTGATTTTAAGTGTCTATAACCCTTAAAAACACCCAGCTGGACTGCATGCAGAGTCACACGCACCCACAACCATACAGTAGAGTAGGGACCGTGTGACATCATATATGTAAAGCACTGAGCATGAGGCTGTGTGTCTGCAGCAGATAGTAGATAGTAGAGGAGCTGGACAGACAGGTCAGTAGCATGCTATGGGGGTAGGCCATGTCCGTGCTGCAGAATACATTGCTTCTCCCTCTCTTGCCTTGAGTCTTGCCCCATTAACACACCCTTCTCTAATCAGCCTGTGTGCAATTCATTTCATCCCCGGTGTTCCTGCATTTAAGGACCCCTTCAACCTACGTCCTTTCTCTCCGTATATTATTTTTCTCTCTCTGTGTGTTAGAAAGTGCCATTTAAAAGGCTGAATAACCTTTACACTAATATGATGGATTTGCTGCCATTGGCTGTCAAGCTGTATTGGGGGCATCGATTACTAAGGACAGAACCTCGTTAGACACCCTTGGACAAGGTGGGGGGCGATCGAAGATGATGAAGGGATGGGAGGTGGAGAAGGGAAGGGGGGTGGGGCTTGGTAGTCCCTTGTCACAGGCAGAGAAGGCGGGATCCCTCATCCCCATCTTCCCCTAGACCCTGGGGGATACGGGGCATCATGGCCGAGCGGGTCAGGCCCCAGAAACGAGCAGGGGACATGTCCTTCTTAGTGGCTGTGAACTTCCACCCCATGTGAGAGCCACAGGTCCGGCACTGAGCGATCGTCCAGGCATACCTGAGGGAGGGAGGGAGGGAGGAGGGGGGGGGGAGAAAAACCAGACATATCAGCCCAAATGTCATTTGTCTAGAACGCATTATTTTATTATCCACAGGGCATGTAACGCAGAATCAAATGCCGTTGTTGGATGCCTTTTAAATCCCTGAGAGTGTGTACTGTAGACAGAGACAGAGAAAGGAAGTAGGGATGCAGCAAAACCTTGATAAGATGACAGGGAATAACCATCATCAGAGCGGATGGGCAGCGGAGCGACTGTGAAACTGCGCTGGAGAGCGGGAATCTGAGTGAGCGCGCGCCCAAGACACTTTGATACCTGACTGCGTAATTGGTGAGTCTGGGCGATATTATAAAAGAGGAGTTTGATTGAAGTTAATTACAGACTGTTTCATTATTAAAAAGGCTAAGTTGGAACGGAAAGGGGGACACGCCAGAGGAGAGAGGGAGAGGTGGAGGTGCAGGTGGACGTTGAAGTTAAAAAGAGGTTGGTTGTTGCTAATGATCTGTGATTGCACAAAATGCGCTTATAACCCCCCCCCCCGCTATTTTTCTCCTTAAACAGCAACACAAACAAAAAAAGTCTGCCATCCCTGATTGTAGAGTGTCCTTCAGAAGCGTTGCATGCCGTCTGTGGAAGGGCTTACTGAGGGTCTCCCAACCACAATCATGGCACTGTAGGCCCACTCATCCCAACCACAATCATGGCACTGTAGGCCCACTCATCCCAACCACAATCATGGAATGCCCACTCATCCCAACCACAATCATGGAATGCCCGCTCACTCCCACCCACATATTTCTCTCCTCAGATATTACAAAGAGAGACCCAGACCTAATCAACCAAATCCCCTCTCTCATCTCCTCCCCATTTGGTCCCAGCTCATTTCCTTCCTCGGGCCGAAACCCCTCCCAGCCTTTCACGTGGGAACAAGGCGACGCACACAGACCAAGAGCTCCCAAACCACATCTTACCATCTAACACCTGTTAGATGATTAAACAATTCTCAGCCGTTCTGGCAACAACTCGGCCTTCTAAAAGGAGTGTTCAAGTGTCACACAGCAGTTCAAAACATGCCCATGCATGGAGGTTAAAAAACAGGATAACACAACTCTGATATGTTTTAGTCTGAACTCCCACCCCAAATATCTCCTTCTCTCCCTTTCTCCATTAAGTATCTGCTAACATCTTCAGATAAAACACTCCTTATTACTCCTCTCCCACCATTTTAAGGACTTCAAGAAGACTTCAATAAGACAGTTTGCCCTCTTCCAGCACAGAGAGAGCCTAAGCGGAGGGCAGAGGCATATATAATAATTATAATCCAAACAGAAAACCAACAGGAAATGTGACTGTGTGCCATTTATGAGGAGTGGTGTGTTTAGCAGTGGCTGCTTACATAACCACATCTCTTGAGCCCAGGGGAGACTGTGCTGTCACAGGGAGCTCCACCACGGGGCCCTCCAGAAAGCTCCTCTGTCAATACCTCTGCCAGGCCTCATGTTGCGCAATGACAGACTAGGGCTGTATGTGGTGTGGGATGCCCACTGGAACACACAGAGAGGGGTTTTAATAAAGCTCACTGAAACAAGGCACCCAAATACTGGACTAACCCTAATGCCAAAAATGACAGTCCAGCAAAGGGCCAAAGGCTTTCGCTTTCAAGTATTTGGCAGCTTCGACCAAATATGGTATTGAAGGTGGTCCAAGACTGCCAAAGCATAGTAATGTGAGAGCGTTAATACAAATCATGATCGTTTTTCATTAAAAACCTCAACAATACAAACAAAGTACATTTCAATGGTGTATATTTACATCTGTCAGTCTGTATATGTCTGCATGCTTCTTGAGGGAATATACAGTACCAGTCAAAAGAGACAAACTTGCCAAGAGTGTGCAAAGCTGTCATCAAAGCAAAAGGTGGCTACTTTGATGAATCTAAAATATAAAACATATTCTGGTTTGTCTAACACTTTTTTGTTTACTACATAATTCCATATGTGTTCCTTCATAGTTCTGATGTCTTCAATATTAATCTACAATGTAGAAAATGATCCAAAAAAATGTAAAGAAAAATCATTGAATGAGAAGGTGTGTCCAAACCTTTGACTGGTACTGTATATTTTTGAGTGGACTTGGCCTCTGTCAGTTTGTGTGGTGTGGGTTTCAGTATGCGGTGAGAGTGAGCGAATGAGCATGTCATGTGATGTTGAGAGGCGTTACCCTGGAAACCAGCTGTGGAGTGTGGACGGCCTGCCGACCAGGTTTAGGTTATTGGCTTTGTAGACGGTGAGGGTCTCGTGGACAAAGCCGTGAGGGTTGACGTAAGCAGCCATGGGGCCATACAAAGAAAGGCTGCAGGGGAGGAGAAGGTGGAGGAAGGAAGAAAGAAAGAAAGAAAGAAAGAAAGAGAGAGAAAGAGAGAGTGTGTTAGGGCTTGAGCTTAGGTGACTCCGGTTTGGTAAACTCAACTTAACATATCATTGAGAATTTGAATGGAATTTGAATTGTAGAGCCAAAATAAAATAAAATGCTTCACTGTCCCATTTCTTATGCAGGGCTCTGTATGCTAATATGATCATATATATGCTAATATGATGTTATATGCTAATATGACGAGCTGACTGCTGTTACAAAACCTGTGTGTGTGTGCGTGTGTGTGCGTGTGCGTGTGTGTGTGTGTGTGCGCCAGTGAATGCATGCGCCCAGGGAGGTTAACCAAATGTCACATAGCCGTGACCACAAGCTAACTAAAGGTCAGGTAATTAATCCCCTGCAATTAGCATCTCTGGCCCTGGGGGTCAAGTCACGGAGGAAAGAGAGGGGCTGGGGAGCTGGGGGCCTTGGGTAGTGGACAGAGCATGGATTCATCAAAGGTGAGCTTCTGAAACACAACCTCCCCGCTGACTGACTTACAAGCCTCTCACTGACTTGGAACGCACGCACGCACGCACGCACGCACGCACGCACGCACGGCACTGAAGAGACACTATAGAGACACTAACATTTACATCCATGGAACTAGGACAACCTACAGACACAACCTACAGACACACTGTCATTAGTCACCGTCCTCCTCACCTGAAGATTTCGTTCTTGGTGGTGATTTCTGTATCTTGGCACTGCTTACAACACAGCGAGGTGCACTGTGAAGAGGACGGAAAAACACACGTGACGTATTAATAACAACCGTGTTCATTACAGCCCCTCAGATTCATGCAGCTGCAAAGGAAACAGTAATAATCACGTAGGCCGTCCGTCTCCCTCTCCGACACATTGTAATTGGCCAGATCTGATGGGGTTCAGTGTTTGGTGCTCCTCGGCGAAGCCTCCATTAAACCACGTCACCCTCTCTCACCGGCAGCAGGAGAAGAACTTGTCATAACCAATCAGAGTGGAAGGAAACCCGGCTAACCCAAACGCTCCCGCAGACATCACCTCACGCGTCTACAAACAGCCAAGCGCGTCTTTAATATGACAACGTAACGATGGTACTAATATTCAATTAACCTGAATGGACCCTGTGAATTACTTTATACAACAAATGAACAGTCATTCAGTCTGTCTGTCTGTCTGTCTGTGAATGATGAGCTGAATTTATACCATTCACATCCATGTGGATTTTCATAGTGGACGAGGATTTCAATCAGCATCGGCCCGGGGTTTGCATTTATTATTTTGGCGTAGCTACGACGCACGGACCCAAGCGGAAAACACACTGACGCCAAATGTATTCAAATCAGCCTTCAGTCTTCAGAGGATTTCTTCTAAGGGAACATAGAGGTGGAACTGACATTTCACACATTTCAGATTTATACTAATATAACATTGATGTATGTTCTTGACATAACATGTTCTCTCAATGAAGCCCAGAGTGGTGAGCTGGAGTGTGTTTACTCCTGGCTGCCAAGGGCCTTTCCTGTGCTTGACAAAGAGAGAGTGCTGCAGAGGCAGTTGGGAGACAGTTGGGAGGCAGTTGGGAGACAGGCCAGAGCACTGCTTTGCATTTTAAGTTTGGAGCTGAAGGCTCTTGAAGTGGGACCAGGGCAGCGGTGTGGACTGAGAGTGATGGCCTCAGAGGGGAGAGGGTGTGAGGGGTGAGGAAGTCAGAGCAGAGACAAGGGGGGGGGGGGGGATTTTGGAGGAGATATTTATTAACACTGTCAGAGGCCCCATGCCTGGGGAGCATCTCACAAAGACAGCATCTGAGGTGTATGATCATCACTATATATAGGCAATGACTAAATATAACATGGAGCATCAGAAGAGTGAAGAGGGGGAGAGGAGGGGAGGAGAGGAGGGGAGACAGGGATGTATGCTTTTCACTGGGCAGCCAGGAGGAGAGGGCTGAGATGATATCAGATCAGTTGGGGGCTCAATATCGTGACTTAGTGTGGACCATGTTGAATGTGAAGTTTGTCAAGTGAGTTGGGTATGTGTATGTGTGTGTGTGTGTGTGTGTGTGTGTGTGTGTGTGTGTGTGAGAGAAATCTTTCAGATGTGTTTGTGAGCCTCAAGTGAATGAGTTGGATTTGTGTCAAGTGTATCAGATGAGTGTGAGCCGTGTGTGTGTGTGTGTGAGCCGTGTGTGTGTGTGAGCCGTGTGTGTGTGTGTGTGTGTGTGTGTGTGTCTCTCTCTCTCTCACCCGGTCCATGATGTCCAGCTCACAACGCAGCCTCTGGATGGCACTGCCGATCTTCAGCAGCTGGAGCCTCAGAGCGTCGTCTATGGGCAAACAGGCTGCCACTCTGTAGGAGAAGTCTGACAGAGAGACAGACAAGAGACAAGAGAGACAGAGAGAGAGAAAACATAGACAAGAAAGAAGATAAATACCAAGGGGGAGGGGATAGAAGGAAGGAAAGAGTGGAAAAATAAGAAAAACACAGGCATCAAATAGGAGGCTTTACCGATGGCATTGGTAGGGAGGGAGTCATCCTTCAGGTTCTCGTCCCACTCATGCAACTGCTTCTTCACTCTATTCATAAGAGTCTCCTGAAAAACAAGGGAAATGAGATTGAAAACAGGATGCGTCACGCAGCGCACGCACACACACACGCACACACACACACACACACGCACGCACGCACGCACACAGCTGTCGCTTTATCTCTCTGAGACCTAGATCAGTCCAATCTTATTCCTGTGACAATGTTCTGTGTACAGCGGGAGGAGAAGGGGTGATGAAATAGAGGCACCGCCCCCCATACTTACAGAGTCATAGAGAGCGTACACCCAGGGCGGCCACGAGGTCATGTTGGCACAGTGAAACTTCCTCTGGAGGAGAACACAGAGAATCACACAGATCACAAACACCGCAGAACCACAAACACTGTTGAATGACATAACATATAATCATATGAAAATAATCGCAATATGCAAGCATAACTGCATGGGATTGCCTCTCTCTCCGCCTGCCTGCTCTCCTGCCAAAATGCAAATGAAAGAGAGTGAGATGTCATGATGCACCTCTGACCACATGGTACATGGTTCTACCTGTATGGTGGTGGTGCTGTGTGTCAGTAGCAGTAGCTGTCTGTTGTTAACTAGTGCTTATATGTATGTGTATCTGACCTGGCGATAGTGTTGTTCAGGTGTACTTATGTTGGTGTGTGTTTGTTCACTAGTACTCGTGTAGATGTGTGTATCTGACCTGGTGGTAGTTGTGTGTTTACTCAGGTGTACTTGTATAGGTGTGACTGACCTGGCAGTCGATGTGTGTTGTTCAGGTGTGTGTTGTTCACTCGTACTTGTGTAGGTGTGTATCTGACCTGGCGGTAGGCGTGTGTTGTTCAGGTGTGTGTTGTTCACTCGTACTTGTGTAGGTGTGTATCTGACCTGGCGGTAGGCGTGTGTTGTTCAGGTGTGTGTTGTTCACTCGTACTTGTGTAGGTGTGTATCTGACCTGGCGGTAGGCGTGTGTTGTTCAGGTGTGTGTTGTTCAGATGTGTGTTGTTCACTAGTACTTGTGTAGGTGTGTATCTGACCTGGCGGTAGGTGTCCCACCAACGCTTGGCCTGTTTGCAGCTCTGAGCCGGGGGTCTGGAGGACGGGTGCATTTGGAGGCGGGACAGGGGTGTGAGCTGCACCGCAGTGAGGGGATCTGGCAGGATGCATTCTGGGAGGATCTGCACCTTGGCCTGTCTGATCCTGGAACAAGGAAAGAGAGAGAGGAGGAGGAGAAGGTGGATGAGAAGGGGGGGGGGGGGTAGAAAATGTACTTAGTGGGAGAAGGTTTCTAAATACCATAATCCCTAATGTCTGTTTTAGAAAATGTCTGAACATCATATCCAGCAATAACGAGTAATTCTCCACCACAAACCCTTACCCGTAAGCAGTCCTGCATGTCTCTGTCTGTCTCTCTGATACACACACACACACACACACACGTCCCCCACGATGAAGATAGGTTGTTCTCATTAACATCATCATAGTGTGCAAAGAGGAGAGAGCACCTCAGACTGCACGTTTTAGCTGTTTGACTGTTTCCAAATAATACTGTCAAATCCTTGGAAATGAATCAAATAAGCACTACAAGGTCCAGTAATTTTTCAGTCTACCTCAAATCCGTGGACTGCCTTCAAATAAATGCAAAGCTGTAAAAAGCAAGACTGATCATGAATGCAATAAGCACTACACGTTCTGTTAACTTTTCAGTCATACGTTTGAATAATTTAATTAAAACCAATTTATACAAGGAGAGGCACTACATCATTCGTGGGGGACAACATTTTTACATTTACATTTATGGCATTCAGCAGACGCCTTTATCCAAAGCGACTTACAACAAATACATTTGTTTAAGTAAGGGACTCATCTATCCAACAGTCATCATAAGGTAAAGTAATCAATGCTCACACCAGGGGCCATTGGCAGTCATAATGCCAGAAGCCAATTCTTTTTTTTCTTTTTCTTTTTTATTATTAATTATTTATTAACAGGAGAGAACTTGTACAGGGGGGAAGTAGAGGTGAAGAGGTCTCAAGGGTTGGGGTTAGGATTAGTACAGGGAGGGTAGTGGAGGTGAAGAGGTCTGAGGAAGGACTGTTAAAATGTAGCCTGAAGAGATGGGTTTTCAATCTACAGCGGAAAATCAGTAGTGACTCTGCAGTTCTGCTAGTGGGGGGAAGCTCATTCCACCAGCGGGGCGCCAGGACAGTGAAAAGCCGTGACCTAGTGGCGCGACCACTTACTGTACACTTGTTTCAGAGAGGAAGGTAGCAGCCTTTAAAGAAATGGCAATATAGCTAGAGTAATCCCTGCCAATCTATTCATGGAGGTGGATACCAGGATGGATACAGCGATGCCTCAGAGAGGTGCAGGTCAGCTGATACAGATCTAAAGGTGTCTATCGAAATCACATGAAGAACCAAGGGACACGGCTGAAGGCAATACATCATTATTAAAGACCATCGATGCATCACTGACATGAAGTTTCCATGGTTGGTAATGGGAACATTGTAACCCACATGACCATTAAATGGATAACCTGTTCTCATTATTAGAACATTTAATATACCAACATACTCCACTCGGGTTGAACCTGCACCTTTGCCAAGCACAGATTGTTTTATTTTTCTACTAACAATTGTATTCGGCCCTTTATCTACCTTTCTCAAAGTCTTACATGCGATGATCGTGATGTAACGTTTTTTCACTTTCTTAAGGCGAATGTAGTGTACTAATTGGAAGTCGCTCTGGATAAGAGCATCTGCTAAATGACTTAAATGTCAATGTAATGTGCATGTATCACATAACAACACTGTCACAAATGACTTTGGCTTTTTTTGGGCTTTTGGCTGCCATTGTTGTTGACTTTGCTCCCATAATAAACGCCACAATTTACACTGTAATTTACACTGCTATGACCCATTTCAAAGAGTTTATAACTGCCCAATAAGCAAAACATATTGGTCTGGCCACTACAGAAATAGTCACAAACCATCAGTTCGATCTATTTGGAAAATAGTGCTGTCGCTTACATTAATACTGCTGGTATTGCCTATTGCCTATGGCCCCTGGTCTGAGTATTGATTACTTTATCTTATGATGACTGATGGATAGATGATTCACTTACTTAAACAAATGTATTTGTTGTAAGTCGCTTTAGATAAAGGCATCTGCTAAATGCCATAAATGTAAATGTAAAAAATGCTGGTCATGAAGCACTGAGTGCAACACAACACAATGCATGTGATGGTCCACCAGAACTAAGAGAATTGTGGTCAGTAGTGTTCTCCAGTAGTGTTTTTAGCGGATTCAACCCATGCAGAGATCTCCCCTACAGTAGCATCTCTGACCCAGAGATGACTGCTATGGGAATACACAGAGTGAGTGTGTCCTCTGGTGGTTACTTGTTAAATCACTTGCAGAAGTATCAACTATTTACCAGGCCTTGAAATAACTGACGTTATGAATTTATGATGACTTTATGAGGCATACTGCAATTCAAAGCAAAGCTCATCTATTATCTACGAGATTGGGGAGACACTCAAGGTTGTGTCTCTGTCTACCATTGGCTATTACACTCTTGTGTTATATGAAGGTCAAGTTCTGGTTACTGGTCTGTCATGTTCGACTCATCTCCACTGTGCGGGTGAAACATTTTGTCCTGATGGGATAAACCACTTTTTTTTGGAAGTGAGTGCGGACCATTTCTATTGACTTTGTCAGGTCTACGCACCACCAGGTTTATTCTGAAAATATCAGTGCGCCAGGTTTTCTCCTTGTTCATCTCCACTTACCCATCTGCCTGAGTTCTAATCTCATGGACCTTGAATCGCTGCCTTCCAACGGCTTTCACTTTGACCGTCTCAATGCCGTACTCCTGCTCCTCTCTGTAAGCATATATCTCAGCCGTTGTCCCGAACTCTGCCTCCCGCTCAGCTAAGTGACTGGGGGGAGAGATAACAGACACATCTAATTGATAAAAACCCTTTCATTTAATATATATGCCATTTAGATGACGCTTTTATCCAAAGCGACTCATATTGCAGCGAGTGCATACATTTTTCAGTATATATGGTCCCGGCGGGAACCAGATCCCCAGACACAAACAGGCCGACTCTCACTGTGACTGCAATCCAGAAACTCACATTCTCTGTCTGTCTGTCTGTCTGTCTGTCTGTCTGTCATCCTCTACTACCCTCTGTCGGTGTACCTGTTTGCCAGCACGGCGAAGGTGCGGTCTCTCTGGATGACGCTGCGCATCATGCTGACCTCCTGCGGTCTGAAGAGCTGCAGAGGCAACGTCTGGCCTGGGATCAGCATGATAGCTGTGTCAGGCAGCACTGGGATGGTCTGGCAGCTGTCGTCATCATGAACTGTACGTCCATGGAACTCCTCCATGTCTGAGCCCAGGTACTGAGCCCGAGATGGGAGAGAGACAGTATCAACTATCTGAACAAGCCAGGACATGCACCACAAGGGGCTTTTATTCAAAAGGGCACAGCATAACAGAGCATTCATATAGAAATCTATTGTCTATTGCAGACATTCTCTGTCATTCAGAATAAGGAATGAGGCTCTATGTAACAACATTCAGACGGAGAAACGATCACCCACGGCATGTGACGTTGGAAGACTTTGGTCGAAGTTGATGAGAGAAGGTTTTTCTGCCTCCTCACTGTCGCGGTCTTCAGTCTCCATCTCATCTTCCTCTTCTTCTTCATTTTCTGAAACAATACTTACGTCAGTGGCCACAATACCACCGGCTAAGCCTCGCTGCATGTAGGATACAGGGTTTCAGTTTCACTTCTTAGGGCTCTTAAACATAATTTCCCTGAGTCATTGATCTCCTCACCATTATGTGATGGGTAAAAGCAGTCGAACTTTATGGTGGCCACCTTTGACTACATAGATCTGATGATGACATCAATTAATTAGCTAACGTTCGCTGTGGCTATAACAAATCTTAACCATGCAGACTGACATGTCTGGACGTGACAGTGACGACTATAATGATTTGTTGAAATGTTTCGCTAGGTCAACTTCATTGCAAATGGCGAAACAATTCTCTATGTTAGCTGGCTACTATAGTTGTATAGAAATTGCCATTTTCCTGCAATGGAGCGAGGATACAGTTTTCGACAGTGAGATATAGGTAGCAATGCTGGCTGCTGACAGGCTGAGGTGGCCTCGTTTCTATGCAAAATAATATGGTTTGGCATAGCTACATGGTCCAAATCAATCAACCAAGGTATGCATAAGCACACTACCCTGCAAGTTAATTTAACACCAAGATCAATTTGTACCGGGTAACAGCTGTAGTTGGTTGCCCATGTTGTCGTTGATATCGTGGTCGCCTCCACCCCTCTCGTCAGCCATATCCTTCTGTTTACAACCCTTCACTCTTCTTCTGTGGTATTATCGCAGCTTGCGTATCACCAACAACTCATTATCGCCATCAACTGGACGGGGTTTCAATGGGTGCGCTATATTCACCATTATTGCCCACTAGATGCCGCTCGAACTGATCTGATATAGATCCTTGTTCTGACCAATGGTTCAGTAACTAGACAGGACATTGCTTGACATTGACACATATTATTTATTAGTTCTGTGGCAAGTATCGTATGTCCCAAAATGGTAGTGTCAGCTATTGATGTCCCCATCTGTTCAGAAAAATGCCAAAACACTCTTCACGCATACCAGTATCCCCCCTCTGATGAAATGTCTGCATGACATTGTTAAAGTCAATTGGAACAATTGCTTTCACTTAAGGTTCCGTAAGTGTGGAGTATGACAAGGTAAATCTCAGAAGCCATAATCTGACTTGTTAATCAAGTTTATTTGTATTACACTTTTTACATTGACATGTCTAAGTGCTTCATAACAAAATAATACTAAACAATAAATACATAAATATAAATACTGAATTTCCCCCTGGGATCCTGAATTTCCCCCTGGGATAAATAAAGTTTCTATCTATCTACAATATGATCTTACACCAAATAATAGACCCACAGGAGTAAGCCAAGGAAAACACAGGGCACAGTGGAAAGGAAAAACTCTGAGTAAGAAACCTTGAGAGGAACCAGACTCCAGAGGGACCCATCCTCTTCTGGCTGAACAGGTGCTGAAGAGTAAACTAAATGCAGAATGTAGTGTTGTGCAAGACTTCAGGGGTATACAGTGAAGGTCAGCTTTCTGGTGAGACCTGGGTGGGGCAGCAAGGACCAGGATATAAGGGTGTAGACTCAGCCGATGTCATACTTATGCTCTGTACATATTAGCCAGATTTGTGAGGCCATATGGCCCATCTATTACACATGGTTGCCAAGTTCAGGAATCAATATGGGATAAGACCAGTGAACCAGAAACACACTTGTGGTCCATTCACTTTAACCTTTGTGTGACAGGCACTGTCGGTCAAACCTATATCTCTAACACTTGTAAGCAGTGTTCAGACCTCATTCAGCAACTGTTGTCACTACAATCCAGCACGTGGGCCAAGTATTTTCACACACGCCATCTTTTCAAAGTGAATTATTGGACATGAGACACAAAGCCATGAACATCAAGAGACAACACCATTATAGTAAGGGAACGAAAACTTTATTACGGTCTTCATAACAAAACAAGCTGCGCTGGGCAGGTGGTGAAAGTCCAGAGTTAAAGAACTGATCAATGATTGCTCAATCCTCAAGTCTTCCTCGCCGCCCTCTGGTAGTGGGGTCGTCAACGGCCAGCTGTCGTTAGCAGAGTAGGGGGGGATAACCAAGGTGTGGCCTTCACTCTGCTGCAACGAAGGTAGCTTCAGACGACCACGATTCAGCTCTTGGCACATCAAGGACCGCAGGCGTCAGTCATCACCAGGGAGGGACTGGAAGGCCTCACAGCCGCAGGGCGATGGGAGCATCTACTTAGACCTCTGCCTCATCTTTCTCCTTTTACGCTTCAGCCTGAAAGATACAAACAGGACATTTTGTTACTGCGAGTGAACAAGCCACATCATTCAGTTTCATGGTCACATTTAAGATGCTTTGACTATCGAATGCGCGTCAGAGCAGGGTTTGACTCTGGTCAATTGATCGGGCATTTGAGACAAGAAATCTAAGCCAAGGCAGCATCAGGTGTCGTCATTCTAGCATGACGCAGCTTCACCTGAACGACCAGTCTTAAAGGAAGAATTCTTGTTCAAGAATTAACATGCACAGAAATGGTGCCATCACATCAGAAAATTAAATCTACCAGCCCTTGCTTTCAGTGGCATTACAATCTACCAACTCAATTAAAACGATTTACTTCTATAGCAACTTTGAGGTATTTGCAGGCACCGTTTTGCATAGACAGAATTGTGAGCAGCCGTTTTTTGTATGGAGAAAATAGCCAGTCTTTAGCCAGTTAGTCCTCACTGAATCAATACTGGTCATTAAACATCAAAACTCCTTTGCTAGTCAGGCAATAAAGAAATTAGCTGGAAATAAGCTCGCAAATCACTTATGGATTTATCGTTGTTGAATATTCATGATCGGCTGAGTTAACTAGGCTGTCCACTGTAACCATGGTAACATTTTCGAAAGCGCATGTTTTAGCCAGGCTACTTTTGATCCTTGACTCCATGCTTGCGAGATATTAGACAGATCAATGTGGACGGAATCTGTAGTAAGACTGAGACCAGATGAAAGATGGCAGATCGGGTAACAGTTTGACTGAAAGAACAGCAGCTAACAAATAAAGTGTTGCAGTGACTAACTCAAAATGGAAATGGTTCTCACCTGCGCATACGCTTCTTCCTCCACTGAAATACAAAAAGAGCAAAAATTAATCAAACATTCGATCAGGTTGAAAGCATGGTAAACCGTAGAGACCTGTGGGTAGGCCTAGGCACTGCGTCAAAACACCAGGGCAACAGCATGGCATGCAAAGCATGGCGACAGCATTAAAAAAAAAATGACTGAATGAGCCACTAATGCATGTTAGTAGCTGAATTACGCAATTCTACAGTGCCTGCAAGCAAAATAACGACTGGCTGTGGGGTTTATAAGGGGCAACTTGAAAGTGCACAATGCAAAGAGGTAGCAGTACGCAATTTGCGCTGCAGCACTTCCTACATCCAAAACATTGCTTAGGAATTGAATGTTTGGCTTTTAATTGCAATTTAAACAATTGCTTAAATTGACAGCACTTTCGTAACTAGCGATCTTAGGTAATAAATAAATGTTTGTTGTTAGGCAACTGACTAAACGTTTCACTGGCTACATTTTCACAAACGTAGCTAGCTACAGTGGTGGCTAGGAACAGGAAGGAACAAAAATCCGCCAATACATTGTAAATGGTCATCAACTCACCTTGGCCCTCATCGTGTGGAGAAAAGTCTGCAATAGGGGAATACAACACAGTTGTTAAATATAATGGATGGCTTTCAATTATTTCAGATTTTTTCGGATTGAGATAGACATTATATTCCCAAATTCTTACCTCGAAGCGAGGAGCCCAATTGAAAGAGGATGTGACGAAGAAGGAGGAGGGTATTTATATAAAATCTGACGTCATATTAAGTCGCCCGTTGCTTAGCCCCATGGGAGATGTAGGCAAAATTGGGACGAGAGAATGTGCTGAACCATCATTCTCTGACCACGAGAGACAGAGACGTTTTACATCAGTTGAACTGAATGTAGTGCAGTTGGTTGTAGTAAAAGGAAAATTGATTTTCAAATAAACGCTGTCTTCAAAAATGTACCTCATCAGGCAAATCAGAATCTTTTCATCATCCTATAGCCATACACTAGTATACCTCTTTATAGTTAACTTACAGATCACGGTAAAGTTGTGGCCACTGACAGAACAATATCTACAGTAAGTGTCCTGACTGCAGAAACACATATCACTGTTATAATATAAAGCAAAAGCATAAAAATTATCTCTTGCACAAAACCTCAATGAGAAGAATTAACACTGTTATTATAATAAAGTTTATTGATTTTTTTCATTCATTAGAAATCAACAAGAAAAATAAACTAACACAAACAAAGGGAGTATGTATGTAATGAGCTCCTAAAGCACATCAGGTCACATTATGATAACATCTAAAGACCAACCAATTAATTGTAGGAACTATGTCTATTGGCTGTAATTCCTTATACTGGTTCTATGGCATTATTTCCTGCTCCCAAAATCGCTCTGTTGCCCATCAGTGAGATGTGATGCACATCTAAACAGATACGGTTATCTCACCTCCGAGCTATCTTTTTCAAATACATTACATTCAAATTACAGTACAGGAGAAGGCTGGAAAATCCTATCACCAGAGGCTGCACAGGACACCTTGGATGTGGGTGCAAGTTATCACCACAGAAGCTCACACTAACTCAACTCACACGAACATCACCTTCATTTTATTAAGTAAAAAATGGTGAGCTTCTGCTGGTTTCCTTGAGTCATGTTTAGTTTTGGAGGGGGGGAGTAGCAGGTTAACTAATGATCCACATTCCCATTGCACTAGAAATATACTACACACCATTCTATTATTACAAATCCAAGGAATTACCTACATTTTTAACCTTTGTCTTTATATTGTCAGATGTGAAATTGAAACATGAACAGTGGATATGCTTTGATGATAGGGTTGAGGCTAGATATAAAACGTTGTCCGCTTGTTGGGGCCTTCAGACAGGGCAAACAAAATAAATCATACTCAAAAAAAGGTCATTTTATTTCATTAGGTACAAAGTAGCCCGCATACTGGTTATGCTATAAAAACAAGATTTTACCATTCTCAAGATGTACAAACTGTTAACAAGTTTGCCTTTTTGCAACATACTCAATACACAAAGACAGCAAAGCCAGACCCTCCTCATACTGGGAAAAAGACAGCAAAGCCAGACCATCCTCATACTGGGAAAAAGTCCTTAGAAATGTCATCAACACCTTTCCTCAGTTAGCTGTCAGGTTAGAAGTTGTTCTTCCCAAAATAGTTTAGAAAATGAGTTTGCATACATTGAGAACAATTGAACTGGTGTTAATTGGTTCAGAATGAAGACACTACCCCTAAAACTCCACAGATGTGTGTAGATGGTTCGGAAAAAAATGAGGTATCCTTAAAAGTAAAAAGGAACAAAGTTTTAAAAGTACACACCCAAAACACTTTTCCCTAAAAATAACCCTACCAGAGAAAGCAGGTGATGGCAGTAAGAGTAGCAGACGGAGGCCCCATTACTGGAGCTGTTCTAGGAGTGTTGGTGCAACAACGCTATACTCTATTCTAGACTCTGTCCTCTAACCTCCTTCAATTTTGTTGTTTGATCATAGTACATTGATCAAGCGCTCAATTTTGTTGTCAGATCTTTGTTCATTCATCACGAATTTACAACAAAAAACACCCAGTTAAAGGGATAGTTCACCATTTTACACCTTATACTGTAGTCAGATGTTTCCACAGCCTGATAGCCTGACCGATTGGTTTTAACTCATTCAGTGCCGAGAGTGAATAAAGTTGCGCAAATTGTCAACATTCTAGAGTGCCACGGGTGACTTCATTAAAAAAAAAGAAGCAAAAAAGCCACAAAAAAAAAAAGCATAATTTATGATGCTTAATTTTGTAGCCAATCAAAGTATTGTTGCTAGGTAATACTGTATAAAACACTTTAGGTGGTGAGTGTTCGAGAATTATTTAGCAGTTAGAGAGTTAAACAACTCTGAACCATGGATTAATTTCTCCTGGCCCCTATTCAGGGTAAAAACCATCTGACTACAGTGTAAAATAGTGCACAATCCCTTACAAATGTCATTCAATCATAAAAGGTGAAAAGTAAAAACTTTAGCTTTTTAATTTCTTAATTTAGAAACTTTACACTGCATCTTACACCTGGAGATTGCAACATTTCAGGTACAGTACATCACCTAACAATAGGTGTAAAAACACAATGCTGAAAAAGGCTTTTGTACCCTCATAATCCAAATGTGTGTTTCCTCAATCTCATTTTCCAGTTAAATATCAATGGCCAGAGCAGTCCATACAACAGTGCTAACAAATATGGGGCCTCAATCTTGCTGAATGCCTACAGTTTATTCAGACCCCAGATTCAACTGAATGACGGGGCCACCAAAATTGTGCATTTCCAAAAATTAAGAGCATACCAATGTCAATGTCTTTGTCAAATCGATTGGATTTATTTTGTGGGCTAACTATTAAAAAGGGGCATGAGGGTCAAAAAGAGCCAACAGTAGGGGAATATTTAGATTTACTTTTTAAGTTTCTGTTCTTTGGGGTGTGTGTTTGTATGTCTGTGTGTGCTTGTCTCAAGAATAGGTATCCATCTATTCTGCAGCCACGTTGTCTTCGGTTGGCTGTCCAGTAGCATTTTCCGCAGTTTTGGAGGCCTAGGAGGAAGAGAGGGGCACAGGTAAGAAAAGAGTGGTAAAAGAGCATCAACATTTCTGTCCCTTTCTCAATATCTATTTCTATGGGGTTATCTAATTGTTTTAAAAAGGGGAAATCATACCTTCTTTTTCTTCTTCTTCTGAGTTTTGCGACTAGCTGAGCTCTCTAGTAGAGTCTAGGGGGAGAGAGGGGCAGATGTTTGAGACAAAACAAGAAATTCATTCATTTCAGAAAACTAAGACGGCTACAGTACAGCTGGCTGGTATTGAATCAGACTGGCATCTAGGCTTCTCTGAGCCACAAGTCAAAACTGTAGATGCAATCTAACTATACCTATATGCAGTTTCTTTAGCCGTTGTAATGTTGGCCTTTCGTTATCAATATCACTTAGATCCTACTGTAGTAGTAGCAGCACCCCTTATACATATAGTAATATCAATATTACTGCACTGACATTACTGCACTAGTACTATTGTCACTTTATTGTAATATAATAATATATGCCATGTAGCTGACGCTTTTTATCCAAAGCGACTTACATTGCAGTGAGTGCATACATTTTTCAGTATATATGGTCCCAGCGGGAATCAAACCCACAACCTAAGCATTGTTAGGGCCATGCTCTACCAACTGAGCCACAGAGGACCATTGTCACTCTGAGTGTGGAGCAAGATCCCAAAACATTTCACTTAGTCTATTATAACTGTATGTGTTAGGGTGACAAATCAAATTAGATTTGACTTGATTTGAGAGCCCCTCATGTTGCCTGGCAACATGGGCTGTGAGACTCTTACCCTGAGCTCTGCGTCTTGCACCTCGTGCTCTGACTTGTAGAGCTCCGGCTCAAAGAGTCCACTGGTGATTCTGTGGGGTCCGTTGGCCATCAGTAGAACTGTGAACTTAAACTGGGCCACAAACTCCCCTGAGAGAGGAAGAGAGGGAGAGAGAGAAGGGTGTTAGGGGGCAGAGTTAGCTTGGGAGGTGTGAGGTAGTGACAGGCAGGTCACGAGGGAGAGGACTCACCGTCCTTCTCGTTGAGCACGCTGAAGGGCTGCAGCAGCTCGTGTTTGGCACACTCCACCACGCCCAGACGGGCCTTGGCCTCGTCCTCAAACGCCCTGAGGAGAGGCACGGGAGAGAGACCAGGTAGGGAGAGAGACCAGGTAGCTGATGAAGCTGCAGTTTTTTTGTGTGGTTTCAAGTGCAGTCATTTCAGAATTCACACTTTTTTTGAGAACAATAGCAGCATCAGAAAGAGATACAGATAGAGATTTTCACTGTGGGCTTCACCGACACCTACAAAGTGTGATGTCATACCTTAGGGTGAAGGGCATGGCATCGAAGCGTCTCTCCACCTCGCTGAAGAACATGCGGGAGGTTTTCATCTTCAGTCCATACTGCTTGCTAGGGTCCCTCTTATAAATGGTGGTCCTCTGGCCTCCATCCCTGGCCTGGGCAGAGCACAGAAGGGTATATACATCAGCATTGGTTACACTGATCATTCAGAACATAAAATCTTTGAGTTCTCAGAGAGTCCTGTATACCGTCTTGTGGTGTCAGCATTGGACGGCCATGGTTGAGAAGAAGAACAAGAGAAGGAAGATAAGCTTGCTCTCTCACCTTCCCTTCTCCAGTGCTGATCAGCACATCAACAGCGTAGACCTCATGCACCTCAAACTCCGCCTTCTCATGGTCCTTCCTGCAGGGTAGAATAAACAGCAGCCAATCAGAACAGCTCGCAGACAGCTTTCAGGTAGCAGTCACTTTTACTTTACTTTTCTGCCAATGAAATGTAACGCCTTCCCATTTCCAACATCACGTGTTCCTGTGTGGAACATTTGTTGTGCCACAATTCAAAAAGGAAAGGACTGCAACTGGTCTTGAATGTTGAACCCATCTAATAACAAAATGGTCATTTCTCACTAACTGATCTAAAAGCAAATCACCATTGAATCTTGAAACAGCATCCCATCTATATGAGCCAGTTGAATATTGAAAACACAAAGTAAGCTCCAACTAGATTTTTATAGCACGCACATACATACATTACTTTTAGTCATCTCTACCTTGTTATGTACACGTGATATTTTGTTATTAGGTGACTGCATGTTGATGCATTCATTCCATTCGATACTCAGTGCAACCGCTGTCAAACCCATCACATCACTCACCTGCCTGGAAAAGATGATCGAGCTTCGACATCACAGATGTGATGGGAGGGGCAAGGCTTTGATTGACAGTGGTATGGGAGGGGTTAGGCTTTGACTGACAGTGGTATGGGAGGGGTTAGGCTTTGACTGACAGCAGTATGGGAGGAGTTAACAAGATAACAAAATATTTCATGTAAATAATGACACCCATCAGTTGTAGTTTACTTGTGCTTTATCCTCGTGTTAAATAGGGTCATAGGTCATGGCTATCATGTTTAGTGTTGCAGGCAGACTTTGTGTTTCCAATATGAAAGTTAGTCATTCGTAACTTTTTTCAATTTCAATATTCAACTAGATAATTTGTTAGAGATGTGTTACGTCAAGATTCAATAAGATTCTCATTAGATGCGTGGCCATTTGCTTTTAGACGTGTTATATTTCAACGTTCAATATGACCATTTGTTACTTGATGGAATTAACATTCAAGATTAGTTGTGGTCATTTAATTTTTGAATTGTGGCACAAAAATGTTTCCATATTCCTGAGGTGCCACAAGTTCATGGTCTTGGTGGACATAAATGTACCTTTGCTGGTCTGTGGGGTTCTGAATGATGGTCTTCTCTCCATCAATGACATGCTGCTTCAGCTGATGAGAGAGCATACCTTGAAGAGAAAGCAGGAGATTCAAGGGAAAGCATGGTGTATGGTTTCCACACCACTTATACAACATGATTGACAAGTTTGGATCCCATGACTCAGAGGGTAGGACCAGCAATGGGGCGCATAATTATCTGGTAACTGGAGCACAAACTGATATCCTGCCCAAACTAGAAGAAAGGCACTGACCCTCAATGGCTGAGCATTTGAATGACTGGGCAATCTTGTTCCAAGCCTCTGTCACCTGAGAGTTCTGGGAGAAGAACGGAACAGATTATGATGTGACAAAAGCCAGATTCATCCACCCATCCACAATGTGTGTTTGGTTGTTGACGATGACAGTGTTTGTTTAAATTCAGGAGAGGGGGGGGGGGGGGGGGGGTGTTACCTGGTTGCCAGGTTTGACAAGGCGCAGGGCGGCCTCTGCACACAAGTGAGCGGCCTTGATCACATCAGCCTTCCGCCCCGTCACCGGAGCCTCCTAAAGCATAGAGGAGAGGGAGGTGGAAGAAGGGAGAAGGCAGGAGTGTGAGGACTGCTACAACTAGGGGCTCAGCCATATTTCTGGAGATAAAGCAAGATCCTAGAAAAGTGCTAATACGTACCTTGGTAGCTCCCACAACAAAGCTATGAGCCACGTTCGAGATGAAGCCATCAACATGGACTCCAAGATCACTGCAGAAACAAAAAGGGGAGAGAGATGGAGAGAAAGGAAAAGGGGGATACTTGACACACCAAAAAGGAGACGCATCACATTTGTTCTGCCAACCAGTTGCTGAAAATGTCTACGTCATTGTGTGAAAGGACACAGATAATTAAAATGTACTTGGGACAACAATGTCAGTCATGTTGGGCTTCCCAAGATCATATGGATAAAAGTCTAGACAGACAAGGACAGACAAAAATAAAACAATTACATTTGGGTGATGATATTAGTATGAGCTCCAAGGGTACATTTTGTTATTGGTTCATGTTCACCGACAAGAACGTTCTAGGGGGCTCATACTGTATTCTAAAGCAATCCCATTGTTATGGCGTAAGGACACACTCGTTATTTTCGTTGTGTAATGAGTAATGAAAAAGGCAAACTGAGAACCACACAAGTCTACAGTACAACAGCACTGGCTGGCCTGAGACACAACACCTATAGTAGCTGTAACATTCCTGACTGAACAAGAAGAAGAGACATCGTTTGACAGTGAAAGAAGACATACAAACAGGAGAGGGAGGGTCAACAGTGAGATGAGGACAAAGTGGCAATCCAACAACTAAGAAGAAGAGGCTTGTCCAATTCACTATGCATCTGTTATGCGCAATGGCAATGCTGAGAATTACATTCCTCTGACGCCAGGTCAAATGAGACTGTAATCCAATGTGTGACTTGAAAATTGCCAAAGAGAAACTGACAGGATTGCAATGACGCACATCCTCAGCACATCCAACCTTAATTGTCGTTTGCAACATGGTAAGACAGACAGGGAGACGAGACCTAACAGAGGAGACAGTCGACAGCCAAGAGAAAGCCCCCCCCCCCCCCCCCCCCCCAGACGTATGAGAACACACCACACCACAGACGAGACGAGATAGAGGGGGAAGACAACACACACACTTGGCAGACTGGAGAGACACACAGAGCGGGGGGGGGGGTGGGTAACATTACTGTAGATGGAGGTGCCTACATTTTGACCAGGTCCCCATCTTTAAGTGTGTAGTCAGGGTCACTCTTCAGGGGAGAGAAGTGGCAAACACAGTTATTGACTGAGACGCTGGTGGGGAAGGCAATGCCTGGAAGAGGGAAGAGAGAACCACCAAATCTTCATATGAAATTCATCCGCAGTGTTTGAGAGAGAGATTGAGACCTGACTGATTGGTCAACTTGTTAATGTGCCTCTTTCCTGCCCCTCCTATCACTCATGTCTTAGTCTATCATCTCACTGGCACTTTTCAAAAAACACCCATCCCAACGGCTTTGAAACCACCACTTGTCCCAAATAAATACATAAGAGAGACATTGAAAACAGTCTGATCTCTCGCTTATCATTGCATAGTCCCATTTCCTCTTGCACTTGTTTTCCTCAGTGTATACGATCCTCCACCCAAACCCTGGCCCCTCACCTTTCTTCATGTCTTTCTCCTTCTTGAAAACCTTGCCGGTCTCTGTCATGATGTGGGCGTCTCCCTTTGCACATAAGCTGATAACAGACACCCCCGACTTGGCCATCTCCACCACCATGAGCAGGGCCTCTGGGTGACAGGACAGAGAGAGGAGAGAGAGAGAGAGAGAGAGAGAGAGAGAGAGAGAGAGAGAGAGAGAGAGAGAGAGAGAGAGAATGTAAAGGGTAAGTAGAGTTACAGGACAACTAAGAGCGATGGAGAGAAATTATAACTCTATGAACAGTGTAACTAGAGGTGCGTAAAACTAAGACGCCATCATCATAACACTTAATCAAGTCATAACAAATGCTTTCTCAATAGGTATGAAACAAGCCTGTTATGAATCAGTGGCCATATAACTGGGTTCATTGTTAGGCATTGGTCACATGACGTTTGGTCAATTTCAGAAGCCTGTTGCTGGAAACAGGTTGACATGGCATAAACACAATGGCTAGCTGTAGGTGTCACAAATACTATAGCCACTGAGGCCATCCCAAAAAGCAATGTCAGCATTTTGGACCAGCTTTAGCTTACTTTCAGAATAACTAAAAGTTATCAGGGTGAATTATGTAGATATTTTATAATGGGTAGTCTGTGAATCAACTACTAGCTAGCTACAATCATCAGAACTGTCCTAAATTAATTGTTAGTTTGGTATGTTAGGTTAACCCTGGTTTAATTAATCCTGACCTGAAATATAGTAGTAACATTCTCAGTCAGCAACAGGCTGAACACATCCAGAAACTTGCATACAAACTGCAATCACTTTGATGACAAATAAGCTGGCAATATAAGCTGCTTGACAAACTATTGCTTGTAAACTTCCCACCACAGTCTCAATGTTGAAATGGAAGCATTACAATCTGATCATACATTAACTTGCAAATGACTACTACTGCCAGTAACTAGCTAGCTCAATATGTGCTATCCAACTGGCTAACAAATGTCTGTTGTCAATGACCGCCAATGAATGACGATGAGCTAGCTAGCTATGTAGCTAACATAACTACTAACGTGATTGATTCATAATGCTAGCTAATATAGCTAAACGCTAGCTAGCTTAGCTAGGACTGACAGCTCATGTCAAATGTGTTAGCTGGCTATATTGTTTACAAAGTTACACATGTTTTACTAGAGTGAAGTCAAGGCTTCCCTGTTGATATAAGCCACCACAGTCAAGGCCCATTTCCATCCCTCCCACCCTCCCACGTTTCTGGGCTAGAAGACTCGCATGTCTAAGCACATGGCTGTGTTGGACTGTGTGGATCACGGTAGGCCGGCGACAGCAGGAGTAGTAGGTCACCTCAGACATTTCCAGTCACAAATTAACTTACGGTTTGCGATGTCACCTCCCATTTTGTACTTGGTGACAACCAAGTCCTCGGCGATGGTCTGTTCTTGTTCGTCGTCTGACATCTTGACAGCGGCGCTCTTCACAGTACTCTTACCGATGTGTCAAGCAGCAAAACCGACACACTTCCAAGCTCCACTCCGCTGTGTCTGAGCCCGCGGCGGCCGCCTCCTCTCAGAATCCTCCTCCCGCTTCACGTCTACGTAAAATCTGCGTCACGATACACCTACCGCCAAAACACAAAACCAGAGTAGTACAGAGCATCCTCCAGTGGTCTGGAATATATAAATAAATAGTACATCTTGTAATTTAAAAACCACCTCGGTATATGACACAATGGGCCGGTTTCACAGACATGGCTTAAGCCCAGTCCTGGCCTTCTCTGTGAAACCGGCCCATTCTCTGCTAATACTCGGATTTGTGTGTGACCCACCGCAGCCACCACCAGTGCACTGAAGAAATCACTGATCAGCGAACTGAAGTATTGGAATTTTGCTGTTCTCCGTTGAATAAAAACGCGACCACAAACTATTTCAAACATTTTTATTATATATATATAATAAAAAAAACGCCCTTTTTCATCAGTAAGAATTTACATGAATATTATCAAAACAATATCAGACAATTCCATAGAAAAAATACATATAATGTACAAAGGCACTTATGTTTTGTTCTTAAACACACACAAGTTGCAATCTGGCCATTTCTATAAGTAACTCCCACAATCACAGCGCCTTTCTCGCTTGTAATACAGTAGAACATTTCAAAGAAAATAGTCCCAAAGCTTATGGGCCGGTTTCACAGACAAGGCTTAAGCCTAGTCCTGGACTAATTTCACACTTTCAATGGCAAATTGCCACTGAGGATGCTTTTTAGTCAAGGACTAGGCTTAAGCCTTGTCTGTGAAACCGACTCTATATGTCATAGCTAAAACATGATCAATGTAAACCTGTAACAGACGGATGAATGATAAAACAGTGTCACACAGAGACAACACATCTTTATTATTGTGATATTTGCATTGGGTGGCTTTCTCCTCTCCCGTATTCCTTCATTGATTTAAAATGGGAATGCAATGCTACAGAGGCAACTTCTTCCTCTCTCCCATATGAGGCAGCCAAACGTCCTTACGTGCGCACAGCGTTGGGCTTCAAGAACAACCTGCTATGCCAGTAGTCTGGGTTGTCAAACGACCGGTCTCCACCCCCAGGGTTGCCAACCCCAACCCCAGCACGCACTTTCACATAAGCGCTGACCCCTGCGTGACCCCCCGTGCCCCCCACTGCGCCCTCTCCTTCCCCCTGTAAGTTCTCATACTCCACTGGGTCCCCAGCTCCGGGGGCAGCCATGGAATCCATGTCCTCATACTCAACCACCTCTCCCTCACCCCCTCCCTGTACCCTCAGCCCCTCCCTGCCTCGAAGAGTCTGCTTCAGCTTGGGCTGCCTGTTTGTGTACTGATAGTCATCCTCCTCTACATATTCGTCCTCCTCCTCCTCTCTTTCGGCTCTGGTTGGCTGTTCGTTCATAGCTCCTGGCTGAGGGACGTCACGTTTCGGGGGCTCCTCGTCTCCCATTCCAACACTTCTGATGTCCATGTATTCGTACTCAGCTTCACAGGACCCCTGGCCCTCTGTGTCGTCTGAGTCTGAACTCTGTCCCGTACCCCGGTTTTCTTCATTCTTGGTTTGGCCTCCACCAGACGGTGACCTGTGGCCTGTGCACGCTGTGTCTGGCGATGGTGAAGAGGACTTTTTGTGTCTCTTGTTCATCTTTAGCCACTGGGAGCCGTCTTTGGGGTGATCTGGGTGCTGCTGCTGCCTGGGTGAGAGAGACATCATGCATGCCTGTTTGTTCATGTACTCATATTCCTCTTCGTCCTGGTCCTCCAGGGGTCCCGATGGGTATGAGGGAACCTTGGACGTCCTGTCATGAAGCAAGGTCGCCCGGGAGATAGAGAGCATGGACTCTGGAACAGCGACAAAGGAAAGAAGAGTGAGTGAGGAGATCGAAAGATTTTAATATACTTGACACTGATATACTAAAATGTGTCTCTATCTTATAATTGTCCTCTACACACACAAACACATCATTCTCTGTTCATACCAGTTGTTGGAAGACTCATGAATGCAATATGTTCAATAGGGAGAAACAATAACACTATACACAGATTTTCTTGTAGGTCTATATGGTGTGTGCTGTTTGTGGATTGTTTATCACCTCTATCTGGGCTGTCTCCCATTGCGGGGAGCACATATCCGTTCTGGTCCTCCTCCCCCTCTGTGTCAGGGGAGGGCCCCCCTGACATGCTGTCCCTCTGTGACATGTAGGCACTGTCCTCGCGATGTCGTTTCCTCCGCAAGCTGCCAGCCAATGAAAAGTCCTCGCACATCTCAAGCTCCACCACTGTGCCCCGCCCCTCAGAGCTCTCGGACATGGTCCGGGCGGAGTTAAGCCGAGAACGTGACAAAGGCCACATGTGCTGTACATGGGAACAGGGGAGATAATGTTGCATGAGTAACATCACTAAGACAGACACGGTTTGGTTTCAGGTATAGCTGTTTGCTCTCTATCGGGCAGGCTAGTTTGTACCTGTACAGTAAAGAAGGTGTAATAAAGCATTGTCACAGAAGGAAAGACTGACCTGGCCTGGGTTATCCACTCCTGGGGTCATGGGGAGGTATCCAGCCAGGTTAGATGGTGTCAGGCCCCCCTGAGGTGGGGAATACAGGAACAGGACAGGAGGGACATTGTCAAAAAAACAGTTGTTGTCTGTCACACACAGGATATCATGCATATCTGGTATAGCCATGTTGTAAACTGGATGAGTATATCTAAGTCCTCTCACCCTGTGGCTGTCTATTCGGGAGAGGCGAGGGAGGCTCCTGGTCTGAGACAGGTAGTGAGGGTGTGTGACTATGCCATCCCCTAGACCCTCCTCCTGGTCCTCCAGCCTCCCATCCAGGTCATCCAGCTCTGTGCCTCGCTGGTGAGACTCATCTGGGGCAGTGTCTGGCAGGCTGCAGTCCCCCTGGTGGACGTAGGAACAACAATCATGAACCACCATCATCATCACATAATCTCGAGCCTACACAGTATTTTGTCAGGATGTGAATAATTAGGCACATCAGGCAACCTGCATAGACCTTCTGTAGGTAATAAAATATGTTGGAGTGGGCTCCAAATTAAAAAATGAAAATGAAAAGTTGATTTAATATTTTAAAAGTGTTAAGTTAACAGACAACTAACCATGACATGATTGAAAGTCTGAACTGAGAGAATGGATTTAGTGTTTACTAATACTAAATGCTTTACAAACAAACAAATAAAAAAAAAGAGTATTTGTTATGGCTACTGATAACTGACTCCTCCCAAGAAAAGGTATTCCTTGTATTACCTTGATCACAAGGTACCGAGGTGGGTCTCTTGCCATTCTGGTAAACTCATTGGCCAGCTCCTTAAAGGTTGGACGGACATTCTCGTCAATCATCCAGCCTGGAAGCGAGGGACGAGAGACGATGTTGACACAGCAATGCAGAAATATGGTACAGTAGTTGTGGTCCTCTGTGGCTCAGTTGGTAGAGCATGGCGTTAACAACGCTAAGGTTGTGGGTTTGATTCCCGCTGGGACCATATATACTGAAAAATGTATGCACTCACTGCAATGTAAGTTGCTTTGGATAAAAGCATCAGCCAAATGGCATATATTATAGTTATGCAGAGTGTACCGGCATGGCAGTCTGAGTGTAGCTACTTGCGAAGCTTATCAGAGGCTGAAGGAGAGAAGGTAGGTACTCACATTTGACCATGACCATGTAGACATCTATGGTGCAGATTTGAGGCTGGGACAGACGCTCGCCCTTTTCCAGCAGATCAGGAACTTCCTGCGGACGCATAGTTGAGTAGGGCTCTGCCCCATATGACATCATCTCCCACACTGTCACACCTGCAAGAAGGTAACATAAAATAGAAAAGAGTAAAACAACAATAATGCTAACTCCATATGCACACATACAATAACCTCTTGCACGCACGCACGCACGCACGCACGCACGCACGCACGCACGCACGCACACCTCATGAAACACAAACAGACTCACCATAGCTCCAGACATCACTTTGATGAGTGTACCTGCGGAACAGGATACTTTCCAGGGCCATCCATTTGATGGGTGTCTGTGGTGAGAGAGACAAGACAGACAAGAAACATGTCATTATGAATTACACCTCCTCTGTCTGTTCAACCAGGTGAACATATCACAAAAAATAAATTCCAGGTAAATTAAGAAGAAGTGTTATGATAATATGCCATGTCTCCATCGGAGAACTACAGACCTTGACCTCATTGTAGAAGTACTTCTTGTCATCGGGGTAGAGCAGGTCTGCGACGCCGTAGTCAGAGATCTGGACGATGTAATCGCTCTTCAGGAGCACGTTTCTGGCTGCTAGGTTCCTGTGGACCATCCTGTGTTCTTCCAGGTAATACATACCCTGACAGAGGGAGAGAACACATGTTTATCACAATCACGCACCGACATGCACACGCACGCACACGCACACATACACACACACACACACATACACACACACACACACACACTCATATGCACACACACACACTCACACACACACACACACACACACACACACACAAACGCATACTCATATGCACACACACACACACTCACACACACACACACACATACGGGGGGGGTGAGGGGGGGGGGGGTGTCTCACCTTGGCGATCTGCACACACCAGTTGAGCAATCTCTGAGGGTTCAGGCTGTCTCTCTGGTGCCTGATGTGATCCAGTAAGGACCCCTGTGTGCTGAGTTGTGTCACCAGCTGCAGACTGGCACCTGGACAGACACCTAGGAGCCTGACGACATAAGCATGGTCCAAGCTTCCCATCGCCAACATGTGCTGCAGGGGTTAGAAGAAACATTTTGACAAAATCAAACAAAGTGGGTAAAATGTGTGTGTGTGAGAGAATGTGTTTTAATATGTACTGTTTCTCTCACATCTGTGATCTCATGGAAGGTCTGCCGCCCGGTGCGATCATGAATAGTCTTTATGGCCACTGGGATCTTCACTGTGTCCCCCTCAGGAATCCAAATGCCCTGAGAGAGAGAGAAAGAGAGAGAGAGAGAGAGAGAGAGAGAAAGCGAAAGAGAAGGAGAATAGGGGATGGGGACGGAGAGAGAGAGATATAAAGAGAGGGAGGAGAGAGAGAGAGAGAGGAGAGGAGTAGGGTGTTACCTTACCATGAAACATAAATCATACTGTAGAAAATAAAAGAGAAGTTTGTGGGGCCATGGTTGATGTTTTGAGTGTAAGAGGGGTGAAAGGTGATGATGTAACAGGGGCATTAGAAGGGCATAGGTCGATGATGTCAGCACCTTGTGGACGGAGCCAAACACTCCATTTCCCAGCAGCTTGAGCTTACGGAGCTCTGTGACCTTCAGGATGCGTGCAAGAACTTTCACCCCCTTTTCACCAGGGTCCAACGGCTCAAAACTCTACGGACACACACACACAGTACATTATCAGTACACACACACACACACACACACACACACACACACCAAACACTCCATATCATAGAGCCGAACAAACACACACACACACACACACACACACACACACACACACACACACACACTCCTCTGCCTCACCTCTCCACTCTCCAGGTATCTCCTCATTGCTCTCTTGCGGCGGATGGAGAGACCACGGCGGTATAGACCACTCATGACAAAGATGGAGAAGCCCACGAATACTGCCGCAATCACCCCAAGAATGATGCCTAAGGTCGATTGGCTGGACAGGGAAATAGGAGAGATATCAGCCAATCAGCACCTGATATGCACTAGCACTAACACTGCTGGGCTGTAAAGACAACACCTCAGCACAGACATGTCTATTGGATGAGTAATATGGGTCTCATATCATTTATTCTACATTCATTGTGAGTGAAGAGAGAGATCAAGGGAAACGGAAACTCACCCAGCGGTAGATCTGCTGTGGTCCGAACAGCCCCCAATGCCTGGGCCCGAGCACCTGTAAACACAGAGCAGAGAGACATTTAAAGGCACCAGATGCAGAATTGTGCCCTAATTTCACTGCAATGGGAATTGCAATGACAATTCAGAATAGTTTATCCTCCTCTCTGCCTCCTCTTGCTCAATGCAAACAACTTCTCACTGAAACACTGAATATGACAATCATTTTTGGTTTTCATCCAGAACGGTTCATCCAGACATCGGAATGTCTTAGTTACAGTACATGACTTCAATTCAATTCAATTCAATTCAAAGTGTTTATTATCATATGCACAGTAGAAAACATGTTTCCCTGTACAATGAAATTCTTGCTTTGCTGTCCGCAGAATGCCAACCAATGTAAAATGTACAATACTAAAAAATATGCAATATATACTAAACAAAATGTACAAGATAACAAATGACTTTGAAACTAGCTGGACCTGTTTGGTTGAAATGCAGTTGTTATTTAGTTTGTAAATGTTCTATGAACTATAAACACAGAAATGAGCCAGTCAGTGGAGACACTCACATTTGCTAAACCCGAAGTTTCAAACAAATGCCCTCATTCCCCAAACAAGACTCAGACAAGGCTGTAATGTCAAACATGATGTTTACTTGGAAAAATCATCAGAATACATGTTTGCACACAATTGCTTTGGTCGTTGCTTAGGTCGGCTTCCTGCACTGAGAAATGCTTGCGGCTCCCAGGCAGTACAGTAAGTAGCCAATAAGCAGAGTCTTGGCAGATGCACGCACTGTCACAGACAGCCAATGCATCATAAGTACGTTTATTCCTTTATGTATTTAGTGACTATTTCAAGGGGGAAAAGTTATATATTGCACCTTTAACAAATAAACAAACAAACACACAGTACACACATACACACACAGTGCAACCCCCACTCCCCATTTCTAAGGCCCCATGCCTCACCCCTGTGTGCAGTTGAGATGGCAGGGTTCACAGCTGCGTTTCTGGTTGGGGTATTTAAAGATGAGCCCCTTCTCCCCCATCACCCCCTCAGGACACAAGGACACGCAGTGGGGACCATCCCTCAGACTTCCACACACCACACACTGGTCCGCACCCTAAGGACAGAGAAAAGCGTGTTTAATAATAATAATATTCATTTAATCCACTAGGTGCCAGCACTGGACTGAGAGCGTGAGGCACAAATAGGCACTTACTCAACTTCATGGAACTTAAGCATGTTAGACCAGATAGAACTGTACCCTAAACCTAACCCTAACTCTAACCCTAACCCTAACCCTAACCCTAACCTTGGAGAGTGACACATATATGTATTGAAAGAGGTCTAATGCCAGAAGATAGTGGTGAACATACCGGGCCAGTGCAGGTCCGCTGTCCCTTCTGGACCTCACACTCAGAGTGACAGAGCATACATTCGCCTTTCGGGCTAGAAAACTCCCGCCGCTTGCTGGGAACAGAGAGACAGAGGGGTTCACAAATTCAACATAGACTCACAAAGAAGCAGAGGCACAGAGGCAGAAATACGGACACATATATACACACATTCGGACATTAGGCTACTGGCCATGCATACAAGTCAGTACATTACGTACGATAAAGGCATACAATGAATGCAGTACTGACCCTTTGAGAAACATGCACTCTGGCACACAGGTTCCTGCCCGGCTGTAGTTCTTACAGGACAGACACTGGTCTGGCCTGGGTCCCCAACATCCCTCAGAGGAACACATGGGGTCACACACATGCCCCTCCGCAACTGCACACACACACAAACACACACACAATAAGATACACAAGAATCCATTAGTAAATCCATTTCAACCATCATATGCTTTTCTTCAATGTTGTGTATATGCTGCTAGTGCTGCTGATACACACACACACACACACACACACACACACGCACACACGCACACACACACACACACACACACACACACACACACACACACAGTCATCATGCACACACACTTACGCACACACACACACACAGACACACAGCTCCCACTCCCTCTCTCACCACACTGGCTCTCCAGCCTGTTGTCCTTGATGTCAATGTTCTTCTGGCGACGCTGTGGGCGCGAGCTGCTGCTGAAGAGCCGTGTCCAGTTGACGGTGTTGTGGTAGCACAGCTTCCTGTTTCCTGTGATGTAGACGCCGCCGTCGTTCATCCTGCGCAGCGAGCGCAGCCCCAGGGAGGTGAGGGAGGGGATCTTCATCACAAGCAACGAGTAGCCCCTGAAGAGGAGGAGGGTCGTCATGGAAGCGTATAGGGAGTGGAGGGGAGGCAGGGTCAAAGGTCAAGCAGACAGTAAAGCACAATCAGTGTGAAAGGAATCGAAGGGGACAATGAAAAGGTCATCTCCGTAAATGTAGACTGGTGCTGGGAAAATCAATCATCTTATGTGGTTGAATAAAGAATATGTCATTGTGGTGTGTGTATTTATATTTTTTTGGGGGGTTGAGATAATGTAAATGTAATAATGTCGGTTTAACCATGACTTTAGGCTATTCCAGACCAACAGTATAGCTCATACATGTTAGGCTATATCAAAGATCTCTCATCAGAAATGCCATAATGTAATCAATGCAACAAAAAGAAATCTGTGTAGGCAACGCTACAACAATACATTAAAAATAACAATTACCTCCAATTCATTGCAAGTATAGGCTAATAACATTACAATCAATTGCACAGAAAGCTATACCCTATCTGTCAATGGTCGCCGACCAGTGACGTCAGCTAAATGGATGGTAGGCACCCTTTAGTAAAACACATTTTTGATTGGTTGTCAACGTTATATCGAGGTGAGAGTGTCTACATTTATTCTCTTTGGTTTTCGATGTTGGGACGCCCCCCCATTTTGGGTGATGAGCAATGTGGGTGGGCCTACCATCGGCCGGGCAGGCCCAAGCTTGCAGCCTCCACCGTGTGACTCTTGACATCATTAAAAACCTGCCACCCACCACCTCTGAATGAATCACTATGTGTCATACAATTGTCTCACCACAATATGTGGCTGACATGAGAAAAATGCACATGGCATCTGCAGTCGATCGAGTGTATCAGTAAGATGTTGTCTTTATCAGTTCCCACAGTGATAACGAGGCAGGTGGATAGGACAGAACCGAACACTTGATTATGCGTTAGGAAGATGTTTTGGCATACATAGATAAGATTAGACATGGATTAGTAGAACAGGTGGGTAACACACATACTGTACCTTTTAGAACTCACTCCTCTGATGAGACAAACAAAAGAGAGGGAGAGAGTGATGAGAGGGAGAGGAGGAGGGAGAGGGAGAGAGGAGGAGGGAGAGGGAGAGAGGAGGAGGGAGAGGGAGAGAGGATGAGAGGGCAAGAGGTATTGACAATGAGAAACATACATGCGTATTGAGGTCTAGTCTACAATGCAGTTAAACAGAGTAGGAGATATGGGTTCAGTACTACAGTAGACATGTACGTACAGTACTGTAGAAACTAAAGTGAAAGAAATATTGAGACATTATTGTTTGTTAAGACAAACAGACACACGCGTGATGTATGTATATAATGTCAGTGAGACAGATCAGTCACCTGTAAAGTGTTCTGCCCTGTA